>NW_025222414.1:110976-216452 GCF_014066325.1 Apis laboriosa
ATATATATATATATATATATATGTATATATGTATGCAACGTGAATGATGAGGTAAACAAGGTGGAACGGGAGGTATAAGCGAGTTGCAGGAAATTTCGTTTGAATCGGGGAGAACCGGCATGAAAGAGAAAACGAACGTTGAAGAAAAGTAACGTAGACGCGCTACAGTGCACCCTACTTCGCTTGCTTCCCCACTACTTTCGATCCGAGTCTTTCAAAACCTCGTAGCTTTCACGTTGTTGCAAATAAACCCCCCTCCCCCCCAATCGTTTTCTTAAAAACGATCGCCTGATCAACTGTGGATATATATATACATATATATATATATTTCGTGATAAAATTTTGAGATAACGGAATGGAACGAGATCGAGGATAATTTGGGAAATTTTGTAGAGAAATATTGGACGGAATGATTTCTCGTCTGCTTGGAAATAAATAAAGTCGGCGAAGAAGAAAGGAAAGTGTGTGCGTGTAATGAAAATTGGATGAACGAGGGAAGAGAGAAGATGCGTATCGATGGACCATAGCATCGCGTATGCGCCTCGAAGCTGTGGAAAATGAATGGTGGAATACAGGGATGAATATTGGGGAAAGATTCGCTCTTAAAAATTGATAGGTTTCAATCACGTGCTCTATCTCACAGAGTGCCCGGACTCAGTGGACGGAGGCATGCACGCTCATAGATACGCAAGCGAGGGGGGATACAATTACAAAATTTTATTCCCTCAAATATTCGTGGAGGGGAGTGTTCTTTCTTCCTAGCCGATCAAAATTTTAAAATGCGCAAAACAAATCTCTCTCTCTCTCTCTCTCTCGTTTAAACATCGTACACGCGTTTTATTATTATTTGTTACACGCGTTAACAATATTCGCCATCCGCAACGATATTTCACCTCAATTTCTGCACGTTCCATCTATGTATGTTCATTACGATTTGCATATCATCCCCCCTACGTGTAATTCCCATTAAAACATTAGCGCGGAGAGAAATAAAAATATCGATTCAAAAATCGTCGACAACGTTTCGTCGAATTTTCCTCGAATCAATTCGAAACGAGAACGCGAAATCGTGAAATCGTTCGTCACCTTCTCAAACAATCGGGACAAAATGAACGAACTTGGCTATATTTTATTAATATTCGTCGGTGTAACATTAATTTTTCGTCGCAATTAAAATTGCGGGCTCGCCCCCCCTCTCTCTCTCTCTCTCTCTCTCTCTCTCGCTCGACTCGAGATATCCACAACGCGACTTCCGACAAGCGACTGCGCCGATGGAACAATATCGATAACTCGCTTAGATCGTCAGAGCGCGAAAGGGAAACGTATTGTTGAAATTTAATTAAAACCAATTTCGAGCACCACTCGAAAGACGAGTGGTCTTATATCGGCTGTAACCATCTTTTGCCCCAACCATCCTAGCCCTCCCTCCCCCCCCTCTCTCTCTCTCTCTCCCTCTCTCCTTCGACTCTGGGGCCCTCTGCGTTGCCCCAGCTAACGACGGAGGTAAAAAACGAGATCTAGTGGCTAATTAGCAGACCTTCGGTCGTTCGAAAAAAAGGAGAAAGAGAAGAAAAGGGAGAAAAAGAAAAGAAAAAAAAAATCGGTGTACACCGAGATTCCGTGTAAACTTTGATATTCCTCGTCCCCTCTTCTTACTAGTTGAAAAGAACGATAAAAAAGGAAAGAAAAAAAGAACGACTTTTCCGTGAATAGTTAGATGCATCGGATTTAATAAAACCGATCTGATCGACGCGTCGTTTGAAATATTATTCTCAACTTTCAATTAATAACGTTACCAATTAACCCGGAGAGATTAATTTTAATGGGTGTATTTTAGCGAGATTTATATAATTTTCAATGAGAATTTCAATCTTGAAGAAGAAAGAGGATTCGATTAATTCTTCTTCCATTCTTTCCTTTTCTTTTCTCTTCTTTTCTTCTTTTTCGACAATGATAATATAATATCAATTACCGATTAATTTATCATTTCCACGAGGATCATTTTTCGAAATTGGCCGGAAGCGAATTATATTATATTAAAACCGTATTCCGTATAATAATAATTGTTGGAATAATCGTTCACTTGCGCCAAATAAATAAAGATATTGAATAATTCAATAAAGCCATTACATTGCATATTAACGTAACGTAAATAGACGTTACATCGATACACCGAGATAAATCCCCCATAGATCGTGGAAAAAAGATCGGCGGCGGTCGTATCAATCATCCGCGAAGAAAGGCGACTGCGGCGGCGGGGGTCTGTTTGACGCGTATCATCGACGAGAGATAAACTAATTGCAAAATCAATTCTCGTAATAAAGTGCACATATTTATAATTGTATACGCCGTATAAATAATAATCGATCCGAGTGGTGGCCTGTACATTTGGCCACGTACACGTGTGCATCTACCCACCGGTTATTTCATTATATATACGTATATGAACGCGAAATTGCAGTTGTTGTCAACTGTGACAGATCGCCCACTTATTTCCGATCGATAGACCGACAAAGGTCTAATCAACCGTGTTCTCGTGTGTTCCTACGTATGCAGGGACCCTGCTCGCAAAATTGGCGTCGCGCATTCGTTAGAAAGCGAATACCAATTTCCATTCCACGCGTGTCTCTCGGCCATTCGGGTGGTGAAAGAATATTTAAGTAAAATCTTTAAAAAAATGTAACAATAAAATATCAAAAACGAGACGTCACCTTAATATGACACGAATACAGAAGCTCACTTTAAACTTGGATGTAAACACAAGCATTTTCTAGTGGAATTGACACCAGGGCAGCTTAAATAATATACGAGAAAAACACTCTTTACATCGGGGAAAACGTTACTATTCGAGATTTTATTATTAAATACCACAATAAATATGAGAATTCACGATCTCTTCGGAAAACGTCCATCGAAAACTAAAGATGGCAGCCATTCTTCTCTTCATTCTAAGAGAAGAGAATCTCGCGAAAGTTGATAATTCTTCCCTCCGATTCTCTAATACAGCAAAATAGCTGTAAATATCAATTTATAACAATCCTTGAAGAGACTCCACCGAGAGTGAAGGGTGTCCAAGGGTTGCCGAAAATTCTTCTCCCCCTCGAAACGACAAAAAGCAATCGTAACGTAATAAAGTAATAAAGTAACCGATTCAACGTATCCAAAAATATATCCAAATCCATTCTCCAATCTTCTCTGCAAACTCGAGCACGAAACGGCCAATTTCCGCGACGATTCGCGCCATCCTTTTACATCTAAGCTACACCATCCTCCGACGCGCGTCACGTGTCCGTACACAACCGAATTTTGGGCGAGCAACTCTTTTTTTTTTCTCCCCCCCCTCTCTCTCTCTCTCTCTCTCTCTTCTTTTTTTCCCCCAGCCGGTATTAGCAGCGGCCTGTTTTTTTTTCGAACGGGTATCGATCCAGGGCGGCGAAGCTGCGTCGAGCGGAATGAGGCAGGCACAGTCTTGCGTAACGAACTGAGCCACGCCGGCACAAATAATGGGGGTTTTGTTTGGCGAACGGGGTAATTCGTTTATCTCCTTTTTCCAGCAATCCGCCGCCGGACAACACGGGGCCACGGCCACGGAGGGGAAGAGGGATTGTCCAGCCTCGAATCAAACGGAATTACATTGCATTCGTTTCATCTGATCGTAAACAGTTACGTGTTAACAAACGCGTGTTTGCTGGATACGGGCGTGGGAGGAGGTAAAGACGAAGGGAAAGAAAGGTGGACGAAGAGGGAAAGGATGGAGAGAGGGTTGGAGGGAGAAGAGGTTTAAAGCTGGATCGTCGTTATCTTCAATTAATAAGGAGCATTGGTTTGGGAATTGGCTCCATCGATCTTTATTTCCTTGTGAAAGGGTTAACTCTTTGCACTTGGCAAGCGAGTAACGTGAAATGATTTTTATACGTTTCTTGACACATTGGGTAGAGACACCTCGTTTCGATGTTTTCTACGAGGAATTAAAAACACTCGAAGCAATAATAGGTGAGAAGGAATTCCCGACAATAAAATGTAAAGTCTGCTCGTCCAATGGAAAAAGGAGTTAAGCCATTGCTTAGCAAAGGAGAAATGCTTCACCGGATATCATACTCTGAAGCATTATTCGAGTTCGTAGAGTAAATAATGATTAATCGATTTAATTTTATTTATGTAATAAATATCAGTTAAAGTGTAAAAAATCGTGCATGATAAATAGATGTGGAAGAAATATATAATATTATTTAAGAATACTTTATAAACGCGAGTTAAAAAGTGTATATATGCATGCTATACTTTTCTTTCGAGCGCTCAAAAATGTGCGGGCTCTGGAATTAACGCAACGTGTTAATAAAGGAAATTATTTACAAATTGCTAACTGCGCTCTTATTAATCGAGGAGAGATACAATACAATAAAAATCTAGCATGAAATGACTGAGACCTATTTTTACACGTTGAATAGATTGGGATGGTGGATCGAAAAGCGAGGGTACGTTACGCGCTCGATTATTATACATAAATGGCCCAACTATTCGCTCAAAGATGGTATCGAAGCTATCAGGTATTTCATTATGACCGGCAAAGTTTAATAAAGCTCGAATACTTCTGTCATCCCGTTGGATCCCAAATTGGGGAATTAAAACAATGGATCAAAAAAATTCTTTAGAAAATTTACGAAAATTTCAGCCAAAAAATTTCTCCCTTGTCGAATTAACAATTAACACGAAATACCAATAATAAGATACATGACAATCTTTTTACAATTCTCGATCCACGGTCGAGGATGATACCGTACAAATCCCTAAGTAGCTCTTGTACTAGCTTGTCGCCCCTCATCATCCGTAACTCCGTGCCGATCAAGTGCTCAACGATGACAGTTCCCAACCGATAAAGCCTTTCCCTCTCGAGAAGAAGAAAGAAGAAAGAAGAAAGAAGAAGAAGAAGAACAAACCCCATCCCCTATTACAATCCTGATTTAAAACTCAGAGCGAAGCGGCGGCTCGGTCGACACTCCACAAAATGTCACTCTGAAACTGTGATTAATACGGCGGCTTATTGGTGAATCGTGGTCATGTGTGCACCATTCGTGGCGCGCATTCACGTACCCGTGACTGTGATGCGGTCGCAAAGCGGTTCGAATTTCTGCCCTCCCTCTCTCCCTCTCTCCCTCCCTCCATCCCTATCTCGTTCTATCTCTTTCCGTTCTCCAGTGAAACCGGTGGTGTGTGCACGCGTGCACGTCGTATCGTTTTGGACGTGGCCGGGGACATTTGCTGACTGGCGTTTGGTCGGGATTACCCAAACCTTCTCGGTTTTCCTCTCTCTCTCTCTCTCTCTTTGAATTACAGCAAGTCCAATTTACAAGCATCGGTACGAAACGAATGCAAAAATGAATTGGACGTCATGAGCGAGCGGCCAAGCCCGGCGACCGAAAAAAGGCCGACACAATGGCGGCGGTGAGCGGAGCAGAAGAGAGGAGAGGAAGGGGAAAACCTGGCCACTTTTAAATGGACTCGTGCACTCGTAGGGGGATACGTCTTCTTCGTGGAGGGATGATAATAATAATAATAAAATGTTGACTCTGCCCGTCGAAATTTTTTTCTCTTTCTTTTTTCTCTCTTTTTTTTTTTTTATACTTTACATTTTCTCTCCGATATTTCTACTCCTACCTTTTATTTTTCGACGTTGATTTTTTGAAACATGCACTAGGATCCTTCCTATTTTTCTATACGTATATATATATATATATATATGTGTGTGTGTGTGTGTGTGTATTTCTTTCTCTATTTTTAGGATAAAGTTACAGCGTTCTGTGTATTTCTCTTTTTTTTTTTTCTTAGAGATTTATTAATAGAAAAGAGTGCAAACGAGTGTTCGTTGTATTTTCACAACGGCGAGAGTAGCAGAGTCGTTTCGTATGGTGCAATTTGCAAAGGGGAATTAATAGGGAACGGGGGCAGATGTAAATTGGATATCGTGAGTGACCGATCAATTAGGGATGGATTACGGAACGGTAAAAGAAGGGGCAACAAAGAGGCGACGAGCGAAACGGACGAGGAAGGCGTTTAAATCGATTCGATCGTAATCTTTTGAAAAAACTCGCCGAAATATCGAGCGTAAAAAATTTGAAATAAAATAAACGGAGAGAGGGGGGGGGGAGAAGGAAAGAGGATGTGGGGGAGGAGAAGAGGCTTTTAACAAAGCCGTCGAAATATCGAGCTGTGTAAAATCGTGAAATAAAAAAAAGAAAAACGAAAAAAAGAAAAGGAAAAAAAACGTGAAAGTGAAAAATACATCTGAAACGACTAACCTTCTTCTTCAGTTTCCAATTACAGTTAATTCGAAACTATAATTAAGCAATTATAGTTATTCGAGTTCGCAAAATTGGACTGTGATATCGAATAAATTAATCTCGGTGACGTAACGCGAGCTCGCGTGAAAATTTAAAGGCAAGCAATGACGTTGGCTCGGTTGGATTGCAGCCCTACAGAGGAGGAGAAATTGCGCGCAACGACGCACACATCAAGGAAATTGCGTTCAATATCCTAATGTTTCGCTACGTCAATGGTTCGTGGCGTAAGTTATATCTTTCCACCTTCTTTTATTATTTTATACTCGGAACGGTGGAAACAACTTTCGACATTTACCAAGAATTGGCGCGAGAGAAACGTACGTGAAAATTTACGTACCAACAATTTCTTCTGATCAATTGTACCGCGATGAAAGATGGAAAAAAACATAAAGGAAATGTACAAATTGAATCCTGGTATCGGATCCTCGAGAGTTAGATTCATATAAAAAAATGTCCCGAAAATATGGAAACATCGAATAAATCGAGGAGATCGTCCAAGTAATTTTTCAAGCGATATTTCTCTTTGCGTTAAAACTTCGTTAACGAGTTATCAACAAAAAAAAAAAAAAAAAGAAAAACTACGCTACGTCGCAAATCATAAAGAGCAATCAAGCCTGCTCGATACAAATTCGAAGGATATATATATATATATACGTCGAAGAAAATATTCTGTCGAGTATTAACGGATAAATATATTTTTTTTAACGGAAAAAAATTATTATCGAATCACCTCTCCAGTATATTGCACTCGTCGCGCAATGATAAAACCGTGACCGAAAGATTATCGCAAAGAAGGAAATATTGCTGTATAAATAAATCCCCAAGAAGGATCTTTATCTATTACCGACATTTATTGAGTTTTTCCAACATTATTATTTTTTATACATACCCTGTAAAATCATCTAATTTACATAATTTACAATGTATCGTGAGCGGGTGATTACAAGGATGAATCAAATTGCATAGTGACGCACTTGAAATAAGGATAATCGCATTAAATAATTTCACAGCGTCAAATTAAATTGGAGGAATTCGAATTAATTACCAGGGATGGACACGCGTTAAGCGTGTCACGTGATCGATACAATAAAATAAAATATACACATACAGGAGGCGCTAAACTCGATATGAATACCGTTATTCGCGGGAGAGCAAAAAAATGGAATTAGTTAGCAATCGATCGATCATTTTGTCAAGCGAATCGTATCGAAAGAGAAACGTATTAAGAATCGATAATTTAATTTTTTATCCTTCGAGAAACGACGTTAACGTTATCGGTGGATAAACGCGTATTCCATCTATAAATGCGCGAAACAGAAATACGTTATAATTATATATATATATATATATAAATGCGATTAATTTCGATATCTGTAGAATTCAATAATCATAAAATTATGAACAGATTTTCAATATATACGAGGCGAAAGACACGTATACACGTATACGCGATCGTATACGGTATGTATACCGAACGATAATACCGAATTCCAATGAAACAATGCCGAAAATTTGCCCACTAATCGCCGTTTATACCTCATATTTGTAGCCCGTGTGGTTTATGCTTCCCTCTACGCGTGTACACATGCGCACGTGTATAACCCGCTCGTTTGCGATTCAGCAATAATTATTAGTATACAAAACAGGGGCATACTGGAAATATACATACATGTATGTACGCGGTTCTGTAACCTACATATTACAAAATTACAGGAAACGAATGTGGATCATAATTAAAAGATATTGAATAATATTGAAATAATTAATACGGTTTAAAAAAAAAAAAAAAAAAAAAAAAAGGGAGGGGAAAAAAATTAATCTTCAAGTGGATTTATGAAAGTTGATAATTGAAACGTAATTAAGCGCTCTTTATCGAAAAAGATAACTTTGTATTATTTAAATTTTAAAATTAACGAGGAAATGAAAAAAGTTTTGCTCGTTTTTCTGCTAAATATATATTCTCTATAAATTAAATTATTTACTTCTCGTATTTTACATATTTTGCACTTTTCTCGGGAAAAGGGAAAAGCATCGAGAACAATTTTTATTTATTTTTTTCACTTTTGAAAACGCATAATGATTAATCCCGAAGAAAATTTAATTTGATCGAGAAAATTGCGTTGAAAAATATTTTTTAAAATTGCGTATAATTTTATACAAAATTTCCATTCGTTATTATTATCCTCTCGTCACTTTTAGTTCCATTAATTTATCATTCGTTGAAATCATCTCTCTCGTTATTGCCTATAACGCGTACAATTTTTGAAACAATTACAATAAACAATAATTTTATCAATTGCTACACGGTATAATTTATAATTTTTTTCAAAAAAAAAAAAAAAAACAATCTCGCAAGGAATTGTGAAAATCCTTATAAACCGTCAAAATATTCTCCTTTTAAACCACAAATATTCCAAACTCTTGTTGGTTAAGTCACGCATCGGCAGAGTTCGAGACGTGATAAGTTTGCAAAAGCGAGTTTCTCCAACTGACGCGAAAGTTATGACGGTTTCCAAGTGGTAAACTTGACAGATTATACAATAACTTTATGATTACTATTACACGGATTAACGCACAATCTCGTTGGCCGTCGTGCAGCTAAATTCTCACCCCATTAATAAATATGTCACTGTCGGATAACATCTCAATATAAAACAAAATAAAAAAAAATATATATATATAAATCGAATCCGTAAACAGTTGAAAAATTCACACTCCTATCCTCCTTTCGCTTTCCATCTCCGCTTTAAATCGTTTTACGAACGAAACAAATCCATAAAGTGACAATTACATCGATCACGAAACGAACGAATAACTTCTTTATAATTTTACCAATTGTAAAATTACGCATAACGTTATTCACATTATTCAACATCTTCCAATCTTTTTATCTTTTTTCCCCTCCGTCCCATCGCGTCCAAATGATATATCAATTGTGAACAAGTCAAAACAAAAAGAAAATAACACCACTCGTTCGATTTCGTACGATTTTTCGTGTCTCCATGAATTTTATCCCCTTCTCCGTAATTGGACGACGCCATAATAATAGGCGGAGTTGACGGCCTGTTAGGAACCATAGTGGAATACATTAAAATCCGGGTAACGGAGCGCGGCAAATTTATTTGTTGACCGAAGAGATGGAGAAAAGAGAGGGAGGGTTACGGGGCGAAGGGTGGGTGATGGAGCAAGCGGTGTTCCCGCATCGTGCGACTCTCATTTGGCTTCTATTGTCCGGGTATCGCTGAGCCCGGATATCGGCTACAACGCGTATCAGTTGATTGTAACACGAAAATCTACATTTTTTTCTTTTTTTCTTTTTTTTTTTTTTTTCTTTTCTTCATTGCCGATATTGTACGTCCACTCGAAAAAAGAATATATAGTTCGCCCCCGTGTCTTTTCTGCGCGCGACAGCTTATTGGATTCATTGCGCTCCCCGTTGCCACTTTTCATTTTTCATTCCCTCCAAATTATTACTTTTATCGTTTACGAAAGAAAGAAAAGAAAGAACGTACGTCTTCGTATTTTTTTTTTCTTTTTTAAGAAAGAAAATGGATAAAAGACAAGAACGGAGTAAATATCGCACGGCGGAAAGGAAATTTTGGAGAGAAAGATTTATTTTCACGCGGGGTAGCGGGGTTGCAAACGCTGCGCGAGGAGATCCTCTTGAGTGGAGAGACAAGGAGAGGAAAACTGGAGACAGAGTAAAGAGAATTCGAAAAAAGGAGAAAGTTCGGGAGAGAAGAGAAAAGATTTTTTTTTTTGAAAAGTGCAGCAACGCCGGCCAAGAGACGGTGTCAGTTCTTTTAAATATCTCATATGAAAATATGAATACGAACACGCACTCCCTTTTCTCCACGTTTCTACTCTGATGGAATAATCTTCTTCCCACAAAAGAACATGTTCTTCCCCCTTTTGGACGAACGTCCTTCTTCTTTTGATCAAAAGAATAGGAAAAAAAAAAAAAAGAACCTTTCCTTTCTTTTTCTTCGCGATAATATATTTCGCGATCCGATCGTTCGTGAAGGCACGTTCGATTAATTAAACGACGAGGTCAATATACGATACAGATAAAAGCAAGTCGGAAAGCAAGTTGGTCGAATGACAACGCCAGTTGTCACGGAAAAGTCTCGTTAAAAAAAGAAAAAAAAAAAAAAAAAAAGTGCAAACGTGTCACCCGTGCAATAGTTCGAAAGCGGTAGTTTTGCCACGTGTGTTTCGCCTAGATGATCTATCTAGTTTATCTCTTTTCTTCCTTTTTCTTTCTTTTTGTCCTATATCTTCTATCGCATTAGATCGTTCGTTTTCAAAGAAAGAAAAAAAAAAAAAAAAAAATATCCGAAAATTCGTGTCCAACGGGCGAACATTTTTATTAATTATCATCGTGCAAAACGACGTTGAATCCCTCGACGCGCTATTAAATTACCATTACCACCGATCCTTCAACGGCCCGCATATTTCACCTTCAACACCGTCTTCCACAACATCCACTTCCCACACCCACCAAATCCCCTACACCCTTTCGATCTAATACGATCCCCCCTAATACGATGCGCACGGAAGGTGAAAACGGAACCACTCCCCCCCTTCTCCCTTCTTACACGTTATTACACACAAAATCACGTGTATGTATATATATATATATATTTATATATATATATGCGCATAAGCAGGGAGAGAAGAGGTAATACACGACGAGGCGCATCTCGTTCCTCGTAAATCAATTAATCACTGTACACACACACACACACACATATATACACACACACACACACAGAGGAGAACTATTTTTCTTCCCAACGAAATTTCCTTACGAGATTTATGACCACTGCTGCCACCCCCTCCCCCACCTACCGTTGTATTATATCTACATATAAGGTCAGCCTGGAGAGGTGGGCCGAAGGGGGAGGGGGAGGTTAGTTGATTTAAATCACTCTATTCGAAAACGTGCCACCAATGCTTCATCTGCATTTAAACAGTTATGCGCAGCAAGCAAGTTTGTGTCGATGTATCTGCCCCTCTCCCTGCAGTAATTTTCATCCTATTTTACAATATGCACGCGGTATTCCACGCGGCGCCCCCCTCCTCCCTTATAAAAATATCCCCAAACTAATTAATAATTCGAACGATTGGAGGGAAAAAGGAGGAGGGCCAATGAAAATTGAAATTCAAAGGGCACCGTTTTTCAACGGTTCTCCCCTCGCGTCGGGGAGAAAAGTGGTTGATTTAAAAATTGTACGAAAAAAAAGTGGACAATTTGAGTGGATAAATTCACTCAATATCCCCCGTGGCGTGGTCAATTTTCCTCTCATTTGTGATACGAGAATCGATTGTATGTCGATGATTAATTTCGGGATGTAATTTATCGAATTTTATTCTATTTTATTTATTTCTGTTTCTTTTTTTTTTTTTTTCAATTTCCAACTTTCCCTCGCTTTCCCTCCAATATTTTTCTTCCGCTTGTTGTCGATCCCTGTCGACAAACTCGATACGTTCTTTCTTTATCAATTATAATTGCAAACAACGTACCTGACGAAGGAGGAGCGCTTTTGAATATGTAGAGAATGTAGTTACATATTTTTTCTCCTCCCCCCCTCCTCTCTTAAACCGCGATTCTTCCACGAATAATTAAAAAAGAAATCTTTCCTTCTCTTTCGAGATCCAACCCGCTTTGCGCGATCTCACAAGAATCTCGTAATCCTCTCAACGTATTTCCATCTGTATTTTTTATTTTCCATAGTGGCTCTTTCGATCTAAAATTAAACAGAGACGATTATTAAAAGTATTATATATATATTTGTCCCATATATGTCTCCATGTTAAGGGATGAAATATAATTTTCACAAATGGGGTGAAAATCAGAATTCGACTCGGGTGCAAATCAAATGTTCCCGGAAGCGTAACTAACCGGAAAGAAACACGGGAAGAAGCCCCCTCCGGTGGTGGTATCAATCGTGTTTGCCATGATTCATTTGTTTATTCGACGCGCGAATTTTATCGATGAGAATTGGATAGAAGAAAAGAAAGAAGAAGAAGAAGAAGAAGGAACCTTCTTTTTCCACCTCTCCCTCCCTCCCTCCCTTTTTCTTTACTCTACAAACATATCGATTCAACGTGTCGCTGTAGAGCGAAACAATAAGCACGATGCGCTTAAGAGATAAAATGGACGACGAGGCGGTGCAAGTTAATGGCGCCTTAGGATTGATTCGCAGTCACCGACCTGACGTTGGTCGGAGGATATTCGCGCAAATGCGAATTGAAGGAAGAGATTGTGGAAAACGAAGCTTTGGAGTCGGATGCAACGTTTTAAAGATTAGCGAGCGAAATTTGATTTAATTTAATTTCCCTCGCGGGACCAAAGGCCGAACCCTCAAACGATCGATTCGCGCCAATTACAAGCCTGTATGCACGAGAGTTGTACATAGTTTTAAAAAATGCAATGCACCTTGGATACGAGATATTTTTATTAATTTTTTAAATTTTTTTACCCCTGGGAGGTAACTGCAGAAAGGATGAATAATTTTCTCATTTCCTATAATTTACAACAACGCGTGCGTTTTAACAATTTGTTTTATTATCGGCGTGCAATTGTTCGTTGCGCGATAAATTTGGAGAGAATTTGTTCGAAATTGATAAATCGAGAATTATTATGAATCAAACTGAGGAGAGGGGGAAAGAAAAAAATACCCGAGTTGCATCAATTAATATTACGTTTCGTGTAATGGCACACTCTAGTTTCGTTCGATATTCGTTATTCTAGGTATCGGTTTTTTTTAATTGGCATCCTGACTTTAAAAATTCGATAAAAGTGTTATTTCGATAAAATTGTCGGTTATTTTTCACCACTCTTTGCTCTCTTTTTTTGTTTTTTGATGGTAATAATAATAAAAAGAAGAAGAAGAAGAAGGAAAGAGATATATCTCTTTATTTCCCTTCGTTTGTTATCGAAAGTGACGTAGAGATAAAAAAATTGTTGCATTAAATCAAGAGTTATGGTTTATCGGTATGATTAAAATAATAAATGGAAAATAATTCGTTCAAAGGGAATTTTAAAAAGATCTAAGCGGGCGCTATAGGGGAGAGGAGAGAAGGTTATATCTCGAAGTAGATGGGAGGTTAATTAATCAATTTTATCGCCCTTTCATACAATCAGCGCTTCGTTCCTCTTTCGCTCCTCTCCCGTTCTTATTCAATACTTTATCTATCTAATTCCCATAAATAAATCTTACTGCCCGCAAAAAAAAAAAAAAAAAAAAAAAAAAAAAAAAAAAAAANAAAAAAAAAGAAAGAAAGAAAAAAAAAATAATATAAATCGTAGAACAAAATCGAAAAAAAAGGAATTCACATATATCGACAGTTTAATTAAGATTCAATCGAATCAAATTAATTCCCGATATTCGAGTGACCGATTAAAACCCCACTACCCGCGTTCTATCCTAATATTATTTCATCGAATAAATTATATTCCTCTCCTCGCGTCTATCTATATTTATATTAAAAAAAAAAAAAAGAAAAAAGAAAAAAACCTTCAGAAATACATCCCAGCCTCATATCCCCCTCCTCAAACGAAACAAAAGACAGAGAGAGAGAGAGAGAGAGAGAGAGAGAAATATACATGGATTATAGAATTATAGATATATGGAAGGAGAAGAAATATTCATCGTTCGATATAAATCGCTAATTGCCAATTAATTAGTAATCTATTATATCCGCGCGTGTCGCACGATCGACCACTGCTACCACCACTACCACCACTACTATTACTATTGCTACACGTTCCACGGAATCACGCGAGTCGTATTCCTCTTCTTTCCACGCGGAGGAGGCGGAGGGAGGGTTAATTAACCTTTATCGTTGACAATACCACTACTAATAACACTCTTTGATTCCATATCGCTCCTCTCCCTCCGATACCGCCTGCCTACCCATCTGCCTACCCATTGTTCTTTAATATTGTATCGAGCGCGGGGAGGCGTGACGATGAATTCGATTCAGCTTTTCACCCGGTAAATCGTTAAATTTCCACTCAATCATCCGGCCTATTGTCACAAACATTGCGTACGAGCTTACGTAAGCAAATAAATACGTTTGGGATCAGACTTTTGCTTAGACAGAGACGAAAAAAAATAGGGAAGGAAAAGAGGGAGAGAGAGAGAGAGAGAGAGAGAAAAAGAAGAAATGAGATTAAAAAAAAATAAAAAATAAAAAAAACACGCATGAGATATCACGTGATTGTACGTGATTGGAATAATAATGATAGTTTTTTTTTTTTTTTCAATTTTTGAACGATTTTTCGTACATGGTATTGAAAAACGTATTTTTTATTTTTTTTCTCTTTCTTTCTTTTTCACTTTCCTCTATTTTTTTGCTCACGCTTTTTACACGCTCACGTTGTCGTATACGCGCGTGTTGTGATTGTCGTAAAACACCTCCCTCCCCCTTGGCTGCTCGATCGCGCGGAGGGTACGCGTGTAATCTTTAATTAACTGGGAATAATGGTGACATCGCTATAATAGTTTCCCCACTCCGATTTCACTCGTGCTCGCGTGCCGAGTTATATCGTGTAACGCGTTTCGTACAAAATTGACATTTGAAGCGGCGATTAAAACTATTACTATTATTGCGTATCGCAACAAGCTAAGGAATCGATCCGCCTCGCGACTATTAGACGCGTTCATTTTGAATTGATATTCGGGTGATCGAAATTTCGTCCAAAAAGAAAAAGAAACCAGATCCACCATCGATCGTATATTGGAAGATATGATCCCTTCCTCGTGAAAATATTTCGATCGAAAAGCGGTTTGGATGGGGAAGAATTTCATGGGAGGGGAGGGATTAAAAATCGACCGATCATTGAATCGGTCTCCCTCCGTCCCCGGTCGTTTTCAGGAAAAGATCGATCGTCGGTTCGGTTCGAGTGGATATTCGAAACATTTGGGACGCGTTTGAAACTCGGCTCGCGCCAAGTTTCCTTCTTCGTTCGGGACATAATCTCGGGAGGGGCAGGGGGAGGGTTCCCCGGGGGGACTCGATGGAGAAAACGCCCTAAGTGATGGAGTGGCGCAACGGTACAGGGAGATACCCGGTAAATACTCCTATACACAGATAACCCAATTGCGGCCTCGGTTGCCTCGAGAAAATCTATCATTATCCTTCAATGATCCTTCTCCCCAAACCCCTCAATTAAATTGGATAAATGATGACGAGCTTACGAGTTTCATATTTGTTTACTCGGCTAACTAACACGTGAGTAATCGATGGACAGAAAGATCTTCTGATCTTTTCTCCAAGTAATTTCTATCTCTAAGTATTTTTATTCAAGCAGACACGTCTGCTCTATTCTATTCTTCGAAACTCTTCTATGGGCGGAAACCTGCACAAATAAATGGAATAAAGAAAAATTTCAAATTGATGAATTATCCTTCTCTTTTTGCACTCCTTCCAATAGAAAATTGGAAAATACGGTGTTTGAATCGCATCAAATAAGTTGAAATATAAATGATTCGCTCTTGTTATTTTCGTACATCGTATTCGCGCTGCGCTTCAAATTTCCTTGGCAATCGTTCGTTGCCAATGTATGACAGCGTGGCACAACGAAATTTCACAGTTTATCGTGGTTAGTTTCGGCCATCGTATTAATTATCGTTTATTAATTTCACAAAGGAAGAAAACGAGGAGAGAAGAAGAAGAAGAAGAAGAAGAAGAAGAAGGAGCAAAAAAAGGTGGAAAAAAGTTAAGTTTAGTAAGCAGCATTAACGTTAGAAAATAATTACTAGCCTTCGTTTATATTTTATACAAACTGTCTCAAAGTTTCACGCAGCGCCAAGGTGTCGTGTTACCAATTATACCCGTGCCATCATCATAGTTACTAATGATATCATTACCTTCGCAACGCAGAAAAAACGCAAGGAAACGTTCTCCTTTATGACGGTGGAACACTCTTTGCACAGCCTCGATGTACAACTTTCTTGTGAACTGTAAATTTATGTACTTGCTCCTCTTTAAGAGGTTGAATTTTATAACTTTCCCACTGCTCGCCTCGGCGTGTACTATATATTTTCAAGGAACCCCTACACCGGTTGACACGAATAATAATCTAAAGAGATGAAAATATATTTTTATTTTTCCTTCCAACTTTTCGAGTCGATTGAAAAAAAAAGAAACGAAAAGTAAGAATTGTCGAATGAATCGTCGAAATCGAATTCTTGGTTAAAAAAAAAAAAGGATATTGCCAAGCGTATACACGGAATAGAGAAGGTTTCCGTGTCAAGGTAAAAGGAGAATCGCACAACAGATATGACACGGTCCCCGATTAATTATACACACTGTTAAATACAGACGTTAACTTCGCCGTTAACTGTTGGATCGGGGCCAGACCGACGTCTCAGCCGTCTGAGAATTAATCAGGGAACTAAGATCGTTCTCAAAGGATTCAATTACAGGTGTAACACCTAAGGATAATCGATCACCGCACAGTTATCTTTCCAAGTTTCTCTTCTCCTAAGGTATAAATCCAAATATACAAGCTGCACGATTTTTGCAAAGATCGAGGAGAAGGAAGAGAGGATCGATTTTTCGCTTTCTTCCTCCAAATTGATCTTCCTACCACAACTTCTCTGTCAATATCGCTAATGAAATATTCAATGTTTCGTTCCCTTCTTTATCTTCTCGAGCAATGAATTAATTCAATATCGAAATTTCGTGGCTCGTATTCACGTTTCTAAAAAAAAACACACGCACATATCTGTGACTTTTATACGTCTTCTAAAATTACGTTCAGACGTTAATTCTATTCGATCAATTGACTTCTCGTGTAAAAATAGTGAAACTTACTCGAAACCGAGATGCTTTTCGATTAATCTTTGTCGACTGGATGCAAGGACACGATGTTCAACACAGAAATTATGAATGGCGATTTATATCTTTTATATGTTTTTCCATTTCCCAGAATTCGTTTAAAGTTTGGGATAGATTAGTAAGAATAAGCGATAAAAGAAGATAAAGTAATAAAAAATTATCTCTTCCCTTGGATGTCGAGCGTTTTAAAGGTTTTTCTATCTTTTCCATTCGTTGTTCAAAGTTTTATTAACTTTAACAAAAATTATATTAAATTACTCCTTAAGTAAAAAAAATTAACGATCCATCTTCGTGGACCCATCCTTTAATATTGTACAATCGAAGCGAATGTACAGAGGAAATGACGAACGAACGAACGAACGAACGACTCGAATAATAAGTCCGGTTACTCATTTTCGGCGAGCCGTGCAAGAACATTAAACCTTAATTTGATAAATGAAATTCCTGGATAGAAGGGAGCCAGATAGGAGGAAAGGGAGGAAGAAGCCACGCGGTGATCGGTTTTCGATTCGTCGATCGATCGGGGGCCAATAAAACCGAATTGTCGCCGATTAAGGTTATTAATTAAGTAACGAGTAACCATTTTTCGTTTCGATTAGATATATATACGAAGCGATGTTCGACTCGAATGATGTTTAATTATTTCTGTGGTAGAATTAAAAGCTCGCTCGAGGCGACGTGAACCGTGCGATTTGACTCTGGTTCATCGATTATTCCTTGGCCCAGGAATTAATTAGAAGATAGAAGAGGAATTTTTTTTCCTTCGACCTCCCAATGCCAAATAAATGAACCAATCGTATTCACGGTATATATATTAATTTTGGATATTCCTTCTATTCGCAAATTATAATTTGGATCGTTGATTATTTAACATCGTGGTGTTTACGATGATTATGAAGTGAAAGATCGAGGATTTACGGAAAGATTCGATAAATCATTAAACGGCATTGTCATCGTGTCCCCTGCCATACTTTTTTGATTTCCATTTCTTCGTCTCTCTCCGCCATTTTATAAGGTTTCAAGAACAAGAAATCATCGAACATTAGAAAAATCTCTTTCTCTTCTCGTTTAATCGAAACGATTGTTAAAACGATACACGATCTTGCCGATTTCCATGATGGATATATAATTGAAAAATAGCAAAAAGTATAGAAAAAAGAACTCGTGCATGGTATCGGGCGATGCAGGTTTCTTTTTTTTTTTTTTTTTTTTTTTTTATATTTCGCTTTAACGTTCTTTCGATGCCGGCAAGGGCGTACCTTCTTCAAAGGACGAACAAAGGAATTCGTAATTCACGTTGGCCGGGCTCGAGCTATGCCACCGACTTCCGGACACTCCCACCTATCATTCAACAAGAAAGTTTTACGCGGGGCGCGGGCATCCGTTTTAAAAGCAACTATACTTCCGAGTTTCGATACAAGGTACGCTTTTACGGCCCATATATTAAAACAACGGTAGGCCGGTTGGATGATTGGCGCGATAACTTGTGCCATTATTCGAGCATTAACATTTCTTTTTCCTTTTTATTTATAGACACCTTTCACTCACCGCTACGTTCATCGTTAATATTCTCTTTCTTGAAATATGATTGTATATATATATATATATATTATATATGGTTGTAAAGTTTGAAGTAGTTTGCAAAAACTGTTAATTAAATTTCTTTGAACGTTTATCAGGTGGAGTGATTTATAATTTGGATATATTTTTATATTTGCAAGTCTGATAATCTGATCGATTTTTTTTTAGTAAGAAAATATATATTCTTTCGAGCACTGATGCAAAACATGTGTAAATAATGTATAAATATCGAGGTTGATTTAAGCTTGCGAAGAGTTTAAATCCTCGATAACGCTTTTGTAGCTTTCCGTTTGTATGTACAAACGTTGTCACGAGTTAGGGAAGTTTAGGCTGGAATTTAGAAATATTACTACTTTCAAGTTCTCTCTCTTTCTCTGTTTCTCGCGCGCTATAAAATGGTGGCGCCACCACTCCGAGACACCGAGACCATTTATCTACACAAAGGAGAAGTTTTCATCGCGTGCACGTAGCAATAGTTTTTCTTCTCTTTATTATTGCGACGAAACCATGGTAAAGAGGGACCCCATGTTTTCTTACTGTTCATGTAACGTTTAATTATATACAAAATATTATAGAGGGCGAGATATCGTTGTACATATTTATTGTAAAAGGATAATAAGGTAAATTGAACGTTGGTTAACGGTGTAGCGGTTATAATTAGAAAGCCGATATAATGAGCTTAAAACTTGAAATTCTTTTCGCGTTTTTTCTTCCTTTTTTAGAAAAGTAACTAAAACAGGTCTTCCCTTACAGCCGCTAATTACACGTTCACGTATATATATATATATATGTGTGTCTGATAAAAATTAAAAAAAAATCTTCAGCAAGATTCAAAGAGAAATAAAAAAAAAAAATTCTTCGTTCAATTCGATTTCAATATAATTTTCGAGGGATAAAAATCTTACTTGATATATGTAACAAGGAAAATGATCTTGTCCAGAAATTTCTATCTATTCCACTCCAAGATGTTTCCAAGATGCGAATTAAAAAGATCGTGAAAACTCTTTTTGATATTGGGACACAAGGTACATTTACAAAGCCACGGCTAACGATGTTTAATGGTAAACTCGTAGTTATGCAGTTGATTTCACATAATGCCACGTTAGCCGCAATATGGAAATCTGTGCTGCGTGAGGATAATACCCTGTCATATTGTGAGTGCCGCATAATATCATATTGCGATACATTACGACGCAGGTACGTGTGGGTGTGTAGGTGGTACATATCGGCCGGCCTGTTCAACCCTATCCTTTCTTTATCCAACCATTTTCTTATTCCTACTCTTATTTTCAATCCTCAGCTTTCATATTTCTCTCTGTCTCTCTCTCTCTCTCTCTTCTCGTTTAATCATTCTCGACAAATAGAATAAGATGTTTGTTCAGACTATCATTAAGGGCTTAAATAATTGACAGATTTTGTGATCAAATAAACAGAACAGGGACAATAAATGGACAAACGAATATATCATACACCAGTCATATTCAAATTCAACTGTCTCCTTTCCTCATCTACTCCATTTCTTATTCTTATTCTTATTTCCTTATCCCAGCTTTCATATTTCTCTCTCTCTCTCTCTCTCTTTCTTCTCGTTTAATCATCCTCGACAAATAGAATAAGACATTTGTTCAGACTATCATTAAGGGTTTAAATAAAATTGCTAGATTTAAAGACAATTATAATTAGAACAGGGACAGTAAATGGACAAACGAGTATATTATACATCAGTCATATTCAAGTTCAACTGTCTCCTTTCCTCATCTACTTCATTTTCTTATTCTTATTCTTATTTTCAATCCTTATCTCACTCTCTCTCTCTCTCTCTTTCTTCTCGTTTAATCATTCTCGACAAATGGAATAAAATGTTCAAACTATTATTAAGGGTTTAAATAATTGCCAGATTTAAAGACAGTTGTAATCAGAACAGGGATAGTAAATGGACAAACGAGTATATCATACACCAGTCACATTCAAGTTCAATTGTCTCCTTTCCTCATCTACTCCATTTTCTTATTCTTATTTTCAATCCTTATTCCAGCTTTCATATTTCTCTCTCTCTCTCTCTCTCTCTCTGTCTCTCTGTCTCTCTCTCTCTCTCTCTTCTCGTTTAATCATCCTCGACAAATGAAATAAGACGTTTGTCCAGACTATCATTAAGGGCTTAAATAATTGCCAGATTTAAAGACAATTGTGATCAGATAAACGGAACAGAGACATTAAATGGGCAAACGAGTATATCATACACCAGTCATATTCAGACAAGTGGTACACGGCGTAACGGCCTGGACAAGTGGCATAAATCAATAATTTCCAGGCGAAGTGGTGTAAGACATTGTCGTGTTTCGACAAGTGGAATAGAATTATGATTGGATTCGTGGTTTAATCAGTCGGCTAATTGCAACGTCCCTGTTATAAATAATGACTGGTTGATAGCACAGTTTTGTTTCGAATTAGCCGGTTAACTCTTCCCTCCTTCTTTCAAACTCGAGTTACAATTCGGCGACAAGGGAGGATGAAGGATGGAGGGGGGAAAGGGTGCTCGAGAAGCGACGGTGAGCGGCTAGACGTGAAATAAAAGAATCTCTTTTGAACAATTAGCTTCAGAGAGGTATAAATATTGAGACAGCATTAACCGGAGAACTTTCTTTGGCGAAATATCACGCGAAATATAATCAAAGGAAGAGGGAATTGAAGAGGCGCCATCTTCTTTTTGTCGTCTTCTCCCCCTCCCCTTCTCTCTCTCTCTCTCTCTCTCTTTCTCCGTCGTGTAAATAAAAGATAAATTAGTTTCTGATCCCGTTCTCTAGTTATAGCGTTAATCAAAGAAACTCGAACACAACAAGCCTTTCCTCGATTTGCCTTCCGTTCCCTTTCCGTTCCAAGATTCGGCGACGTGCAAATTTTTTCGCTATGGAAAAGTTGATATATTTAGTTATAAAAAAAAGAAAAAAAAAGTGAACATCGATATTTCTATTCTCGAGAACAGAATCGTTTCTTTTTACTATTTATAATTCTTGTTATGATTTCGATGACATTTCACGTTCGCATGAAGGATAACCTTCATCCTTTTGATCATTAACTGATACATTAACAAGCAATATCCATTATCACGTTAATACGCGTATTGAAATTTCTAACGTTCTAATTAATAATCTCTCGTTTAATTGATTAGGTATAACGAATATAAAAGGAAGCAGTTACATTTCGGTCGGATTAATTTTGATAATCCTATATAACGTATATAACGTGCTTTAATTACTACAAATAATATTATTAACACAGATTATTAAATCGTCCAGATTAATTAACTTGCCGACAGATTAAACAATTCCGTTCGAACGCCAGATGGCGTAATTGAACGATGTAATATCAAATTAATGGAGCGCCACGAACAATGAAAATTCATCGAATCGTCAAATCATTACGTGTTGCGCGTTTTAATAAAAATTTTAATCTAGTACCACGTATGCGCATCCGCGCATACATCAAGCCGGAAATTCAATACGTATCACCGATTCGACTTCGATATCTTCGATATCCAGTGAGCGAACGTCGGAGTTTCGTGCCGCGCGAAGACAATTTTTTCGATATGAAAAATAAATGTTAAATATCCATTGGAATTTGCGAATAATTGATCAATTATCGATGCAATATTCCGCTCGAAAATTAATAGGGTTAAAGGAGCGATGGAAAAGTTAATCTCTAATTTCGAGAATAGACATTTCGTATCTGTCTTAAATGTCGAAATAAAATTTAAAATTGGGATTATCCGTTCCTTTTTTTTTCTTTTCTTTCTTCTTTTTTTTTCTGTTTTCTTTTTTTTTTTTTTTTTTTGATAGCTTGTAACATTCCAACGTCCATCCGCGTGCGAGATCCGCGTATGAAATCTGGTCGATCGTTAAAATTCGATAACAGAATCCTTGGAGAGGATCTAGAATTTTAATTTCGATCCGAAGCAGGAAACTACTGATGAAAAAATTGAAACCCACCACGATGGCACGGACATCGACACTTTGCAAAGATTGGAAAAATATCGATACTTGGAAAATGAATTCCGTATGAACATAAAGAGTTGTCGATAAAAAGTTGTCCATTTATGTTTTATTGCAAAATTGGACCGGTCCCCTTTTAATCGCATTTCGACTTTCAAAAAAAAAAAAAAAAAAAAAAAAGTGAATCCTTCGCGACGAAAATGAAAACTTTCGCCTCGACTCGATATTCGAAAAACCGAAATTTATTAAAAAGAGAAGAAAATCAAAATTTACAGAAAAAAATAAATAACTCCCTACGATCAAATTAATCCCAAATTAATTAATCCCTTTATACTCGAAACTAACTCCAACTACGCTTACATCACTTACGAAATAACGCGATACTATATTAAGTGGTGGGTAACGAGTTTTAACAGGTGGTTTTCTCCCTTGAAAACGTAGTATCCGTACGTAACCCGCGTCTAGATCTATACGTATACGTATCCATACCACGTTGCCGAGAAACTACTCGTCAAACTTTAGATCCGGTCGGACACGGGCCGATGAAGAGAGGGAAAAACGTTGTTCCCGGCCAACTTCCACCTATTATCTTCAAATACCACTTAACATGCAAAATCCTGAGTTTCAATCGAATTTCAATTAAAGCATAGGATGGATGTAACTCTCCTCCCCTCTCTCCCCTAACTTTTACACGCGGAAATTTTCTCCCGATACTTATAGTTTTCCTCCTGTTTACCCGGGAAGAGTGATTCTCGTTTCGAAGAACGATTTTGATATTGAAAAAAAAAAAAAAAAAAAAAAAAAAAAAAAGGAAAAAAATCTCTCCTCGTTTCCACCCTCCCTTCCCTTTTCTTCGTGAAACGATCGAAATTTCGTCGATCGAACGAATAATTTCTCTTCTTCCTAACGAACAAACGACGAATAAACTCTACAACGAATCGTTAATAAACGCGACACGATGAAATTGCACGCGCGTGAACCGACATGCATCCCCCCACGAGAAGGGGGGGGAGGGAGGAGGAAGAAAGTGCACGATGATAACGCGTGGTATTTTCCTTCTTTTCCTCCTCCTCCCCCCGAAAATGATCGGAAACTTGAAATTACTATTCGTGAGTGGAGGAGAAAACAAGAGGAGGAGGGATGAGGGGGCGGGGGGGGAGGACTGCGCCTAAGCATTTCTTCGAAGCGGCACCGCCACGAGAGACTTTACGAGACTTAATATCGGTGTTTCGACGATAATTCCACCTCTCCCTCCCACGCCACTCTCCCTCACCCTCCCTCGAACGTATTTCCACGTATACCTAAAAATCCTTGCCCCCGATAAGCCGCAATTCCACGCGCGCCACGGGCGTGTAGACGTGTCGTGACAAATCGTGATTGCAGCAATCGGGTGAAACGGGCGTAGAGATCCCCCCCCCCTCCCCCCTCCCCCCTTCCCGCGAGTCGAGCCAAGTGTGTTAATCTTTCGCGGAAGGAAGGAAGATTTCTTCTTTCTCGTCTTCTGTGCAATGAAGCGAGATGAAGGAAAGTCGGCGAGAAAGAGAAAAGGAGAAAGAAGAAAGGAGATGGAAAACTTTCATCGACTGTATGAATAATAATAATCTCGTAGTAATAATTGTAAGAGTTTATACTCACGCAGTCGCGATAATATTACACGCGGCAGAGAAGGCAACGTTGACTGACGCGAGACTGACGAAAAAGGAGGGAGGAAGAAGAAGAAGAAGAAGAAGAAGAAGAAGGGGAAAAAAAATACGCCGGCGAACTTCTCCTCCCTTGTAAGGGGGGTGAAAACCACCCCAGCATATGAACACGCGCGCACACACACGCACACACTCCCGGGGGTGCGATATTCATATGAATGAGCGGGCAGTCAAAGTGATAAGATATAAGTCGACGGCACGGCTATTTGCATAATGTAGGCCCTCGTTATGTACGCCCATTAACCTCCGCGCCCCTTGTGCCCCATCGTCTTTCACGGCGACCACTCCTGGCTGATCATTTTCCACGAGCGGGACACTCGAACGAGGAATTAACACAGCCGGTAACATCCCCCCCCTCTGGATCACCCCCTTTAACTTAATAACGTTTCATAGCGTGTTAAAGGAGGGGGTTGACTCGGAGGAGGAGGATGCTTTACGACTCGGTTAAATTGCTCTGCTTTCTTTAATGTGTGGTGTGAAATTTTTGTTCCCTTTGAGTCGATATTCTCACGTTTCGAGGATGTGAATAATTTCGATTTCGATTCGTGCTGAAAGAATTTTATAAAAAATTCTGGGTTTTATATATAAATTTGATAGATTTAAAATAATTGTATTTCTTGGAAATCACTTACTTTCGCGGAAGAAATTCCACGTAGAAGGGATGGATAAAATAATTTCTTTACGAAATGAGGACACGTATTGTTTTTTTATTCCCCTTGCATGCCCTTCTCCTCTAACTGAGTTTGTTGCGCTCATATTTATTTAATCCTTGAAAAGCCCCGGGCGTTGTCGTGTCCTATCAAATATTTGTTTCCATTCCAATTTCATTTTCCACGAACGGTTTATTCGTATTTGACAAATGATCGTAACATTTGCCGTCATCTTATCGAGAAAAAAAATATCGATTTCGCCCATTCTTCGCCCATTTCAAATCATCCTTCGCTCTTCCTTCGCGATATTTCAACAGATTTATTCAAAAATTTCTTTTCTTTTCGTCCGATTTGAATCTTGGGAAAATGACGATCACCTACGAACGAAATTGTTCAACAAATATCTTCTTCCATATATCTTCTTCCATATACTTTGTTAATTCATTCTAATCCGATCCACCTTTTTTCCTCGACTTGCAAATTAACAACAATTTCGTGGCAAAATTAATACAAGCCCAGGTTTATTCGTACGTGTGTACAATGGAAGAAATGTTCTGAGAGTCGTCGTGCATATATACGAACGTGTATAGTTTAGAAGCGGAGATAATGTCCGAGTTTGTGCGCAACGTTTCCTGAGGGGAAACAATCGGGACGATACAATCTAATTTCTGGGCGTAGAACTTTGCTTTAATCTCAAAATTCCCGCCACGGAGAAACAATATTTTCCACCGTCTAATAGACACTTTTATCTGTCCTCGAACCTCGACAATTGTTCACGCGCGAACAGAGTGCATACATTTTCCACCACCAGCACTTCCCTGCCCCTCTTGTTTCGTGATTCGAAACGATAACGTCTTTAATTAGATTTGAATATTATCCGTGAGAATAATTTTCTTCTTTCTTTCGATTTCGAAAAATTCTTTCGCGAGTTAATATTTTTTGTACAAAAAAAAAAGAAGAAGAATGGTATTATAATAATAATAATAATAATGAAAATCATTTTATATCGGATTTGTATCTCGAAATTTTATACGTGGAAACTGCAAAGATCCATTACAGTCCATAAAAGCATGTTAAATATTAAACCGAAATCTGTTAACAATGGCAGTTTTAAACATTAACAATATTTTTCTCGATACTCGATACTCAACAGATATTTGCAACATCGAAGCAAAGCGATATATTTAAATTTTGAATAACATGATTGGTCCATGGTATAAATTAAAAAAGTTAGCAACTAGAGATGGTAAATTGCGGAATACTTTACTTTATTTTAAAGCTGTTATTTTTTTTTTTCTTTCTTTTTTTTTTTCTATCTATTAATCTAATTTAAAGTAAAGTTAGAATTTCGTTTCGAAATTTTGTTCGATAAAACGATTCGATAAAAACAAATTAATTAATTAAAGTTAGGATAACGAAACGCGCAACTTCTATGCAATATTATATATTTCAAAGAAGAAAAGAATGCATCTTTTAATGCATATCATACTTATGGATATATTCAAAATCGAGTATCGACGACAAATATCGTAAATCAATTTCTACGAATGTTTACACATTCTAATTTCGACGTGAAATTATGTCAGATACGTAACGTATTTATATTTATATATTCATACCCGTATCTCATCAAGAACAAATGCGTTTTATACAAATCCAACATAAATGAAAATTTCATAAATTTATACGCTACGTATTTTAATTATTATTTTACCGTTTCACGGAATCCGCAAAAAAAAAAAAAGAAAAATACTAGACTCTCCTTTAATTATTTATTAAAGGGATTGCGAAACAAAGTTTGCCACGTTTAAAGAACGCGCAAGAAAAAATGGTACAAACTCTTTCAAAGTGGGCCTTTGACGCATCATTTACATTCGTGCTCAAAGTGTTAGCAAATGCGATGAAAAATATAAAACATTCCAGAGATGTGCTCTCAACATTGACGTCACACAACGAATCGATGAGTATAATACACATATCCGCGTATGTACTTTACCATTCCTCGTATGTAACCGACAAACGAATAATTTTTACTCGAATAAAAATATACATATATATATATTTTATAAAAATCGTGTTACCTTGTATCATTCGTGAGACGTAGTTTCCCACGTTTGGAGCGTAGTTAATAATCGACCGTCGTGTTGATAACGCGCCCCACTACTGATAAGTAAACAAAAAGGCTCCGATGGATCGGAACTTCGAAACGATTCGGAATGACTCGGGCAAAGTCGAGCATCGTTCGGGATTCCGCGTCTCGATTCCCATTTCGGCTCGAGTCGGCAATAATCGGGCACGATCGACTAGCGAATACCTTGTTCGCGTCCCTTTCGCAAACCGATCGCGTCCGATTTTCACCGAGTTCAACCGAAGTCGAGTTTTTAACGAATCTTCGCGTTACAACGTATTAAACTATTAAAGAAGGAAAAAAAGAAAGAAAGAAAGAAAGAAAAGACGCAAAGTTATTATCATCTCTCAGTTACACTCATCTTTCTCGCTCGAACGCGACAGATTCGTCCCGTTTGAAATTGGAACTGCTGATTGCTGCCCGAATTGTGTGCTCCATCTTTCTCTCCTCGAGAGTTTCGCGCTTCTTAACGAGCATCGAAGTAAAATCGTGGAAGACGAAGAGGAAGCTAGTGGCGGACCGCAGAGCTGGTTTAATTCGCCGTCAACGAGGCTCGCGTTCTCGGATACATCTCCTTCACTATCCAACGTCGGCGTCCACGCTCTCTTTAATTAGTAGGCTCGCTCCTCGTCCCAAGTATTGTTTCTCGTAACTGGTTTTTCAGATGGAAGGAAAGTGGCGCGGGCGCAAGAGGGGAGGACGTTCTTCCTCTAAAGAGCGGTGAAAGAGGATAGGCACGGAGAAAGGGGAAAAATTCAAAGAAAGAGAGAGATAGAAAGAGAGACGCGGGAAAGGGAGAAGCAGTCAGAAAGCAGATAAATAATAAAGCCGTTGACTTCATAACTCTATTCATTTTTGCGGCGCTTCGACCCTCTCGCGTCCCTCCTCCCTTCCCCCGGCCCTGTGTTCTCCTGTGTTATGTTGAACAATACTGAAAAGAAGAGTCTGAGGAGAGTGGTGGAGTGGATCGGGTGGCGTGGCCGACCGAAGGCCGGGGTTTTAAGCGGCGAGACAACCATGTCCGATTAATTGTGCCCGGAGGACTTGCTCCGCTCAAAGAGGATAATTCACCCATGCTATTTTATTCCTATTAACGCAAGCTTTTGCGCCCACGTCCGGTTACCTCGGATTTTTATCCTTTCCTTCCCTTCCCTTCCCTTCCCTTCCCTTCCCCTCCTTCCGATCGCGCCACGCCAAGATTTAGCGAATTCGCCCCGAAACGGACGGATTGTTTTCTTTTTCCAAACAGGAGACCAATCGCAAATCTATTCCTCTTTCCAGTCGTAAATAACGATCGGTGACAAGAGATAATTTCCACGATGGATAATACGTATCAATGGCGGCAGATGGTGGGAACGATGTTTATCCCACCGATAAACAATACGCGTGACGGGTTTAATTTCGTTAAATCATCAAAACATCGGGTTCATGGAAAAACTTATCGACTTGTTTAATCGTTCATCATCCGGAGTCGATCGTTATTCAAAAAATATTCTGTCAAAAAAGTGTTTGTTTTGATTTTTGTCAAAGACGTTCCCGATATATATTTTAGATCCCGTCCGTTTCGAGTATCACGGATCTTTGGAGGAAGAAGAATAGAAACGGTTTTAGAAAAAAGGTTTTAGAAAAAGGTGTACGGAGATAAATCAGGCTATTTGAAAAAGTTCTGTTCGAGATTGCCAGAGGCCGGGCCGGAAGGAAGGCGTTAAACGGTAAGGTGCGATTGACGTTGATTTACATTCGTTTCGTATTACTATCCACCCAAGTTCCCACGATCAGGTGGAGCTGCTAACTGCTTGTCCAGAATGGGGACAAAGATAGAAGGGAAAGACGCGGGATCAGCACTTTTTTGCAAAACTCTCGAGCGCTCGTACTATTCCCCAAGAATTTATGTCGGCCGGGGCTCATTCATTTCCCTCCCCTCGTATCCCCTTCGACTTTTAAAACGCGACCCGGACGAATAGTTCCTCTTTTACGACCCGGCAAATATCGCGAAATGCGCCGCTATGAAAATAATATCGGGATGGAAAGTTTCCTTTCCGGGGGAAAGTTGCTCTACGTAATTCCTCCGATAATCCGTACGATGAAAATGTACGTATGATATTCCACCAAATATATATATATATATATGCATCTCCCCTTTTATTGTCAAAATTGTTTAAATCGATGGTCCACGATTGAATAGGTATTTTTCTTTTTNTTTTTTTTTTTTTTTTTTTTTTTTGATAAAAATGATTTGACGAAGAAACGCGCGTAACTTATTTACTTTATTATTTACTCTAACGAATCGCTTGGAAACTATGATGAACCCTCGATCGCATAGCGTGGGATACGTAGCAACAGTGGCACGAAAAAATGAATTATTGAAATAATAATCGAGGGAATCAGAGTAAAGCGATAGAAACATGTTGACTCATCCAAAGGGGGAGGAATTACTTCTATTCCAGTAATTTTCCTTATCCTCTCCAATCCTTAATTGACTCTTCGTGAAATCTATCGATGCTTTCTTTTCCTTCTTTTTCCCCACGCCCCCGATACTTACTAATTTGTTACGCTGCAACATCGTTTCGTACTTGAAATTAATTGGAACACTCACCTGAAAAAAAAAAATCAATGTGTTAGTACGAGAAAGAAGAAGAAGAAAAAAAGAAATTATCAACGCGACTATTTTCAACGGCATACATACAGAATAATTTCGCGAACGATCGATCGAAGAAGATCCTTCCTTAAACTTTAAGATATTTAATTCAAAATCGATCGATTCGAAACACGAAGCAAGCTGAGGCTACAGAGAAATGATAGTAAACGAGGAGACAATTCGTGGGAATTGAATACAACATACGCAATTCGAGATAAGATAAGAACACTCGATAATGACGACGTCCATGAGAATGAGTGAAGGGGTAGTGGAAAGGGTTAAAGAGGAACCGTCCCCGTTCAACGTGGCGCAACAATTCGTTCGAAAAAATATTACCATCTATTAATCGTAGTTTGTAATGCGATTTGCATAAAATTTGTGTCCTGATGGAATACGGAATTTAATAACACGCGTGAACGTTGTATCTTGACGAAAGGAAATAAATATGAGAATTAATACTACTATATCTCCGATATATCGCGTTTTATTACGTATATATATATAAATCTGAGTAAATTGCTATACGTGATTAAAAAAAAAAAGTTGAAACTTGAGATCGAATCGATATCGAAATAGATAAATTTTGCATTGGACGTGTGTAGAAAAAAATATCATCGAGTTTAATATTTTTTTTCCCCCGATTTTTAGTGGGAAATGAATTATCGAAATAATGATAAATATTAAAAGATTTTTTTTTCCTCTTTTCCATTCTTCCCTATCCTGTGTTTAATTTTTATTGAAATGATATCCCGATTTAAAATGATGAAATATAATTCATTCAGGAGGAAAGTGAATTATCACAAATTCTTTGTACGATTCTTTGAACGTAAATCTAATTCGTATCTCTCATTGAAAATGAACAAGAATTATCTTCGTTCATCGGAGGATAAAAAAAATGTATCGAAAAGAATAATAATCTTTTCGAGTTTCAATCCTTCGTATCAATCATTTCTTTACAAATTCATCCCAGATTCACAACAGATTACAATTTACATGAACGAAAAACACGCATCCCCTAATTAAACTTTAAGATATATCTATTGTTATATAAAATTGCAAAATTAATCGTATTTTCGAAACGAACAAGAATTATCTTCGTTCATCGGAGGATAAAAAAAATATATCGAAAAGAATAATATATTTTTCAAATTTCAATTCTTCAATCATCAATCATTTCTTTATAAATTCATCCCAGATTCACGATAAATTACAATTTTACCACAAACGAAAAACATACGTCCCCCAATTATTCTATCATCTCGTTGTACAAAATTGCAAAAATTAATCCTACCTTCGAAAATTACAACCCTCCTCCCTCCGAACAGGGGTTCGCATTTCGCATAAAATTCATGGAAGGAAGGAAGCATCACGCTTACTTTTCCCCTCGAAATAATCCCAAGAACCCCGATCCAATTTCGTTCAATGTCCCCGATCCGACGTTTCCTCCCAACATTTCCTTTTCCCACCACCTAGAAATTTTCGTGTTTCGTTCGGTGTACAAGGTTTGGAAGGACGTGCACAACTGTACTTACCCCGCGCAACACGTGTCGGTAAGTACGGATAGACTGGTCGGTAAATAATTTAGCATCCCTTGCCGCCCGCCAGTCTGCCGCCCTGTCTGTAAATCCGCGATAGAGCGGATGGATTCCCTCCTCCCTCCTCCCCCTTTACCCTTTCTCGTTACAGAGAATGGCGAATCAATTACGGGCGGGCATAGTTGCACACGCGGCCCATAATCGAGCCGGCCGATTGACATCTGCCGGCCGAGCGCTGTTGTTGGATTCGACGCTCGCATGGGGACAACGAGCGAATCTCGAGTGTCTTTTTGCGCTTTTCTCTTCTTTCCTTCTTTTTTTTTTTTTTTTGCCCCTCCACTCTCTCTCTCTCTCTCTTCCTTTTTATTTTTCAACTCGAAGTTGGGGGACTCGGATGGGAACTCACCGTCCTTTCCAATTTGAAACGGAACGGGAAATCTGGGTCGCTGAAATTCTCTCGAGTGAGTGTGCCGATGTCTGAGCCTTATATACCTTATATCGGAAACTGGAAGAGGGGATTAAAGGTTTTGGGTTTATAATTGGCAGCGAGAGATAATTGGGGACGATCCTTTTTTTTTTTTTTTTTTAATTTTTTTGAATAAATGGGAGGGAATAAATGATAAATATCGACGACAAGAGGTACGGAACGTAAGATTCTTTGTCGTTTGGGACGATTGTTCGCCAGACTTTTAGCATCGAAGTTTGTATATTCGGTGTATCTGTCTGAAATCTCGAAACGACGACGAGAACGAGGGTAATAACGTTTACACGTTCAATTATATTTTTCTCGTTACTATTAATTCATAAATTGGTATTGGAAAAGAAGGAAATTTCGAATATTGCTTTACGAATAAAAAAAAATAGTACACTTCTCCTCCCTCCGATCCTGTTCATCGACCACTTTTTAAACGATACACTTTACAACGTAATCAACAGTGTATAAAAATAAGTATACTCTATATCCTCAAAACACGATCCTCTCCTCCTTCGACCTAAATACCAACCAAAAGACGAATATCTCCGCACCCTCCCTCAACGACAATCCAATTAACCCGGATATAATTTTTACCAAGCGCATCGTTAAATCCTTTCTCAAGTAACAAGAATTCCCCCACAAAGGAGGCAAAAGACTATATATATAAATCCGGTTGGCGTTTCAAAACACGTTTCCCTCGAACCGTTCCAACAAAACAACGAATCTGTTTGTAGCAGAGAGAGAAAGAGAGGCACGGGAAGGAAGGTTAAGATAGGAGGTGGTTATCGGCCGAGATTTGTTCCACACGCGTGGAAGTCGAGTCGGAGGAAGAGGAGGAGGATTCGGTACCGACAACAGCCAATCCTAATTCGGGGCTGGAATAAAGCGCCGTCCACGACGTGTGAACGGGGCAGATGCCTCTTCTCGCTCCTCGAAAAAAGTTCTCACCCCCGGCTGAGATCAAGAAGTTTCTCGCATTTGGATACGAGGGGGGAGGGCCTAATCTATTCCCGTGCGGAAATACCTGCCTCGATTTGCACGCCCGTAATTTATGGAATCTTCTTTCTCCTCGCGTGAATGCCTCGCGCTTTTCCACGCTCTTCTTTCGTTTCCTCCACATGCATATATATATATATGAATGTGTGCGCGTGTATATGTATGTATATGTATATGTACTAGGCGCACGTTATTCCACGGATCTCTTCCTCTCGCCGAGCAAGATGTAATTTACAAGTATACGATAAATTTTATGAACGTTTGTTCAGATGCTCGGAGGAGGCGATTTTTTCTTTTTCTTCTTTTTTTTTTCTCCCTCTTCCTTTTCCTATTTTCGAGGGACCTTTTCACGTTTCTACTCTCGTTTTGATAGGGTAGAATTCTGGGGAAGAGCCGGGGAGAGATTACGATTTTAAGTGGTCTGGAGGATGTATTTTCTTCCTGCTTGTACGGATTCAGGTATGAAAAGGTAAGAAGGGAGTAGTCTCGTAAGAGTCTCTTATGGAAGAGGGTTTCTAACGAGGGAAGGTTTGCGGTTTGTAATCTCCTGCTTGATCATCTGCTTTCCTGTATTCCTATTTAATGATTCAGACAATTATCGTGCAAATTTTCGAAATTTTACAAACTCTACTCGTTTACGTTTCTTTAATCGAAAAAAAAAAAAAAAAATTAAAGTTCAATATTCGTTCTCATGATATCGATCTCGAAGCAAATAAACGATCTCGATTCAGTTTTCGATACTCGATAAATAGAGGGAGATCTCTTTCCCGAGATTATGAGATTAGAATTTATAACCGCGATCACGTTGACAAATTTACCTTTTATGATAAGAGGGAGAAAGCAATATCCATAAATCAAAGTGAAAGAAGAAAAAGTGGCTGGGTTTCGAGCAGCTTCTAATCTCGGTAAGTGTTGCACGAATCTAGTTAAATACGGATTTATCTTACACAGCTCTCGATACACAGTTTTTCGTAGCCAATCTGATGGTGAAATATGAAATTCCAAGCTCCTAGGATGTATATATATATATATATATCTTTTGGAAGATGCGATCTCCGTTTCAGATGCGTTCACGATCCCAAAACCGTGTCCAAAATTCAAAGCCATCCCTTACATAGGAGGGCTGGTCGGTAGGGTATGGTGAAACGTATCGCCGATCACAATCGCGTATTCTAAACTAACCGGGGATCCGTTTTCAGTTTTATCCATTCTACATCTGCGAAATCTGTACATTCGAATCCCGCCGTTCTAATCCCTTCCCTTTATTACACTAATCACGTGCCCTGGTGGTCCCCAGCTCTCCCCTCCCTCTCTTTCTCTCCCTCCATTCCCCCCCCCCGATCGCTTTATCATCTCGTTTCCAAGCACCGTTTAAATTTACGGCCGCGCAATTCGCAAAGACGACAATGCCGTTGACACGCGTGCACTCCACGGTATTAATCTGATTACGGGAGCAATGGATCGAGGGCAAATGCTGCGTTGCCTGCGTCGTTTCGATCGTACTGCCCTACTGCACCGTAACCACCCTCTCGCACTTCGCAAGATCAAGTTTTTCCGTATATAATTATAACAAGCTTTAAATTCGTGTATATATCGAAGCAAATTAATATCGAATAAAATAAGAAGAAAAATGCTCGAATTTTATTTACCCTTTTTTCGAAAAAATCATTGAATGGAAAAATAACACTCGGTCGATTACTACTGGAAATAATTTAAAAATAATTTTAATTAAATTTCATAAGAGGAATAGAAAATCATATATATATATCGAAGCAAATTAATATCGAATAAAATAAGAAGAAGAATGCTCGAATTCTATATTCTTTTTCGAAAAAATCATTGAGTGGAAAAATAACATTCGATTACAACTATTGGAAATAATTTAAACGATTTCATAAGAAGAACAAAAAATCATGAAAGATATATATTCGTTATATTTCCCCTCTTATTCCTTAATCGCTTCAACCAACGTTGAAGCAATGAAAACAAGAAGAAGAAGAAGAGGAGGAGGAGGAAGAAGGGGGCCCTCGACTCGCTGTTTCGAAACGAAAATCATCCCTACCGACGACACGAAAGGGTAGGGTGGATTCGCGTTAAAAAGAATTTCTGGGAAACGATCAAGGGGATTTCGTTCTAATCTGTTCGACGGATAACGATCGGTTTCGTTCGGAGGGGAGGGGAGAGAGAAAGAGGGTAAAGAGGCGAGGGGTGGGCCTTGCTCGGCGGAGCAGATTGGCTTGCACGGCAGAAACTCCCAAAGTCGGAAGCTCGTTATGTGCAGCACGCAAACACACGACTCGAAATTATCTTCGTAATTAACTGCACTTCTTAACATAACGCATGGCGTGCCAACCGGGCCCAGACGGCGGGAATACGTATTTGGCGGAATCTACCCAAGACGATATGTAACCCGAAACTGAACGGCACCAGCTGCTAGCCGCCTCGCCCTTCGTGTCTGCACTGTTACACGTGCTCGCCTATCCCGACCCTGTACAACCCGGCCCAGCAAACAGCGTGTGTCCCATAACTCGCGATATCGCGCCCTCCCTGGCAAGAGGAAAAGTATTCTGTTTGCGCGAGGGTAGGGAGGAAGTGGTAGGGAGGCTGGATCGCAAGGATCTTGGATTTTGGGGATTTTGGAGATTTTGAGAGTGGTAATATGGATGGGGATAATTATTTGGCTCGTTTGAATCTCTTAAGTTTGGGGAGTTTGAAATAATGAAGATATGAAGGGTGAATAGGTGTCGTTTTTTTTTTCCAATGATAATTTGGAGTTTGAAATATTTGAAATAATGATAATTTAGATCATTCGGATTTGTTAAATGGAGATTTTGAAACGTAGTAATCGATGGAAATTAAGAAATAGGTGTCGTTCTTTTCTCCAATGGTAATTAGGATCGTTTGGATTTCTCAAATAGAGGATTTGAAATACGGTAATCGTTGGAAATGAAGAAATAAACGTTTCTTTTTCCAATCATTTGGATTTCTTAAACTTCTTTAAAAGATTTTGAAATTTAATAATCGAAATGAAGAAATAGGTGTTTTTCTTTTTTCCAATGATAATTTCGATCACTCGGATTTCTTAAATGGAGATTTTGAAATATAGTAATCGAGAGAAATGAAGAAATAAGTATCTTTTTTTTTCCAATGATAATTTGGATCATTCGGATTTCTTAAATGGAGATTTTGAAATATAGTAATCGATGAAAATGAAAAAATAGGTGTCTTTTTTTTCCAATGATAATTTGGAATTTGAAATATAGTAATCGATAGAAATGAATAAATGGGTGTTTTTCCAATGATAATTTTGATCATTTGGATTTCTTAAATGGAGATTTTGAAATATCGATGAAAATGAAGAAATAGGTATCTTTCTTTTTTTCCAATGATAATTTGGAGTTTGAAATATAGTAATCGATGGAAATGAAGAAATAAGTATCTTTTTTTTTTCCAATGATAATTTGGATCATTCGAATTTTATAAATAAAGATTTTGAAATATAGTAATTGATAAAAATGAAAAAATAAGTCTTTTTTTTTTCCAATGATAATTTGAAACTATAATAATCGATAGAAATGAAGAAATGAGAGTCGTTCTTTTTTTCAATGATAATTTGGAATTTGAAATATAATAATCGATAGAAATGAAGAAATGGGCGTTTTTCATTCTTCCAATGATAATTTTGATCATTCGGATTTCTTAAATGGAGATTTTGAAATATCGATAAAAATGAAGAAATAGGTATCTTTCTTTTTTTCCAATGATAATTTGAAGTTTGAAATATAGTAATCGATGGAAATGAAGAAATAGGTGTTTTTCTTTCTTCCAATGATAATTTGGATCGTTCGAATTTCTCAAACGGAGAGTTTGAAATACGATAATCGATGGAAATGAAGAAATAACCGTATCTTTTTCCAATCATTTGGATTTAAATGGAGGGTTTGAACGAGGATGAAGAAATTTATTGTTTCGACAAACTTTCGATTTGATTTTCAATTTGCTTTATCACCTCGAATTAATCGAAAGAAACTAAACATCTTTTATTTATATCGATGCAATCGCTGGTTTCGAAAATAAACCAAGGCGAAGAGAAAAGCGTGCCAAGTTAATTGTCCCATTGTTCGACAATTCGTTATTTAAATTTGAAAAAGTAGAGTGCGATAACGTAATTTTCCATCTCGTTACTGGGGATGAGTCTGAAAAAAATATTCGAATTGGTAGAATGGTGGTGTTTACCAGAGCTGCAAATTGTTTACCAAAAACCGAGATTTTCATTCCGACTATTGTTTTTCCCACCTACCATCAGGCTCTCTCTCTCTCTCTCTCTCTCTCTCTCTCTCTCTCTCTCTCTCTCTCTCTCTCTCAGGCAAGCCTCTCTACAACAACCCATTGATTTTCCCTGTTCCGCCCCGCTCAAAATTTTCATTTTCCGCGTATACCATGATTTCACAGCACGTTGTTAATTGACGGCTTAAACGAGTCGTTTTATTGCCTCGATACCGAGATAATCTTTGTAATTAGATCGATTGGTATGCAACGCTTACGCAAGGATCCTTCGTTTCGCTTAATTGGAAACAATTTTAAAATTTAACGTAACGCGTATGTAAATGTAGATTTAAGTCTAGATAACTGGTTCAGCGATATTTCTGTATCGCGAAGGCTTTTTCACGCTCTTCCTGTACATATATATATTTTTTTTTTCCACATTTAAACGTGAAATTGTCATCAAAGGACGACAAGTCGCCATCTTCTTGGAGAAGATTGGAGAAACGCCTCTGTAATAATAAACTTGTCTCAAAAACTGTTAAACTCACGAGTATCGTTGTTTACTTTGGCTATAAAAATAACTTTTTCACAGTCACGTTAAATAATTCGTTCACGTAAATAGAATTAAAAAAGTGTCAAAGTTTATCGAATGCCCTTTCTTTTCTTTTCCTCTCTTCTCTTCAAACGTAAAAAAATTTTGCGCTTATTCATTATCATCGTATTCGAACAATCTCGATTCACCTCGGCGAATAATCGTAATACTCACTCACAGTTTAGTAGGGTACTATAGTAATGATATACAGTATATAGCAAAATGGAAAGCAAACTGGTCACAAAATAGCCTTCTATAACCTACATTGAAGTTCACCGACCCGATTCTTCAGAATCGTTTCCACGAAACATAGCTATTTCTCGGACACTTCATAGAATGTTTCAGAAAATATATTGTTATAACTTGTCGATAAGTCACGTCAATGTATGTTACCTTATTTCTCTCGAATACAAGATTATCCCTCGTATTCGGAAATTTCACGGAATTCCTTAAACCTTTTCTCCTTAAACCTTCCTTCCTCCCTTCCTCCCAAAAAAAAAAAAAAAAAAAATAAAAAATTCGCAATTATAAATCGAAAATTAAAGATCAAAACGTTAAAAAAAAGAAAGAGAAAAATACGTCCACCTGTCGCTATCCTTCAAACAAAAGGAAAACAACTTTCCAAACCTTCCAACATCGGATATTTCTCTTTCTCCTTCTGTGAAAACTGTCGATTATCCACTCTTGCTTGTTCACTCGTCCGTCCGAGCGTCGATTTTCCGACGATTCTTCCGAAATCAATTTCTCGAAATCTAAACGATACGGAAAGGATTCTCGAACGCGGGGAGGGAGGGAATTCGAAAGGGAATTACGAGGGGGAAGGGGTAAGTTGTAATAGTTCAGTTTTCTCTTCGGCTAAGCCAAACAAACTGACGTCGTGACACTGGAAGCAGCCAAACAGTTGCATCCAGGTTTAGCTGAAAAGGCACCAAAGTTCCTTCTGTTGCTCATTGCGTTTAGCTTGTTTGTTCCCGTTTGTTGCACACGTACACAGAGCCCCTGTTGAAACGTTATTTATTTAATAGGCGACTCCTCCTCCCTTCCGCGAAATAACTGATGGATGACGCGATGTCGTATTTTTTTTAAATACCGCAGAGGAAAGAAGTGAATTGCAATTCGTTGGATGAACGTTAAACGTTGGTGGTATTATAAAGATGGTATTTGAAGACGGTGGGGTAGTTGTTGCAAGAAGCTGGAGAAAGAAACTGGCAGGCAAAGCAGGAAACGACAAAGTCAACTATACGTATAAAATGTGGTTGTAATGGTCCTTTTCCTTCTTTTTTTTTCTTTTCGTGTTTTTTTCTTTTTTCGTTTCTGTTTTTTTTTTTCCAAGGAAGAAAAAGACGAGCAAGACACACTTTACTTTGGAAAGGCACACACAAAATTGTGAAGAAGAAAATTGTGTACGCCCTGCATGAAATACTGTTACGGTAACTTAGAATAGAGACGTTGATAATTTTCATTTTTCATCCTTTTGCGCTCTTTCTTTCTCTTCTTTTTTTCATCTTCTCTTTTTCTTGCCTCGTTATCCTCGCAACCAACTTCAAACACACTTGGGCGATCTTATTATCAAAAGAGTCTATAAATTCTACTCTGAACGTGACACGTAATAGCTCGTTGAATTCGGCCCGTCGATGTCGATAATACAGCAGTGACGATAAAATTATAGATAGATTCCGCTTGAAGAAGAAGAAGATATCGATATCTTAAAATTTTATTCCACGCAGTTCTTTTTGAACGTTGATTCTAAAAAAAAAAAAAAAAAAAAATGAAAGTTTAATATAATTATTAAAAATAAATAATCATCGAACGAAAAATCGAACGAAATAAAAGTAAAAGAAGAAAATAGCGGTAATGCGATACCCTTCCCTTCCGAATTTTTTTGTCATCCATGCTCTTTCCAAATGTCGCCCTTTTTTTTTTTTTTTTTTCAAGCATCATCATGCTCTCGGTCGGTACGCTAGATGCACAGTGTAGCTACATCAAAGGCAGCAGAGTCGCGCGCGAATACATTTTTCAACCTGTCTAATTATCTGACTCTTGAAAAGTCCGTCGGCATTCAATTTCGCTGAAATTTATTCGCTAGACGCCATGCTCCAGTAATTTTTAATAATAAAAGTGAAATTCCCCAAAGAGGATCGTTCGTGTACGCGTATACGGAAGAAGGTAGTGGTCGAAGGTAGTCACAACACAGGGATAAATGTGCATCCTGTCGGTGGTTTATACATAATTATGAAGAATTACTTGAATTATTATTCGTATCTCGTAGTTGATAATAAAATATAATTTTGACATATTGTCGATTGACCACTGTCCGTTTAATAAAAATATTATTTTTTATTCGGTTATATCGGGTTAAAATTTTGTAAAAGATAAATTCATTTTATTGGCTGGAAAAAAAAATGCTATTGTTCGATCGTTAAATTGCGAAGAATACATACGAACTTTGCAATTTATTTTTTACACGATTATACGCTTTACTCTCCCTCTCTCTCTCTCTCTCTCTGTTGTGAAAAATACAAATTTTTCTCTCCAATACTTTTATAGTGCTCCCAACGCAGTTAAATAATTTCACTTTATCGAACAGCGTTTCCCTTGCATGCTTTTCCCTCCTCTATTCGCGTTGGCTTGCGCGAAACTTGACCGGTTTAAAGATCCCCAAAGAAATCTTGGGAAACGGAACTATTGAATATAAACTACCTTGACACGTGAGCTTTCTCGATTTACGTATTTCGAATTCAATTCAATTTACAATTGAATTATTGTTGATACAAAGGGGAGATATAACATTTTCCAAGTTAATATATATATACTTCACGCATGATAATTTTAACCTCTAACGAATTATTCGTGCGAGTAAATAATTCTTTTCATTTTAAAAAATTTAGGAAGAAAAATAAAAAAAATTAATCGCGCGAATTGAAAATCTCGAAGAAGAAACTTTAACCCCCTCCCCTTCGTACTCGATATTACGATATTACGTGTAAACTGTTAAATCGATTAAAAAGTTAAAGGATTATTAAAATGGAAGTTCAACTGACGAAGGGAGGGAGGGATAGATGGAGTCAAAATTCAGAGTTGACTTATGGAACGGGAGTGGGGGGTTGGAGGGGAGAGGGGTGGAATCTTCCGAAAGATTTAAAACATCACAGTTCGTGCACAACGACTCGCAAATTTGTCGTTTACTCGACCGTCTAGAAACTTTCCCCCAAGTTTTCACATAGAGTGTAACTCTTCTTTCTCGCAGCTGCGCCGCATTCCGTGCTTTTCGCGCTTCATCCATTGTTCATCGTTCCGCCCTCGCCGACTCGGATGGATAAATTAGCCGTTTAATTCGCCTTTAATTAAAACCACCACCACCACCCTTGGCCACCCTCGGCTATCATAACTAATTCCGCGAAATCTCGGTTTAAATTCTTTCACCACGATTCATTCGAAACACGTAACTACGATCTTATTACTTAACAAATTATTTCCCTCTCCTCCTACGCATTTTTATTCTTATTTTTTTTTTTTTTTTTTTTTCAAAATCATCACCTCACCATCAATTCGCAAATTGATATCTCGCGCGCAAACCTCAACTCGTAACGAAACCGAAAACAAATTAACACCAAAACAATCCAACCAACCGGTGTCAATATCAATCCTTCGTAATTCAAACGTAAACAAACATGCACACACAGTACCGCGGACACAATTCAGTTACGTAGCCATGAAATTACCATGGAATAATATATTTCACAAGGTAGGAGGACGAACCGCGAACGACCGTGAATTAAACGCTTGATCCCCCCCCCCCCCCACTCCTCTCCGAATATTTCGATTAAAACACGCGTGGAGTCGCGGAGGAGACTCGATGGGGGAGGGGGAGGAGAGGCACGTCCACCACCGCTTTGGACTTCCGCCGTGGTATTGATTACAAATTCAGATAACATAACGAGCTAACGAGCGATAATTATCGCGCTCTCGCCGCCCGAATCTCGGCGAGAGTGATTTAATCAACTTCGTACACACGTACGCGTATAACACGTGTGTACACAGGCGAAGCGGGAGGGCACACGCGTTAAGCGGCTGTGGCCTTTAACCTGGGTGTTAAACGGGTTGAAGGGTGATTAACGGGACTCGTCATTCACCAATTATATACCGATTGATAGATTGATAAACCTATATATCGGCGTGCTAAGAAAATATGTGACTTACAACGTGTGACGGGAGTGGATTAGATTGCGTAGATCCAATCAATGGTGATTCAATTGTTTCGTGTGGATTTTCCACGCGACGACCGACACTCGATCGATGGAAATTTTGTTTTGAAACGAGTTATATTTGGCGTGAATAATTGATATTTATCCATAAGGTGGATAATTGTGGATAATTGAACGAGGAGTGGGTGTGCTTTGCTATAAAAGAGAAAGAAGTATTGATAAAATAAGAGTGATGATAATATTAAAAATTTGCTCTTCGACGAAATAGAGGATAAAGTTAGGATAGAGTTTAGTTCCTACGAATGCCGCTACAGTGCGCTTCACGCGTAGTGATTTTCTCGCAAGTAGAATCGTCATGTTGATTTACAAATTGTTGTGGAAAAGGGAGTGAGGTATACTTACCTGGCGCAGAGGTAACCGTGATCACAAAGGCGGTCCCTCCAGGGCGAGGCTTTTCCATTGCACTGTGGATGAGCTGACCCCTGCGAATACCCCTAATGTGGGTGTCTCGAGCGTATAATTTTTGATAGTCGGGACTTGCGTTCGCGCTATCCCGCAAAGTATTAATCACAAAAAATAAATAATCTCTCTCTCCAATCTTCACAAGAAATCTATTTGTCGAGTAAAAAATACGTTCTCTCTCTCATTTTCTTCCTCTTTTCTCTTTCGAGAGTAAAAATTTTTTACAATAAAATTACTTATGCAAAAAGCATTTCACGAGGGGGGATATAGGTCAATTAGAAATTTCCATAAATATTCGCCAATTTTCTCACCCTAAGTATTTTATATACTTATTATTACGACACTGTGTTAAAAAGAGAAAAAAAAAAAAAACATCATGAAATTTTAATAGGGGCGAGATCTTTATATATAAGTGAATTTCTTACCAAGTCGATTTCGAGCGATCCCAGATAAGCGGGAGCAACGTTATAACAAAATAACGTTCCAGTTGCATGCATTAATGAAAAGTGAAATTGCTCTCTTCTTGATATCGTGGAAATTGTTTCGGAATCACGAATCGTTTCGAATGATCGAAATTAACGTCATGAATGCGCCATGCCGTATTTGCTTTGAATAATTGAAACTCTACCGTTTCGCCACATCATGAATTGTAAATATTATCCGTGACCCTTCCAGGCATCTTACGCTCTATTAAGTGCGGTTAACTAGCGTTGCGACCAGAAGTGTACTATTAAACTTAGTTGGGAATGGTGTACTCGAGCGAACTCGGGACAAGTGGCAATGTTTACGTTTACAACGTGTTTATTGTTGTCGCGATAACAAATTTCGAAGATCTTTTTTTTATCTTATATATAATTCGAGTAATTAACGTTCAAATTTAAATTTCAAATTCTTGCTTATTTTCTAATCCCTCGTTTTCTTTTTCTTTTTTTTTCCTCCCCTTTTTCTTTCCGTTAAGTATAACAATATAATGTAAATTGTTCATCGAATAAAATTTATTTGCTGGAAAGAAAAAATCACTTGAAAATTCACTTTTTAAGTTAAATGAACGAGAGATGGAAAAATTTCGTTTGTCGGGATAAGCAAACAAGCGAGAGGAATTTAATCATTAATTCGATTTATCATTATTAACGCCTCCGAATCACGCATGGTGAAAAAGCAACGCGATCGATTCTTCATTAAATAAACACACGTTTCCGCACTGGTCACTTGGAAAGCCAAATCCACATAAAAACATTTCATTCCACTTTTTTTTTTTTTTCGATCTATTTTTATACGAGAATCGCCATACTCGCGGTTCCATCCATCCATCCATCGTTATCATCGCGCCACTTTCTGTTACTTTTACAACCGCCGCATTTGGAATTAAAACCGATTCCACGAGGAAGAGAAAAAAGGAGGGGGAGGAATGGAGGAAGGAGGAGGGAGAGAGGGAAAAAAAAGGAAGGAAGAGACGAGAGATGTGGTTTGATTCGAACAAATATCAATTTGAATACTAATGGAAGTACCCTGGCCTGGCGTTGCCTGTGATTTTTCACGAAAGGGAAGGGAGTAAAAAAGGAGAAGTAAAAGTAAAAACGTGTACTGAGGCGAATCAGATCGTGGCTGAACAGCGCGTATAACTCGAAAGTAACTATGCATGATGTCAATAACATTTAACTTTAATAGAACGTAATTACTTTCCCTTCCTATCGATTCTTCCCCACCTCTCGCGAACCTTTCTCTACTATACGTGCACGCGCACGTGTAAAGTATTAACAAGATTCGATAAATATTCAAGATTTTTTTTTCTTTCCTTCATTTTTTTAACATCATTAAATTCGTTATTTTCGCGTTGTCGCGGCTCTTTCGACGAAAAAGAACGACCTCACGCGTCGTTGTTTCCGCCTCTTCAATTTCAAAAATTATAAAAAGCATGACAGTTTGACGAATAAAATTTCTTCAGACAAGTATATACACAAATTACTACGGTCTCGCGACGAAAAACGAGTAATGAAAAAAAAAAAAAACGGAAGGGGGGGAGGGGAAAAAATCTTATTACATAACAAAGGAAACCAATGAAATTAAATTACAAAAGAATCACGTATTCACTTGAAAAATAAATAACGAATCGCTTTAACAACGCCGTATTCCGTAGAGAAAAGAATATTTCGCGATTCGTTCTCCCCCCTTCCCCCCAGAATCTGGAAACGCGAAATCCACAACGCGTCACGTAACTCGAAACGTCGAGATTTACGATTCGTGATGCACACACGTTCACGCGTGTACACGCGCAATATTACGTTTCAGAAATATATATATACGTAGTCATAAGTCGCGGACAATTTTCTGTTACCTGTGTGATCATTTTTATCGCGGTTCTGCAAACGAGCAAAAGTGTATAAAGAGAGAGTATAGGGGAAGGGGGAAATCGAGCAAATATGGAGCGTAGATGGGAAATAGTAATAAACAGAGGAGGTGAGGGAGGGGAAAATGAAAGAATGAGAGGACATAATACGTAATAAAGGAAGTAGCCACGAAATAAGGGAAAATTGTCTACGAGTTACATCCTTCCGGGACACTGTTTTCCCTTCCATATCGTTTCTCTCTCCCTCTCTTTCTCTCTCTCTCTCTCTCTCTCTCTCTCTCTATATATATATATATATATATATATATATATATGTACACATTTTCCCTTACGATCCTGCCGAGTCAATAAATAATACGGTGTAACAATTTTGATAAAATTGTATATTTTTTTCCTTCCCGCCAGCGGGGGGGGGGGGGAGGACGATTAATGAAGTTGAGAAATTTCGACGCTCCGTTATTAAATTTATTTTATTTTATTTGTTTCGTACGATATATATCCTGTGTATTTTTTTCCTCCCTTTCTTTTTTTTTCTTTTCTTTCTTTCTTTCTTTCTTTTTTTTTTTTTTTTTAATAAAAGTTGTAATGAATAGAATACGAGAGCGGGATATATAAATTACATCGATAAAACGTGATGAAAAATTGACTTTGTTCGTAATATCATTTTTGCCACCGGTTGGCATTAAAAGTTATATACCATCGTGACATTAAATCGAATGGAGTTATTGTTCAATTTCATTAATCTTTTATGCAATATCTTATGCGATATTATGTTTTACACGTGTACGTTTATTGTTTTAGAGTGTGTCGCGATTTTTCATTTTTTTTTTTTGTTTTTTTTTGTTTTTGTTTTTGTTTTCTTTTGTTTTTCACGACGAAAATATTTTCTCGTTTATTAATTGTGTTAATATATTTGAGGTTATCGTGGAAAGATATATATATATATATATAATTTAAATTATTTGTCAATTTTATTCTGATGTTTTTAAAAATTTTATTTTAACATTTTTCGAAAAGGATATCTTTTTTTCTCTCTCTCTCTTTTGCAAATTTAAGCGACACTAACTTTATTTTTATTTTAGCTATTAATTCCTATTGTATTAATAAATACGTGAATTTAAACAAGTGTTTGGATCCTCCGTTGGTATATTGGATCTCGAACGTTTAATTGAACACTGTTTCGAGCAAACAGAGACACTGCGGTTTCGCGGAATCGTAGATAATCTAAATTACTATTTCGACGTGATATTAAACAAGAGACAGAGGGAGGGAGGGAGGGAGGGAGGAGGGGAAAAAAGGAAAAAAAATTTCAGTGACGAGAAAATCTCGAAATTACGCGATGGCAAAGCGAAGGAAATGGAGTCAACCGCGTAGAATTTAATTGGAATGGTACAAAATAAATAATTGTTCCATCTCGTCGATGTAGATATTTCTAAACGAATGGAAACACAAATTGCATAAAACTGTATTATTATAATTTTTCGTATGCAAATATATAATCACGCGAATTATATAATTAATCGTTGAATTTATGAACGATATATATATATATATACATGTATAACGAACGATCCTCGTTAGTCAAAACTGCTTTACAATTTAAACATTGTAATTTTTCATCCAATATTGTGGAAAAATATTTCTTTTTAGATTATTATATATTATTATATATATATATTCTTTTTCGATTCTTTTTAGATTAAAAAATACAGTGATTCATTTTTTATTTAATCGTTGTTCTACGATCATAAAGTTTATTGATCAAAGTAATCACTGTACGATAAATTATCATTAACGATCTTCTGTCATAAACCAATTTGTTAATCTCCATTTGCCTAATATCATTAAATTACACGTGTTTACAAATATATATCAATATTTACCTCGTATTATTAGGCAATATTATAAGCAAATATCTAATCGTGTATATTTACAAATAGAAATTTAAACATAAATGAACTGATAACGAGAATCGAAACAAATTAGAAACAAAAATGAATCGATATGATCGGCCGATTAATTAAATTAAATCCTAATACGATTACTTTCTTGCTCTCGATCGTAAGAAAATGCGATATCGTTAGTTTAAAGTGAAAAAAAAAAAAAAATAAAAAATAAAAAAGGGGAGAAAAATTCCAAATCACAAGGGATTACGCCATCGTTACGCCGGTCTCCTAATACGAGCCCTCGAGGGTTCATCAGACGGCGAACGGGTTCCAACAAAATTCAGAATTCTAAATATAACGTCCATATTGTATTCCCGTGGCCGAGCATAATGAGTCTTCGTGGCGACAACGGTGGTTTACAAAGAAATCGTAGGCGAGATCGTGCCCCAGCTCGTCGCAACACCTATGATTTGCGACCAAACAACTCGCCCTCTTCGCACGACAATGTGCGCCAACTACACGTTCACGTATCCAAGCCATGCACACCTGGATACAGGGTGGACTGAAAAACTTCGAAAATCTTAAAAAAAAAAAAAAAAATTTATAATACCTTCGACTTCGAGAAAAAAACTTTGATCTCTTTAAACGTATCTTTGAATACACGATCCTAATTTCAATACTCTTGATTAGAAATATTCCAATTCAGAATCTACGTGGAAAATTCGTTGCATCTAGGAACGAGTGAAAAACCCCGTACAAAATGAAGAATCTGTTTAACCATTTTTGAATACAGGATAAATCAAAAAGAAATTCTAATCAATTCTAATTTCAAAAATTTTGATGTACAAATACCAATTTAAAATATACTACGTGGAAAAATCATTGCATCTAGGAACGACTGAAAAAAATGTTTGCACACTCTGTACAAAATGAAGAATCTGTTTAAGCATTCTTGAATACAGGATGAATCAAAAAAAGATTCTAATCGATTCTAATTTCAAAAATTTTGATGTACAAATACTAATTCAAAATATACTACGTGGAAAAATCATCTAAGTGAAAAAAATATCTGCACACTCTGTACAAAACGAAGAATCTGTTTAAGCATCCTTGAATACAGGATGAATCAAAAAGAGATTCTAATCGATTCTAATTTCAAAAATTTGGATGTACAAATTCAAAATATACGTAAATAAAATTGCATCTAGGAACGAGTGAAAAACCCTGTAGAAAATGAAGAATCTTTTTTCTTTAAGCATGCTTGAATACAGGATGAATCAAAAAGAGATTCTAATCGATTCTAATTTCAAAAATCTTGATGTACAAATACCAATTTAAAATATACTACGTGGAAAAATCATTGCATCTAGGAACGAGTGAAAAAAATGTTTGCACACTCTGTACAAAATGAAGAATCTGTTTAACCATTTTTGAATACAGGATAAATCAAAAAGAAATTCTAATCTATTCTAATTTCAAAAATTTTGATGTACAAATACCAATTCAAAATATATTACGTAAATAAAATTCGTTGCATCTAGGAACAAGTGAAAAACCCTATAGAAAATGAAGAATCTTTTTTCTTTAAGCATGCTTGAATACAGGATGAATCAAAAAGAGATTCTAATCGATTCTAATTTCAAAAATCTTATTAATTACTCGATACTACAAATATCAATTCGAGAGTTTGTACGTTCGATTCGATCTGCACACTCTGTATAAAATGAGGGATCTCCTTAAGCGCCCAACATGGACAACGTGGGAGAGGCGTGGAGGCGCGTAGAAAGGCGTAAAGTGGCGGTGTGTAGCACGAGATTTTCGCGTGCACCAATTGCATGACGTGCCCCATTCCACGCCATCGTCCTTTTCTTACCCTTGGCGAACGACGCATCCTCTCTCTCTCTCTCTCTCGCTCGCTCTCTCTTGCCACCGATATTAAGTCGACGATTTCTGACCACCTCTTTCTCGGAATTATCGTTTTTCGGTCTAACGACGACCCCTTCCCCCTCCCCCCCCCACCTCGACCACCCTCGATGAATTTAATAACGCACGCGTCACAACCGCGATAACATCTCGATCGATCTTCGTTGTTATTTAAGAATTTCGCGAGTTGCCAAAGCAAACACGACCATGTTTCGCGTGATTGGCGAAAAAAAAGAAAAAGAAAGAAAGAAAGAAAGAAAGGAAGGAAGGAAAGGAAGGAAAGAAGAAGCGTGACGTTAATAACCGAGATGGCGATGACGAGTTGAACGATTGAGGGATTATTTCTTTCTTTTTTTATTTTTTATTTTTTTGGGGGATTACGTTCGTAGACGGGTGAAATCGAATTGAGACGAAAGAAACGATGCGTTCCGATTTTGGCAATAAACGGTATTTTAAAGAAAAAATAAAAAAACGAGTAATTCTATTTTTTCCGCCTGTCATTCGACCTTTTGACGAACAAAGAGGGATAACACGATCGTGTGATATTATTGACGATTGGAAAGTGATTTTTCGAGAATATTGCATCGAAGTATTTATTAGAGATTAAAATGTTGTCGATTATATCATTGCGATTGGAATGTTGGATAAAAATAAATTTCCGATCCGTAATCCTGTCTTATTAATTCGCCTCTCGAAAACCATATCGATTAATTTGGCTTAAAAATTCGTAAAAATATATATATATATATGGATATATGTCGAAATTCATTTTATCGAGGAAACACACACATAAGACCAGCAATCATTAAAACGAGGCATTTCGGCGAATCTTTAAGAAGCTTAACGATTTAACGATCCACAGAGACAGATTTTATACTTTTTGGATGATAAATAATTGGATGATAAATCTCTCTCTGTGCGAAGAATTTTTTCATTCAATAGTGGACGATGCAAATCTTTTGAATTCGAATAAATGAAAATTGATGATCGATACGTTACATCTCTGATTATATTTCTAATTCGACATGTTTTCGTTTCTATTATTAAAAATATACAAACAGAATTAATTTTCCATTTATTCGAGTGTCTCTCATTTCGAAATAATTTCTTACGTATTTTTTTATTTTTTTTTTTTTATTTATCATCGATGTACATACACGCCTGATAAGGAACTCGAGTTTCGTGATTTTTCACCGAAGCGCATCGAATATACGAGCTCTACACGATTCAATTAACCGTAACTCAATCAGGTACAGGCGAGTTGTTGATAAATTTTTTAAAAACGAACCGTACGAAAGATGAAATCACCGCTACAAACACCTCACACGTATATAAATTTGCAAAAGGAAATCGAATCATCCTCTAACGATGTGACAAAACGAAATTTCTTATCGCACTTTATGCACAAACTTCATGAAATACGTATTCCTCTTAACAGCTAATTTACTTTAAAAGAAAAAAGAAAAAATAAGAGGGAGAGAGAGAAAGGGAGAGAAATTAAAATTGCATCAAAATCGCTTCATTACTTCCAACAACGAACGATCCTCGAACGATATCGTTATCATTACCATCGATTACACGAAACACACATTCGAACACACGATCTCGAAGCCACGGCTTGCGGAGAGCGAGAGAGAGGTTATATCGTAAAACTTTCTAACCTATACACGTTACGTGTATATCGTGTAAAAGGGGCACGATCCTCCAGGTGGAGTACACGGAATTAAAGTAATCCAGGATGATTCGACGAGGGAGGTGGCTATCATATGTCAGGTGTACGTGTGTACACACTTGGACAACCGGTCGGAAACGAGAAACTAGCCTAGTTTTACAGCCAGTTTCTGTGCGCGGGCATGCGTCGAACACGGGTGCATGACTAATGGAAGTATGTGATTAAAACTTTCGTCGCAATTTCTAGCACGTGAAAACTTCCCCCTCCTCTTCCTTCTCCCGTCAAAGCGCAACAAAATTTAAGCATCGTGTTTTATATATACATATATTATATATGTACACGTACACACATTCGACGGATTATGTTCGAGGATTCTCCAATTGTCCTTTTCGCTCCGACGGCTTTCAATTCACCTCGTGAAAATGCTACCTGGAGATAATTAGAAGCTTTTTTTCTCTCTCTCTCCTCTTTCTTTTTTTCGTCTTCTCTTCTTTCGCGACACAGAGCTTCCGCGTCCCTCGTCGGAAATATTTCACGCATTTCGAGACATCGTTCCGCGCCCTCTCGCGGAACGCTTCAACTCTGCCTATTTATACGGTATTCCTCTTACTCTCCTCTGGAAGGGAGCCGTTTCGAAACGAAGATTAAAAGAGGATGAAATGCAGCGGGGATGAAATATTACTTTTGATTGATTTACGATTTTAAATGTCGCGGATCCTTTTTTCCTTTTTTTTTTTTTTTAACTCGATGGTAGGTGATTTATATTTTTTTCGAGCGTGATCGATTTTTTTTTTCGAGATCGCTTCGATAATGTTTCGAATCGATCCGAAACCCATTCGATCGATTCCGAACACGCGGCGGGCAAAAACAACGCGGTGTGAATTTTTTTGTCGACAGAGACACAAGTCGAACTTGTCGAGGAACGGTAATTAATTTGCTAACGGAAGGCCCGGAACGCGTACGTATGAATCGACGGGGCACTGCCGTTTAATTGCTTCGAAATACAAATTCCACGTTTTTTCGAGCGGGCGGGGGAGGGGGAGGGGGGAGAGGGGAGGGGGGAGCGAGTGACGTACGAAAATGAAACAGGTGTTAGGTATTTCGAGCGATGTCATTGCAATTACCGCTCTCTTTTCTCCCTCCTCCATCCACCGTTTCTCGTCCAATTTTCTCAAACTTTTTCTTTTTTTTTTTTTTTTTTTTCTCCCACCATCGTTCCGTGGAAATAATGAATATCTCTCGAATTTTTCATCCGCGTTATACATCCCCGCACGGGAATAAAAATCGTTTCTCGAAGAAGAAGAAGAAGAAGAAGAAGATACGAGACGATTCGATTCTCGATTTTCGGAAACGAGGGATATTTTTTCGTCCACGAAATTGCGCCATTCGATCGCATATCACGTTACACGTATATACAGTGTACGTGTGCTAATCGATCGTTATGATTATCTCGAAACGAGGGGGATCGTTAAGTCGATGATAAAAATCAAACGAATCTATTTTACACAGAATTGCGCAACTTACAAATTTGATCAAACGAAACGCGAACTTCCAATCAAGGAACACATCCCACCAAATAAATTTCTTCCCCGAGTGTCAATCAATTTTCGTGAAACCGCAGACCGAAATGGAACGATATATTCCTTCGGTTCTCCAATATAATGCTCGATCCAGGAGAATATTTTAAATCTCCTTTGAAATTTCAAACGGGCAATAAATACCTCGTATTTATGTATTGTAAAAATTCGCAAACGAGTTAATCATTACGTATATTAAATTGAGCGAGCGAGATTTATCGAGACATTAAGATGAAATATCTCTTATCATTCAAATTACTATTGTCACGATTTTTCGCGAAACAAGAAGAAGAATTTTGGAATATTTCAAAACTCTTTTAAAATTTCAAACGAACATATTTCTTACAAATTAATCATCATGCGTGTCGAATTAATTTGAATCAGATTTATCGAAACTGAAGACGATGATTGTTATTATCCAAAAATTACAATTGTCGCGACATATTTCGTGAAATAAGAACTCGAAAAATAATTGGGAGGGAAGAATAAGTTTGAAATATTTTAAATCTCCTTTGAAATTTCAAACGAATAATATTCCTAAATACTTCGTATATTGTAAAAATTCGCAAACAAGTCAATCATTATGTATATTAAATTATCAATTAAATGATAATCAATTAAATTTTTCTATATAATCGTCAATCACCTTATTATTCAAATTACAATTGTCACGATTTTTCGCGAAATAAGTACTCGATAAAAAATAATCGAAAAGAAAGAAGAAGTTTGGAATATTTTAAATAACGTGAGTGAGATTTATCGAAGATGAAAACGATAATCGCCTTATTATCCAATCACCAAAAATTATAACACGGCATTTGAAATAGAAAAAATTGATAGGTAAGAAGATATTTGGAACACCCTGTAAATAGGAGAGCCGTAATCCCTTTTCCCAGTTGCGAATATTAGCTTTCATCAGTCGCTATAACCGTTTGAAGTTGTAACAGATCCTAGAAGCGTCAGACGATTCTAGTTAGCAAACACAAAGCAGACATCGAACTGTGAGCAATCAAACGGGGAATACGAGAGACGCTTCGTTAAACACTTTCCGGTTCGGATGGATTTAATGAACCTTAAAAATAATCTTCCTCTCGGCGCAAACGTAGCGTGGATAAAGCGAATTAATAACCGTTTAATAATTTTTCGTACGTTCACTCTGAACCTGTTTCGTTCAATTTTCTTTCTTTTTCTTCTTCTTCTTCTTCTTCTTCTTTTTTTTTTCGTCCCACGTTCAATTATTCCCCCCTTCTATGAAATTAAAACTCTCCTTAACTCTCTCTCTCTCTCTCTCTCTCTCTCTCTCTCTCTCTCTCTCTTTCTCGTCATCGTCATCCGATAAATTACTTTCCCTATCATCGAACAAAAAATTATATAATTGCACATTTTTTTTTATAACGAGTGAACATGTGTAAAAAAATATTCCTTTTTTAATCATCGTTATTATTGTTATTATTATTCGTTTGAACGAGCAAGATTTGGTCCAAGATCTTTAAAACAAGTGAAAAGCTCACTTTCCCTATCATCCAAGAAAAATTATATAATCGCACATTTTTTTTTATAACGAGTGAATATATCGTCATCCCATGTAAAAAAATATTCCTTTTTTAATCACAAAGAATCCCTTCTCTGAATGAAAAGCTCACTTTCCCTATCATCCAACAAAAAAGAAAATTATATAATCGCACATTTTTTTTATAACGTGAATATATCATTCCGTGAAAAAAATATTCCTTTTTTAATAAAACGAGCAAGATTCGGTCCAAGAAATCGAAGAAACTGTCCCCTCTCTGAACGAGCTGAAAAAGCTCACCTTCCCTATCATCCAACAAAAAAGAAAATTATATAATCGCATATTTTTTTTTTATAACGTGAATATATCTTCATTCCGTGAAAAAAATATTCTTTTTTTAATCATCGTTATTATTGTTATTATTACTTTGAACGAGCAAGATTCGGTCCAAGGGATCGAGAAACTGTCCCCTCTCTGAACGAATGAAAAGCTCACTTTCTCTATCATCCAACAAAAAAGAAAATTATATAATTGCACATTTTTTTTATAACACGTAATTATATAATTGCACATTTTTTTTTATAACGAGTGAAGATATCGCATCGTCATCCCATGTAATCATTATTATTCGTTTGAATGAGGAAGATTCGGTCGAAAGGATCTCTGAAACGAGTGAAAAGCTCACTTTCACTATCATCCAACAAAAAAGAAAATTATATAATCGCACATTTTTTTTATAACACGTAATTATATAATTGCACATTTTTTTTTATAACGAATGAAGATATCGCATCGTCATGTAATCGTTATTATTGTTATTATTATTCGTTTGAACGAGCAAGATTCGGTCGAAGAGATCTCTGAAACGACTGAAAAGTTCACTTTCTCTATCATCGAACAAAAAAGAAAATTATATAATTGCACATTTTTTTTTTTATAACGAATGAATATATCGCATCGTCATCCCCATGTAATCGTTATTATTGTTATTATTATTCGTTTGAACGAGGAAGAAGGGATCTCTGAAACGACTGAAAAGTTCACTTTCTTTATCATCGAACAAAAAAGAAAATTATATAATTGCACATTTTTTTTTTTATAACGAGTGAATATATCGCATCGTCATCCCCATGTAATCGTTATTATTGTTATTATTATTCGTTTGAACGAGGAAGATTCGGTCGAAAGGATCTCTGAAACGAGTGAAAAGCTCACTTTCTTTATCATCGAACAAAAAAGAAAATTATATAATTGCACATTTTTTTTTTTTATAACGAGTGAAGATATCGCATCGTCATCCCCATGTAATCGTTATTATTGTTATTATTATTCGTTTGAACGAGGAAGATTCGGTCGAAGGGATCTCTGAAACGAGTGAAAAGCTCGATACGTTTCCCGATACGCACGATCGGTTCCCCGGAACCGCGATACGGTCGCGGGTTAAATCGCGTTAAACGACGAACACAGGAGGGAAACGGAGGGCCTTCGAAGGTTGCTTCGGATCGAAAAAATTACCTTTTTGACCGCGGCCACCAAATAAGCGAATTAACGAAGGCCACCCATTTGCCACGGATGCCCGGCACGAGGGATGAAAAAACCGGCGATCCAAACGAGAACTGCTTCGTTTCGTTCCGCTCCCCTGTGCTCCTCTTCCGGAACTCGAGGTTCCGGGGGAAAAAAGGAGGCGTTTTCAAACGCGATTGAACAACAAATCGATCGATCGCGCGTAGCGAAACGAAACTTTTCTCGAAATCTGATCGAAAAATCGATCGGGTTAGGGGATGAGTGGAGGGACGAGTTGGATGATGTTGGAGGAATTCGTTGGAAGGATAGGTAGAGAATAGGGGAGATTTTTACGACGATTTTCATTTGACATTTTTTACGACGTTAATTTGACGTGTAAAAGTGTGTTGCATCGGCGCGCGATGTTACGGTAAGATGGGGGAGAGGGGGCGACACCTTCGAAACAAAAATTGAATCGCGAGCAGTTGAACAATTGCCGCCTGATTGAATCTACTATGAAAATCTTCAACTTGTTACCGTTAGAATTAGCAAATGGGATTAGGGTAGATGGGAAACGCGGCAAGTGTAGCGCACCCGTAGGGGCTGCTACCGGCCCACTCTCCCTCCTCCCAATTAACCGAGATTAATTTTCCACGACTTATTTAGTTTAACTTTACAGCATCTTGCCACTCGGACCGAGCTTGGGCGAAATTTACGCGAAACTTGATCGAAATGAAAAATAAATTTAACTCTTTATTTAAATTATCAAAGGATATTAAACTTCCTTCCCTCCTCCTCTCCTTTATAAAACGAATAAATGGAAAAAAATTTACGTACAAATATTTCCAATTCGTTGTCCAATCCGATTTTGTAACCGATAATCTTCGAACACGCAATTAAGATAGAATTTTGCGAAACAATTCCAATTCCTTGAAGAAAAAAAGAGCAAGTAACGAGGGGAAAAGTTGGCACGTTTGAATGCCCGAGCAAAAACACTGCTCCTTTCCCATCCACTCCTATCCCAATCCCTCGATTTTCCTTTCCCCCGTTTCGATCCCCTCGACCCGTGCACCAAAACTTTTTCCCTTTTGTTCGACCTCAACTTCCGGTCGACCCGAACCCGCGCGTGCAACTTTCCCTCCCTCCCAGATTTTAAGTGTCTTCGGCTAGGAAAAGTCTCGATTAAAATTTTTACTTGATTTCACGACTTCAACACGTTTCATCAAACTATTTCCACCACTGATCCATCCATGATGTCATATACATATATATTTAGTTGCATTGTACGTACGATTCTATTATACCTTGGCAGTATCGAGCAGTAGTACACGAAAAGGGGGTACACGTAATAGGAATATCATGATTTCTCGGTAAGAAGTATGGAAACCGAGTTACCTATAGCCCGACCTAGATCATCTTCTTGGAATGTAACCTACTGGATCCACGTAATAGTTCGACCGAGCTTCGTGAATGCGAACGCATGACAATCGAATTCAATGACACGTCGTTCGTGCCGATCGTTCGAATAACGCGTATTAACTGGACCAAATTTCGAAGTGTATGCAATACAATTTTTTCGATTATATTATCCTCTTGTAGATCCTCTTTTTTAAATTATGGAATTACGAATTACGAAGCTCATTTTGTAAATTCAAATTGTCCAATTCTAATTACTTCGTTTGAACCTGAAAGTGAAAAAAAGTAGAGTTTCAAACAACCCTCGAACGAAAAAAATCATCAATAATCATTTAGAGGCGAATAGTCATCGTGTATATAAACGTAATTTTCACAAAATATCTAGTGAATCTAGTTACAAATAATTGGTGTACGATACGAATTTACACAAAAAAAAATCTGAATATTAAATTTCAAAACTTCGAAAATTAAAATTTTCTTTACAAGTGAATCCAGCTAAATTATTTGTATATTCCTTTTTCTACAATATTATAAATCATAGTTTAAAAATCAATACAATTTTTCCATCGAAATTTAACGATTCTTTAATTTTTTTTTTTTTTTTTTAGTTATTATATCAAGGAAAATAGAATTTTAGAAGATGTTTGGCAAAGTTTTCGGAAAATTCAGTTCGATGAACAAATTTTTTGTAAAATTAGTTGCCACGTATCGGACATTGAATTATTCGTAAAATAATATCTCAAGAATAAAAGATCGATGGGAGGCAAACTGGACGGCAAAGTGAATATTTTTTTAAACAGATTTAAAAACTGCAAAAGTCAAAGGGGAAGATTTTACTTACGGATAAAATTCCTTCTATATCCTTCATTATTATGCATTTTCTTTTATATTCCAAACTAATTAAATGCAATATTAATTTTTTTCTACGAGATAATACAATTACAACAAAAAACAAACTATTGTTTCTCTAAAAAATTAATTTTGCCCGGTTAGCTCCCATTATTCGAACCGCTGTGTTTTGTCAATTCAAGCGAAATCATTTTTTGCGATTTTATTGGTCCATTTATTGACCAACAACAAAATAAAAAAATCTCTTCTCTTTCTCTTTCCCGTTAAACACTTTCCCGTAAGTACACGAAAATACACGACGATTCGAAACGATCCTGTTGTAAATTAATTTCCAATCGATTTATATCGGCGCCATTTGCAATTTCATATGCACGTTCATTCACCGGAACGGATAATCTATCCATCCCACGTTTTATCGATGAGTCGATGAGCACAGTGACGCGCCGCGCAGCGGTATGAATTTCTACTCATAATTTCAGCCGAGTAGTACGTTCCCGCCAAACGTACGAAATTTCGTACAGCAAATCGCAACGATGGGGCGCACTTGTGAACGCCAGGTCCCGATTGTTAACCCTTTGCACTCGTATGTCGCCATATAGGCGACATTATATATTTTACCGTTGCACTCGTCTGTCGCCATATAGGCGACATCTTACATTATTTGGGGTCAAATTATAGCCAGATAATATTACATAATATTCATTTAATTAAATTTATTTGCAATTAATTAAAATCATGTTTTCAAGAAATATGATGTCCCTAACATATTATATAGATTTTCATATTTCAAAAGAGTGTGAGATGCAGATTAAATATGTTTATTTGCTAATTTTTTCTACTAAACCGGAAATTTTAATTTATGTTATGTTCGCATAAAAATATTTTCCTTTTGATTGATTATGAAAAAAAATTCCGAGTTGATTGGTATCCTTATCGAATATATATACGAGTGCAAAGGGTTAAATCGCGGACGGGTTGAATATAGACGGGTAGAATATTTAGTAGAGCTGCTCATTATCGTTTCTACCTAGCTAAACACGTTGGGAATCGTTGAGATTACGAGAGATTGAAATTGATCAGCCTTCCCTTCTCCCTTTATCCCTCCCTTTATCCGTGGGAGGGATATTCCATGAATAATCGGAGGGGAGGATGTGTACGGGATTAAAGAAGCAAGAGGGGGGGAAAAGAATTGACGAAACTTTGACGATAACTTAAATAATAAACTCGATTCGAGGAGAATTTCGAGTTCGAGGGGAAAAAAGTTGGGATATCGATTATGATTTAACTCTTCCTCTTTTCTTTCTTTAACATCATAGAAATCGATTTACCTCTGATCCCGAGGTTCAAAATTCAATCTTGAAGGTTGTACAAGCTGTAGGGAACGCGGGTTGAGTTTGGAAAGACCGCAAATGAAGTAGAAACTTCTTAACAAAATACGATCGCAATCAGGACAATAAACCGCGTCGTGTTTCTAACCAAGCGAGTGTAACACGTCTCCCCTCCCTCCCTCCTTCCCAACATGAATTTGTTTATACGTTATCCGGCCGCTCGTTCGATTTTATTCCTTTTTTCCAAAAGGGTAAAAAAAAAAAAAAAAAGATACGCTCCTGACACGATTAACGATCTACGTATATATCCGTTTCGACGAATATATTTTATGTAACGCAACAAATGAAGTCGCGTGAAAATTTCACATCCCACGTGATTTAAAATTTAAACCCGTTAAACGAGAGGTATGCACACGATCGCGCGTATACAATTATCACATCCCCCCGTAAATTAGAGGTAATACTTCCTTCTCGTTTATTTACGTAATCACGTATTTCATTCACGTGCTTATTATTATTATTATTATTATTATTATTATTATTATTATTATTATATCACGGATTACATATTTTAATCATCCCCATATTTCGTTTACGTAATAACGCGTCATATCGAATTTCGCTTCTCGGTTGTCGATCGAGTTCGCTTCAAAAAAAAAAAAATCCACGATATGCTAAATAAACCGTAGCCCATATCCTTTGATTCCCGCTCAAACGGTGATTCTTCCCGTATCTTCCCATTTATCTTCCCGAGTGAAAAAAAAAAAAAAAAAAAAAAAGAAAAAAGAAAAGAAACACGATCAGAGAAAAATCCTGCTCGTCGAAACTCGTCGAACGCGATCGTAATGAGCATGGGAGCATCGGGGCGTGCGACATCGTCGTAGCGCGTGCACGTCGCCGATAAAAATCCTGTGAGTCGTAGCCGTCATCGTCGTCGTCGTCGTCGTCCTCGTCGTCGTTGGAGGGTTAAAATCAAAAGGCATGCGCTGGCAATCGGAGCACAAAGTGTGCCATTGAGATTTGTAACGCCTGACGGCGCAGCCAGACGCGTCGAGGGCGCTGCTGCGGTGGCCTTCTCTCTCTCTCTCTCTCTCTCCCTCTTCCTCGCAGTTTTCCACTTTTTCCTCCTTTTCTCTCTCTCTCTCGAACACCGGTAACGCGTACACCCGGTACAGTGACTCCATAAATATGCATTCCATTTAATGAGAGCGGCGTTCCAGAGCGCGTGGAAACACGGTTTCGCAGGCGGGTGCAGTCACGTACGGCGCGGACACGCGCACAAAGACCATTGAATTCGCGCATCGTGGCGTGGGCCGCATTGTTGCCGCCACGAGTGTAACACACTCCCCGCCGTCTTCTCGAGTGTCATCGAGATCTCTCGTGTCTAACTCGCGGCGGCAAGGCCAAACCTCCATCGTCATTCAGGCCTCTAGTGCCCTGTTACGAGGAAAACACCCTGCTTCTGATATCTTCTCCCCCTCCCCCGCGATTCCCAACTTCCGCCGCGAATCTCTCTCACAGTACCCCTGTCACAGTTCTCTCTCTGTCTTTCTCTCTCTCTCTCTCTCTCTCTCTCTGTTTCTGAAATCTTGCTACGACACGCTGCGAGGGATGCTCGTCACGAGATTTCGTGATTTCACTCTACCGAGTGAAATACACGGTCCTTTGTAAAGGAGGATTTTTAGCTTTTGAATTCTCGTAGCCAAAGAATTTGTAAAGATTTGTAAAAAGATTCCTATGCGATTGGGGAAAATATGTAAGCATGAGTTTTATTCCCTTTCTTTCTTTCTTTGCGAGCCCAACAATGAAGTCACATAGAGGATCGATAAAAATATAGAAAAGATTATTTGTATATATATATATATATATAGAATAAATTTAGAAACACTTGGTTTGGGAACGAAGCAATTCATGTTTTGCTTCACGATTAGGAATATTCTGTTTCTGGGTTGCCGCGGAGCGAAGAACTCAAGCGCGCCATCTGGCGACGAAATTGTGCGAATAGCAGCACGGCACGTACGCTCGAGCGATCTGACTACGTAATACGCCTACAAAATTTCTAATTATGATTTCACCGTGAAATATGATATCCAACGAGCGATTGGCTATCAAAATAATGGACCAGAATCGCGCGAGATGCGGATTTGTGTGTTATTTCGAAGGGACAACGTTTATTCGAACATGGGGAATCGTGCGATTCTGTACATAAAACTAACGATAAAATAACAAACCGCGTAACGTTTGATTACAATTTTGTTGACACTCATTTCCGCGTATCCAACGCGCACAATGAGAGCCGATAAACCGACATAATTAACGGGTGAAGAATGCAAAGAGCCGGGGGGTCGAACTATGTCCAATTAAAAACGATCCCACCCTCGATATAATTAGTGCGCCGATCAATGGAAACTTGCCACTTAATGCTCCCTGTATGCGCCTTCACGCGATACTGGAACACGTGGAAAAGTGGGCATTGTACCGTTCCGTCAAGTTGAAATCCCTCGAGTGCCATTCACCGGCCTTTCGATTGTCGAAGGAACGGAAGAAGAGAATAATAAGGATTGGTTTTAATTACGAATTTCCACTTTACGGTACAATCGATTATGGAGTGGCTGGGAGAAACTGTTAAAATTGACACAATTCGGGGAGAATGTGCACGCCTCTCGATCCTTATACGCTTATACATTGGTCGTTTATGAAAAGATTATTTATTCTGCTTATCTCGTAATGAGCTGTAAAAGTAAACGGAAATATAAATATACATCGACCTTTGATAGATGGTGGTATTATTAATATTAGTTACGATAATTTAGCATTGGTTTGAAAATTGTTAATAAATGTATCCGATAACGATAAAATTAATCGGTTTTTCATCAGATTCTGAACTTCAGACTTTTCCTCGAGATTACATCCGTTTATGAAGCAAAAAAAAAAAAAAAAAAAAAAAAAGAAGAGAAAAAAGAAAGGCACGTCGACTGTAAGAATTTTAATAGAAACTTGAGAGAGAGAGGATGTTGCGAGTTTGCCGCGAAATATTCTCCGCTGGGGGGAAAAAAATATATTTTCTTTCGCGAAGAATTAAATTTTTCTTCTCCCCTCTTCCTTTTCTTCGATCATTTTTGCGCTGGAAACCGTTAAAAGAAACGTTAAAGAGATCGAGATATCTTTAAAGAAGCGTGAAATTATTCATATTTCCAACGACTTTAATCGACCCACGAATAATTCACGTTTTATTAATTGTCTTGCTCAAACGACGTTTTACGACCGAGGCTCGAACGATTCAGCAAAAATTCATTGGAGGATCGCGGCGAAAGGGAAGCGGGACTCTCGAGAGTTAAGCGTGACTCGAGACTTTTTTCAAACGCACAGAGATCATTTGTCACTTGAATATCTATATAAAAATAACCAGACCTAGCTGGCATAGTCGGTCGCGATCTATAAATCAACCGATTCAGCTACATCTTTGGGGAAGCGGTTTCAAAGTCTCGTGACTCGCCATTCTTTTCTCTCTTTCTCTCTCTCTCTTTCTCTCTCTGATGCATTAAATCTTGTTGCGATCGCGCGCACACCTCTACCAATACCGTCGTATCGAATATATATATATATATATATTCGAGAACTTCTCTTAAATATTCGCTTCTTAAATATTCAAAATTTCAAATTTTCGGGAATAAATTCAGGATATAATATCCCACCGGGTGAAGAGAAACTCGAGCAAGAGATTATTCCTCGCGAACGTTGCATCGAAGTACGTGCGTTTAAATTCCTGTCCAAAAAAAGAAAAAGATCACGTTAAAGCAAAAAAAAAAAATTCCAATCTTCTCATGATTCGAGAGCGTTTCGTCGGCCGCGAAAGGCCGCGTAAACACGCTAAACGCTACTACGTCGATTTCGCCATCGGGAAGCCAAGGTTGAAGGATCGCATTATGCAAAAATCCGCGGGGATGAGCCGCGATTACCGCGGGAGATGGCGAAGTTTGCCCCTTGTTGATAGAGATCGAAACGAAGTTGGATGGTGGTGCCATGGATAAAACGCGTAATCAGTTTTCCTCCCCCTCCTCGCTCCATGTAAGATACACGTCGACGCGTTAAAGGGCGGTCGCCCCCTCCCCCCTTGCCATCGAGGGCTAACTTTCTTCGCAAACTTCCCCCATTTTTACTTCCCCGCGTCCACCTCGCCTCTCCTTCCTTCCTTCCTTCCTTCCTTCCTTCTTGCTCCAACCAGTACCACCAGGGTGTCGATATTATTGGCATCGAGCACAATAATTACAGGATGAGTTGCGGGTTTAGAGAGAGGAGAGAGAGGGATGTGATCGATCGACGATCCTCCCGTTCGAATTATTTCGAAGGAAAATCGAGCCTCGGCCAATTTCAACTTTTAACAAACTACCAAGCCGGTCACGTCTCTCAAAGTGAGTGAGAGAGTGAGAGAGAGAGAGAGAGAGAGAGTGAGAGAAAGAGAGAGAGAGAGAGCGGTTCAACGAACGGAAGGAACTTGCTTGGCCGCGAAACTCGCCGCGGCAACGACTCCAGACTCCCCCCACCCTTTCCCTCCCCCGATTAAATGAAATTTTAAGTCCACAATTCCCCTTTTTTCCACTACCTTTTCTTGTTTGCAAACGTTTTTAAACGTTTCCATACCGGTTGTTTCCATACCGGTGTTCGATGTTTACGGGGAGAGAGAGAGAGGGGGGAAATTCGCGGTTCGAGCGTTCGACCAACGGATTAGGGGAATGTAGGGGAGGGGAAGGGAGCGGATGGATGCGTTCCATCTCTTTATCTTTCGATCGCGATAAATTTACGAGCTTCCGTGTTTTATTAATTCAACCGAACCGACCCTCGCCGCTTTCTTTTTTCACTTGCTTTAATCAAATTACGTTTCTCTCTTTCTTTCTTTCTTTTCTTTTTTAATTAGCGCTATACGCCGTTTTTATGAAAGTTACGGACATACGAAAACGAGTGTTGCTATATTGAACGGGACGCTTTGCGTATTCATTTTATTTATATGTATATACGCGTGCATATATTTAACTTTTATATATTTAACCCGATTAAAGGATAAACTTTCGATTAACGAAATTACGCGCGTGAATCGTACGTAAAAAAAAAAAAAAAAAAAAAAAAAAAAGAAGGAAAAAAGTGTAATTCTCGTTCCATCTCCCCGACAAATCGCGTACGAATGATTCGCGAATTTCGTGTAATTAAAATTGTTTATTAAAATTGTTTATTAAAATTGATAATTTTCTTTTGTTTTGTCCGTGGTTTCGTTCGAAATGAGTAGTCGCGATTAAAAAAAAAAATTACGCCAGTCTATTAATAAGCGCGGTACACGAGTTACCTCGATTCGGGAGGGGAGGGGGGATATTTCCCTCGTTCGAGAGAGAATTTCCACCTGTTTAACAGGTACTACTTGTTTCGTATTTAGCTTCAGCCAGATCGAACAATGAGCACCTCTTACGATCTCGAGCCTCGGATTATACGAGACCCTTATTAAAATTTACATAATGGAGATAACAACGGAGATAACGCGTTAAAAGGGAAGGAGAGAGAGAGAGAGAGAGGGAGAGAAAAAAAAGAGAGAGAAAATTCAGTGGGGAGTGAGAATATTTGTTAGAATCACTAATAAGGTGATTGCATCGTGTGGCAATCAGTGATTTGAATGGCGTAACGAGGAACAAAAGTTTGAAAAAGGATTTAATTATATCTGTTATTTCATTGATTATCCATCCTCCCCCGATTCCTTTGTTTCCGTTCAAACAATCAACCCTCTGACGTTTTCACGGTTGTGTTGTGCAAAATGATTCTCACTTTCCAAGTTTTTAATTAAAACAACCCAACAACACCCCCCCTCCTCCGTTTCTTATTAATTTCGTTTCTTTCTTCTTCTTCTTCTTCTTCTTCTTCTTCTTCTTTTTCTATTCCTCGATAAATTCCAAGCATCTTTTTCTTCCCTATCACCTCTCCAACAACGACAACTTTCAGCGACGTAAATTTATGCAGGGAAGATATTTCGGGGCAGAAATTCGAAAGTCGAGACACCGATCATCATCCCCCTTCCCCCGGATGTCAGCTCCCCTTGGATATCTTAACGCATTTTCGATCGATCATCCCATTTCACTCGAGCGAGACACATTACGCTACAACATCCTCTGGTGGTCCTTCCAAGGATATAGGTCCTCGAAAATAAAAAATATAAGGATAAAGAAAAAAAAAAAAAAGAATCGCGTTAGATAGATTTCAAATATACAGAGAAACTAGATACAATTAAATTTATTTAACAACTTTTCACGCGCGATTGATTGAAAGTTTTTTTTCGAATGATTTTGAAAATTAGAAAATAAAAAATATAAGATGAAGAAAAAAAAAAGAATCGCGTTAGATAGATTTCAAATATACAGCTTTTCACGCGCGACTAATTGAAAATATTAATTGAAAATTTTTCGAATGATCTCTGAAAATTAGAAAATCATCGATTCGGACAAAGATAGATTTCAAATATACAGATGCGAGAAACTACAACGAAATTTATTTAAAAGCTTTTCACGCGCGATTGATTGAAAATATTTCTCGAATGATCTTGAAAATTAGAAAATAAAAAATATAAGAGTAAAGAAAAAAAAAGAATCGCGTTAGATAAATTTCAAGTATACAGATGCGAGAAATTAGATACAACGAAATTTATTTAACAACTTTTCACGCGCGATTGATTGAAAGTATTTCTCGAATGATTTTGAAAATTAGAAAATAAAAAATATAAGGGTAAAGAAAGATACAACGAAATTTATTTAACAGCTTTTCACGCGCGATTGATTGAAAGTATTTCTCCAATGATTTTGAAAATTAGAAAATAAAAAATATAAGGGTAAAGAAAAAAAAAAGAATCGCGTTAGATATATTTCAAATATACAGCTTTTCACGCGCGATTGATTGAAAATATTAATTGAAAATATTTTTCGAATGATCTCTGAAAATTAGAAAATCATCGATTCGGACGAAGCTTCGAAAAGAAGAAGAAGAAGAAGAAGAAGAAGAAACGTGGTCGGAGATCGAGTGGAGGGGGAATGAAGTTGCACGGTCGAAAAGTTTTCGATCTGGAAAAACGAATTGAAAGTTTTAATTGAACGGAAACATCGTTAGAATATCGTCGCCCGATTAAATAAGCTAACGAATGATTTAATTAAACGGGCGGCGGGACGAGACGATTATCCCCTGCAACAACGATATTTCGCCCGCCGACTTTATTAATCGATGGAAAATTATAAAATTCGATAACGAATTGCGGGGATCCTCCCCCTCCCTCCCCGTTCACCGCAACATCCTAAACACCTGTATGTTAATGAGTCGCTCGATAACTGATTAAAATTATCGATGACGCGTCCACGATTTAATACACCGTTGGTCCATTCAGCCAACTTGGTCGCGAATCGTCGCGGATCAATTTTCGATCACTCGTTCTTCTTCCAACGAGCGAACCAAGGTTATGGATAAAATTTTGCCCTGAACAAAAATTAGGCGAATCGAAGGAAAATAAGAATCGTCGTCGAACATTATACTCGAAATTATTTTCGAATTAAAAAAAGAAGAATGGATAAAAGAGATGATTTTAAAATAATTCTAAAATATTTCATGAGATTAGTGTGTGAGTGTGATATATATACGAATTATCGAGGAGGATTTTCCGTGATGGTTAAAAAGGATTTGGCGATTTTGATAGAATTTTTAATTAACAAATATCGTTGTATATAAGTTGGGATAATTGAAAAGAGTGATGATGATAGAAAAAAAAAAGAAAAGGAGGATGAATGAAATGGATCGTGTAAATTCGTATCGTAATGGATGTTAAACTTTGCGTTATTCGATTACATCGATTAGATAATCTTAGATTAATACCCCGTCGTATTATAGTATTGGATTCGAACGCTTCGTCAGGCTTCTATCCTTCTTATGATACGTGTTGTATTTAATCCTATTGCAACGATGCACACTATGTGAACACGCGTCGATATCAACGACAGATTATTAAACAATTTCGAACGTTCACCGATTGAGTTTACGAATGTAACTGAAACAAAATTATCTTCCACTTTTTCAGAGGAATAAACATCGATTCGATATTATTTCCGAGAATATAACTTTCAATCCATTCCTAACCTCGAATTTCTTATTCCTGTCAGATTTAACCAGCACTCTATACATATATATATATATATATAAGTTTTTCATCGATTCATCGGTCGAAAGCGATTCTTTCACTTCCATCGGGAGCCTGTCTTGTAATTCATCACATTCCAATAGATGGTTCAATAGGTTCAAATTTTTCTCCTCGACGCGAGAACGTCGGTTGCTCGCTGCCCGCGATAATAAAACGTACCTTCGCCATTGTTTGCGATTCTTTCATTCGAAATATTCGATTCCATTTTCGAATCTCTCTCCCTTCTCCCCCCGATGGAATAGTACTTTCAAAAAAGTATCCGAGAAAAAAAAAATCGAATTTCAAGCCGATTATGTATTATTAATTCTCTCTGAAGAAATAATCGTAAAAATTGTTGTAGAAAGGAGCATCGAGTACAATACGTATGGACGGCACCGTGTCCATTATCGATACCATTCCTCTATAAACATTAAATGGACGAACACTGTCGTACGTATATCTTTGTAACGAGTAGTAACCTTTGCGAGCAAATCCGCCATGATTCACGAGATTGACCGACGGTCGAGAAGATCCGACAGGAGCTCCGACTACCAACGCCGCTTCGCGGGCCCATAAATCTCAATGCATTATCGATCGATTCTCCCTCCTTCCCAACGTGGCTCCTGTTCCCGTAACGGACAGAGAAAACGCACGAGTCACGCCTCAATGCCGTTCGATTTACCTAGGATAATATCAAATTACGACCGCGGCCAGTTGTAGCAAGATCAATGAGTGAGCTTGTTCATTCCCAACAATCATTTCCATCGTGATATATCAGAGAGACGACAGAGAGTGGAGCGGTTTAATCGCCGCTGGACGATCCTTTATTTTTATCTTTTTTTCCTTTCTTCTCTCTCTCTCTCTCTCTCTCTCTCTCTCTCTAACTGATCCCAATCGTCCGATTCGAGGCGCGTCGTTCGGAAAATTATGGACGCGAGACGCGCATCGCGTTATCGCGGCCACGTATGGAGGACAATGCGTAGGATTGTATACGCCGCGGTTGACGTATTTAGAGCGTAATCTGCCATCAGAGGCAGAGTGTCGCGGCTCGATACCGCATAAGGTAACAGGGTACAAAATTGACCCCTTTGTCGAACGAGTTTCCTCCGTTTAACAGTGTTTCACCCAAGTGGTTCCAACTTTGACGTGTGCATCGTAGGAAAAAAAAAAAAAAAAAAAAAGAAAAGAAAACGTAAGATGTTTCCGATTCGTGTAACGCTTTCAGATTGGTTTAATTGAAAGCGTATCGCGAACGAATCACTGGATATCTTCTCTTCGAAGAAGATCCAATTTAAAGATAGGAAATATCTTGGAATTTTTCGAATTCTTCTTTATATATCCGTCCCCTTCACGCTAATCATCTCGATAACAAAATTTACGATCCTCTCGGTTGATCACCGTACAATTTTCGATCCTCTTCGAGGCAAGTGAATTTCCAAAATTTCTCCCAACGATTTTTCCTTCTCCTCTTCCTTCTTCTCCTTCCTTTGATGGATGGTTTCAATAACAAGATCGGTAAGACACGCGACCGTCGTGTTAACGATCCTCTTGTCCGATACGATACAAAACTAGGAGGAGGGGGAGGGTGAATTTTTGAATTCCTCTTTATATATCCATCCCCTCCACGCTTATCATTTCGATAACAAAATTTACGATCCTCTCGGCTGATCATCGTACAATTTTCGATCCTCTTCGAGGCGAGTGAATTTCCAAAATTTCTCCCAACAATTTTTCCTCCTCCTCCTCCCTTTGATGGATGGTTTCACAACAAAATCGGCAAGACACGCGACCATCGTGTTAACGATCTCCTTGTCCGATATGACACAAAAATAGGGGGAGGGGAAAGGTGAATTTTCGAATTTCTCTTTATATATCCATTTCCTTCACGCTAATCATCTCGATTTTTGATCCTCTTCGAGGCGAGCGAATTTCCAAAATTTCTCCCAACGATTTTTCCTCCTCCTCTTTCTTCTTCTTCTTCCTTTAATGGATCGTTTCACAATAAAATCGGCAGACACGCGACCGTCGTGTTAACAATTTTTGATCCTCTTCGATCTCGACCTCCGCCTTTCGAGGCGAACGAATTTCCAAAATTTTCCAATGATTTTTCCTCCTTCTCTTCCTCCTCCTCCTCTTCCCTTTGATGGATCATTTCACAATAAAATCGGCAAGACACGTGACCATCATGTTAACGATCCTCCTGCCCAATACAAAACTAGGACAGGAGGATGAATTTTCGAATTCCTCTTTATATATCCATCCTCTTCACGCTAATCATCTCGATAACAAAATTTATGATCCTCTCAATTGACCATCGTACAATTTTCGATCCTCTTCGAGGCGAGCGAATTTCCAAAATTTTTCCTCCTCTTCCTCCTTTTGATTCACAACAAAATCGGCAAGACACGCGATCACCGTTAATGATCCCCTTGTCCGATACGATACAAAAATAGGGGAAGGGGGAAGGTGAATTTTCGAATTCCTCTTTATATATCCATCCCCTCCACGCTTATCATTTCATAACAAAATTTACGATCCTCTCAGTTAACCATCGTACAATTTTCGTACAAATTTCTTCCAACGACTTTTCCTTCTCCTTTTCCACTTCCTCCTCCTCCCTTTGATGGATCGTATCACAATAAAATCGGCAAGACACGCGATCATCGTGTTAACAATTTTCGATCCTCTTCGATCTCGACCTCCGCCTTTCGAGGCGAGCGAATTTTCAAAATTTCCCAATGATTTTTCCTCCTTCTCTTCCTCCTCCTCCTTCCTTTAATGGATCGTTTCAAAACAAGATTGGCAAGACATGCAACCATGTTAACGATCTCCCTGCCCAAAACAAAACTAGGGAGAAGAGGAGGATGAATTTTCGAATTCCTCTTTATATATCCATCCCCTTCACGCTAATCATCTCGATAACAAAATTTACGATCCTTTCGGTTGACTATTGTACAATTTTCGATCCTCTTCGAGGCGAGCGAATTTCCAAAATTTCTCCCAACGATTTTTCCTCCTCCTCCTCTTCCTCCTCCTGCTCCTCCTCCCTTTGATGGATCGTTTCACAATAAAATCGGCAAGACACGCGACCATCATGTTAACGATCCCCCTGCCCAATACAAAACTAGGGGAAAGAGGAGGGTGAATTGGGGACAAACCGCTGGAAGAGATTGGAAAAGCCGCGAATCTCGCGGGAATCTATCATCCGTCCAGTCGATCCTCGTAATTGTGAAAATTATCGTCGATCCCTCCCCTAACCTACGGGTTAAGACGGAAAAGATGAATGGACGACGAGTGGAACGAGTCGAAAGGAGAGAGAGAGAGAGAGAGAGAGAGAGAGAGAGAGAGAGAGAGAGAGAGAGAGAAGAGAGAAAGAGAGAGGAAGAAGGAAGGTTGGAGGGTGTAAGAGCTCGGTATATTACCCTTCTCTCCCTTTCCCTCTCTCTTCCTCTCCCTCTCTCGGCGTTGATTTACGCCTGATAATATCAAATTACGATGGTGGAAGATTGTCGGCGGTTCCACATGGTCGAGCACCCTCCTTTGACCCCTTTGGGACGGTTTTCCAAGGGGTGGGTCGGTGAGGTTAAGGCGAGGAGAGGGGGTGGCGCAGCATGCGAATAGGAAGAGTCATTTGTACCACGAAGCGCGAGCTCCTCGCCCCCTTCGTCACGATTGCGTGCGCCGCCAGTTTCGAGGCTGTCGTTCACACGCTCCACAACCCTCCCTCCCTCTCTCGCCACTTGCATAGATAACTTTATCCCCCTCCCCTCGTCCTCGACCTCTGATTGAATCCTCGTTGTCCGGGACGACCGATTGTTTGACTCTCGCTATCCCACCACTCGAATCCCTCTCGTCGATCTCGCCTTATTTACGAGACGGCCAACAGAGCCTCCGTTCCGGAGAAACGCTTTTTTTCCCCCCCCTCCCCTTTTTCACATCCGTCCTATTAAATCGCCCGAGCCACGGTTCGTGCCGTTACCACGGTGTCAAGTATATAAATGTTTTTACATCGGATTTTTCTTTTCATTTTCATTTTTTTTTTTTTTTCCCCTCTATAAGAGACGTTTCGCTTCCAGGACACGCAATTATCTTGGATCCAGGTTGGTTTGGTTTTCGTAGGGAGAGGTAGGATTCGAGCAGAGTGCGAGTTGATCACCGTAGGATTTATTGTGCCCTAGGCGGGGGTGGGGGTAGAGGTTTGGAGGCGAGTAACAAGTATCGGATGGGAGGTATAAATCCGATATAAATTTTCGTCGATAATTTTAATTATTGAAGAAGAAGAAGAAGAAGAGGAGGAAGAAGAAAAAAAAGAAAATGTTAAAAATCTGGGAGAAGAGGCGGATTAATCGATACGCAATAATGATAGCCGTAGCAGAATCAAATTTCTCGTTCGTTCCGTGGAGCTATTTATTCTCCCTCCGTCTTTTCCTTCCAATTTGTTCCCACAGATCTCGATAAAACTCGGTAATCGATCGAACAAAAGGAGAATCCGACGAGCGTGGCCCTTCTTCCTCCACGTCCCAAGGATTTACCAATTTAATATCTTATATCCTTTCAACTTCCTGGGATGGATGCCTTTTATATTCGGTTACCGACCCTTCATTAAATCCTCGTTTTCCAAACCCTCGTTATTCTGCGCGATGAACCGTTTAAGGGGAGACCCTCTTCATTCACCTTCGTTCACCGTCCTTCTTCCGCTCGTGGCCGGTTCGTGGCACTTCCTAGTGTCCTCGTAAACCAGTAACCAGCCACAAAGCTAGGTAAAAGAAAAAAAAAAGGAGATGAGACGAGATCCTGATTCAAATTTAACGCGAAAAATATTTTCCTCCCTTCCCGACACCTCCTCCTCCTCCTCCTTCTCCTCCTTGTCGTCGTTCCGCTCGAATCCCCCGCGCTTTTCAAATGAAATTCTCCCTTCGATCGATGATCTATTTCTCGCTCTACTCCGAATCTTAAATTAATTCGTTTGTTTTTTTTCTTTTTTCGTCGCGGATCGTCGAAAAGGTGGACGAAAATTTGGATTCCAAGGATTCGTTGCGTCGGCTAAAAAATTTCTTGGGATAAGAGTGTCCTCGATTTTCGATATAACAAACTCTTCGAATAATAAAAATACTTAATTGCAATTTATCCCTGACGTGGTTCACCCCAAGGGAGCAATTCGGTGCACATTCGGTAGACGCGGTTAAATTTAGTATATCCACAGGACGCTCTAAATTCTCCGACTAATCCTCTCTCAAAAACGCTCATATGGATTATCATTCCATCGTTCCTTTTTCCTTTTCTTTTTTCCAGCGAGAATTCCATATACTCAGATCTTGAAAAAGGGGACATTTTTTTTTTTTTTATTCCTTGTTCCATTCTTGCCTAATTGTCATCGACACGTGACAAAATATGAGAAAGAAATCATGACATTTCACTGAAAGAATTTTTATTCTTAGCTTCATCCGGGACGACACATTTCTCCTTCCTCCAAATATATATCCTCCAAATACTTTCAAAATCGATATAACTCCTCACTTTCCATTTTGTATTTTTCGTGGAAAACGAAAAAAATTATTATTCAGACAGAGGATAAGGGAAAACAATTTTCGTCAACGATTCTTTCTAAAAAAAAAAAAGAAAAAAAAAAAAGGACAAAAATACGAAAGGTTTACGCATCATTCGAACACAACGCTTCGTCATTGTTCTCGTAGATTGCTTTCGGAATAAATGCGCAATTATTCACCCCCGGTCAGAATAACCGGTTTCATTAATAAAAATTTTCCGAACAAAACTCAACGCTTTCGTCCATCCGGCTGAAATTCTTTCTTCTCTCCTGATGGGTGATAATATTCCTTGTCCCCGCTGTTGAACAGTCAACTTAAAAGTCTTTATATAATTCGAAAGCCATTTTCTCCCCTCCGGCTAACCGCGAAAAATTTTTCTTCCCTGTAATATTTATGATTTATGAATCGGGCTTCCACCAACGACTTTCACGAGAATTAGTTCGCCTCTGTATAGGCAATCTTTCATCCATTTACGCGGAGATGAATAGAACTCACGTGTAATGAAATCTCGCCCAACTTCCTTAAAACTGGCCTACCCTCTGCTCCTGATTCGTTCTTGCGATAAATTTAAACCGGTTTAAATAATCTTTGGGAAACAAAGGAGCAATTTACCCTTCTTTTTCTTCGATACTTTATCGTTTTCGGTTTCCTAATTGTCATTGTTCGCAAGGAGAAATATCCGTATATATCCATATCTGAAATTTTAATTCCAGGGGGAAGGATCATCGATTGCAATTTCGAATTCCAATTGTTGAGAGGAATTCGTGTGAAAAATTTTTGAAACGATCCGGCAGAGATAATTTCATCAAATTTTTTCCAAGACGAGGGAAAGTTTCTACGAAAGAAATGGGTTAAAAGGTTGATCGAATCTAGATTAAATATCGGCTTCTTCCCTCCCCCTGTTTTCGACAGTCGATATATCCTGGCGAATTCGGCTTCGCAGGTTTTCAAACACGATTATTTATTACGGTATGAATTTCTCGAATTAGAGAGAGAGAGAGAGAGTTTTTCTCTCCCGAAGAACATTTCTTAACAAGGTTTTCCCTTACAACTTTCGCAAAACTAATAACGAGACACGGTCCGCATAACGAATTTACCGGGCAGAAATTTCGAATTTTTGTGGAAGCGGCACATTTTCGTTTTCAGGGGGTAAGGTATAAATTCGTGTATATATGTATATGTATATATATGGCGTCGTTCGTTGAAACAATGAGGAAGCAATTCCACGAGCTCCTTTACCCGGTCGTCGTTTTGCGTTTACACGTTTTCTAAACGTCTCTCGGTTTCGGCTCGCGAGAGGGAACAGTTCCCTCTCTTCTTATTTCGAGACTTAAAAAACTTTCACCCTTAACTCGTTAAAGTCGATACTCCGGAATCGACTTTCGAAACTTCCATAAAAAAAAAAAAAAAAAAAAAAAGGAAAGGAAAGGAAAGGAAAGGAAAGGAAAGGAAAACAAGGCTTGAAAATGCCATTACCTGTCGTAATCGGCGAACGAGACGGTGAAAACGGTTCACCGTTTTCCGTCAAAATTGTTTCGGTTATGGGGATGTTTCCCATCGGTTTTCAATTTTAACTTTGGAAATGTATCTTTTTCTTTTTTAAATCGATGCTTTAATCGAATAATTCTTCCTTCTTCTTCTTCTTCTTCGAGCGTAATTTCGTTTCATTGTTTTGAAAAAAAAAAAAAAAAAAAGAAAAAGAAACTTGTTACAGTTTATACGAAGAAACTCGCGACGGGGTTGTAAATGGACGAGGTTGCGGTTAATAAATTTTTGCGTGGAGATCAATTTGCCGCGTCAATTTATAAACGATCGACAGGTGGGGTTATATAAAAGTCAAAAATGATATACGAGGAAGACGAGCTTATTTATAATACGCTGTATGATATGTACGTATAACCAAGTGTAAAATGTTTATTACTTTTTGGAAATAAGCATGATTCGTGACACGATTTTTATATCGTATATTTGTGTATATTTGTGTATTTGTATATTTGTGTATCGAGTACACGTGTATGTATGTATAAAAAAAATAAGAAGAAAAAAAGTAAACAAAAGTTGGCCCTAATTCTCGTTCGTGTAAAGGCATAGGGATCGATGATAAAAACGAAAAAAGAGCTCCGCTTTTTTGAAACTTATTTTTGCTGCATTATTTTTGCTCTACCAAAGAGACGGGAACAAGGTATCCGGGCCACTAAACGCCGATCAACCGATATCAACATCGATGCGCCATTCGAATTTGCATCGAAAGACGACATCCGCAAGATTGACGCTTAACTTTTCCCAATTTTATTGCTCTCCTATTTCCTCGAAATAGAATAAGCAGATATGCCGGGGAACAGATTGTGAAATGATTCGATTGAAAAAGAAGAACGGTGGAGAAGGAATATATTTGGTAAAGGAATAAATTATGTCACGTGGATAGTGACGTGTCCTACAATCGAATATTTCGAATAATTGTCGAGCTAACTTGAATTAAAATTATTCTTCCTTCCATTTTCAGCTTCTCACGTGGAGATTTAATTTTCAATAAACGATACTGCTTTCCATTGTAATTTGCCATTTCGTTAAAAATGCGTGTAAAAATATGATTAAATGTATATAAAAAAGAAAAACAAAATCGCGACTTGACAGATGTAGCAAAGAAATTGTAGCAGGCAATTAACTCGAAAATTCGCTTCGAATTTCGTATAACGTATAAAATAGAAGTTTGAGAATTGGAAATGATTTTTCTTCTTTCCTTTCTAAGAAACAGGAAAAAGTTATGATAGCTACTTGCTATTCTATATAAATAGCGATAAAAACAATGAAACTGAAAATTATAAAATGAAAGAAAACACTGTAAGAGCACACATTTCTTCGTATCATTGAAATTTTGTTAATTATATATAATATAATCGTTCGAACCACGATGAGGCGTGTTCACAAAAAACGGCATCCAATTTCGCACATGAATATACAAGAGATACGAATTATTATTTAAACTATTTTTCTTCCCCAATCGAGAGACAAAAGTCCATTCCACCGATCGTAACGAGATTCAAGTCTGTATTCACGCGGTCGAAGAGGCAGCCACCTGTGACGAGCCTTGTCCAACAATTCGCAAAATCCAGGTTGGAAGAGGAGGGGAGGAACGTGTGCCGCTTCGCGACACAGCTACACGTTGTCCTTAGAGCCTCCCTTCAATCGAAGGACCCCTTCCCCCCATTCCACTCCAAGCCTCGCCGCCCACGGTATTTCCTCCGCGGATCCGCCATCCTTCCCCCCTCCCCTCTCCTCCAACCGCAAGTTTAATTACCAACAAAGCGTTTCAGGCCACGCGCCGTAATTATCCGGCGGATAACTACAAGCAGAAGACGCTTAAACGGTTTACTTTATGGACGGGTCTCGTTCAATCGAAAGCCGATTCTCGTTCAATCGAAAAGAGCCGAGAAAAATTCGAATCAATTATCCATCTTTCCTCACTCTTCTTGTATTTTGCCTCGTAATTTGGTCGAAAAATTGGCGATTTTTTTCTTTCTCGTTATTATTTTAAATTTCGTTTAAATAAAGAAGATAAAGTGGATTCGAAATTCGATTGAATTCGATGGTTGCGCGCTAATCGTGTATTTGTAAATATTGTATATTTTCGTGTAAAGATACGAGTTTATAGAGATTCATAGAGTGATAATGAACGATGAGTTTAATATAAATTCGACGTGGATCCGCGCTTAATCACGAACTTTCAAACCTGTGGAAGAATTATCGAATTCCCATTTAAATTCGCGATGAATACAAGTGGGGATGGGAGGAAGTGCAAACGGAACAGGGGGATATTTACGACTCATATTTAAATAGATAAACGAGGAGAAGGAGGAGGAGGAGGTGAAGGAGATGGTTGACAATAAACGAGCGAATATATTTCGAGGAGGAGTTGCCTGGTAGTTAACTTAAAGCTTGAAACTTTGTATCTCAAAAGTTAAACATAACTTTGTAGTGAAGGAGGGGGGGAGGGGGAAAGAAAAAAAGAAAAGAAAAGAAAAGAAAAGAAAAGAGAGGGGAAAAAAGAAGAGTAATTAATTAAATCTCATTTTCTACTAATATTCCAACGTTCAACTTTTTAGCGACTCTTAAACGACTCTCAACTTTTCCAATTCCCTCGTTAACGCGATGTAAACATCGTTGATCGATTCATTTTTTTTTTTTTCCACCTCGCTTTGCTCGACACGTGTAAATCAAACAAACCCCACCGACCGTATTTCACTTTCGACCATTTCGTTTCGTCCCTTCACCGACCGATATACAAATTATTCCCTCTCTATTATTCTCCCAATAATTCCAACCATCTCCCTCTTCTCCCCCAAATTCCATTCCAATTGATAGAAAAAGAAGAAAGAGAGACAAGGAGAAAGAGAGGGAGGAAAAAAAAACACATATACATACATCCGAAAACGACGAATCTTTGATCGATGATTGCCCCGATTTTTCTGTCCCGAGTAGGGAAGGAGAAAAATTTAAAAAGAGAGAAAAAAAAAAAAAAAAAAAAAAAAAGACGAGCACCCATTGTCAAACGATGAATTTCTCCTCTGTTGACTACATTTCCCCTTCCCCCCCCTCCCAGAAAAAACTGTAGCTTCGTAACTGACCGGCTTTCTCCCCCCTCCCTCCTCCCTCCTCCCTCCTCCCTCCTCTCTCTCTCTCTCTCCCCCCGTTTTCCCCGTTCGTCGGATATTTGCACTTTTTCTCCTCGGCCGCGGAGCGCCACCGGAAGTGCGGAAAGTGCAACCGACGTGAACAAACGTAATACCCGAGCTTCTCCTCCCCCCTCCCCCTCGGCTCGCAGCTCACCACCAGTCGAATACGCGCGTTCGCACGTTTTGTCGATTTAAAAAAATCCACTCTTACTCTTACCTCGTTGTTCTCCATTGAATAATAATAATAATAATAATAATAATAATAATAATAATAATCCGTTGAGATGCTTCCTCCATTTTACCTCTCCTCCCCTACAGGCTTCGAGAGGAAGGGTTTGACGAGGATGATAATATTCGCGGGGACGAAGCTGTTCCAGGACGAAGCAACGCGCAACTGGCGCTCGTCGATTTATATTATGATTAAAGTTGTTGTGGAAAATAAATTTACTTTCACTTCGCGCGTGTCACCCGGCTAATGTTACGTATGGGCTCGCGAGTTGTCCCCGCCTGAAATATATTCTACCTTGTATGAATATGTGTAGCTTGGGGTAGGGTGGGGGGAGGTGGAGTTTTGGAGAACAACTCCCTCGTCGCTGACCACGGAGAGGCCACGAAGCTCGAAGGGCGGAACGAAGCTCGCTCTGTTTGGCCGCATGGACGAATCTCGATTATTATTATTATTATTATTATTATTATTATTATTATTTAAGGCGGATAAAGAGAGAGAGAGAGAGAGAGTAGAAAATATAGTTTCGGAACGAAATGTTCTTTTCGTTCGTCCAAGATGGAAAATTTTTACAGAGGGATCGCGGTATCGATTGATTTTGAAAACGGATGACTACCTGGTTTCATTATATTCGAGTTCTCTCGAATATAATGGCCGAGCAAGGTAATAAAATGGAAGTTTGAAACTCGACGACTCGGTTTATATACTCTTCCTCCCTCGCGCTAATTATACCCGCTGTGTGTCTTTTGTGCTGTAATACGATTTCATTAAGAAGAGAGAGAGAGAGAGAGAGAGAGAGAGAGAGAGAGAGAGAGAGGTGATGGTGTAGATGAAAACATCGAAAAGGATAACTGGGATGTGAATTGAAATTTTTCTCCCGGGTTCCGTGGGATCAAAGGGTTCGTAGTGGAGTCCGTAGTGGAAAAAATATAGAATGAGATATCTTTCTAGAAGGAGATTACGAAGATTTTCTTTTCCTTTTCTTTTACTTTTTTTAACGTGTTTGCCGGCGCGCGTTTATAATTCGATTAATCTTGGAAAGTCGAAATGCATCCCCTTTCGTTCCTTCTCCTCCGAATCGTGGTTTCGTAATTGTATCGGCACGCGTTCGACGCAAGTGCAATGATATTAATTTCGACAACGTCCCTTTAAAGAAATCCCTTTCAAAGTTTAAATGCAAAGTAGCCAAAGTTTTGAGTACAGATTCGTTTTAGTAATTACGAATCGTACCTTTTTCCTGGCGATGGTAAATTTTCGGAAACAACGAGGAGGAAATTATTCGAATTAAAATTCTATTAAAAATGGACGAACTTTTCGAAAATTATACGACTGGATAAAAGATATAATTTTTATCTTTACACGAAAAAGTCCAATTATTCGAATTCTTTTCTTTTTTCTTTTTTTTTAATTTTATTTTACACCAAGTGTTACGGTTCGACCGAAGTTTACGCACAGGTTAATACACTGCCGTTGTAGGTGTACGATGGTGCAAATAGAAAAAAAAAAAAAAAGAGAGAGAGAAGAAAGAGAGGGGGGAAAAAATCCCGAACGAAAAAGTGACCCAAATTGCTGCGACCGGTGCGCAAACAACGTTTACACTCGTGCAGAGTTCGATTTGCAAACCGTAACACATAAGAAAAAACACGAGTATATAATGAATACTTCTTTTTTTTTTTATTTTTTAAACACACTTGCCTTTAACCAGATTCGATATGATACACCGTTTTAATTTTCGTACCAGTGACAGTTACCGGTGAACAAACATTTACCACAATCGGATTGATTTATATATCGGAGAGAGAGAGAGAGAGAGAGAGAGCTACACGATGCGCGTGTAGCTAACATTGTGCTTTTCAAGCCTTACGAGGAGATCTCTTCAAACGACGAACAATGACTTTCGTACTTCGATCGAGTTCGTATAGCTCGAGGCCATTTTAATTATGATATTTTGGAAATTATAATATATACTCTTTCGTCGAGCAAAATTGAAAAATAAGAAAAGAAATTTCAATTTTTTTTCGTTATTTTTTGAAAATTTATAAAGCTGGTTTAAGTTTTACGACACCATTCGCAAACATTTATTTTAGTTATATCGCTCCTTTGCCGCATGACGCGCGAAATATTTCGCTCTATTATATTTGCAAAATTCCTCAAAACTTTTTGAAGTGCGAGTTTATATTCGCCAAACCAAATAAAATACCATATTTCCGTTACAAATACAAATATTAGATTTGATAAATTTATCATTGGATACCGTGTCGTGGAAATTTCAGGGTGACTAGGTGAAAAACAAACTTTTAAAATTTGTATATTTTAATACCAATTTTAGAAGTCTATCGAAAACAAAATAGTTATTATTGTTCGCGTCATCTAATGAATATACATGAAATTAAACGAATATTAATATACTTCTTCTATATGCTCTATAACACGCGAATGAAACTCTAATTTTTTACAAATATAAAAAAACAAATGATTAAAAACCAACTCGGAATACAAAGAAAATCGCGCAACATCAAAGATGCTTTTTGATTCATCCCGATATCTCGATCCGTTGCCGAGATACGAGGACTCGAATCACGTCTACGGCGTTCAACAATGCGCAGAGATTATGAATGATGACTCGACTCGGTGACCTATATTTTTTCTTGGAAATGCGTACTACTTTTGCCGTACAACGTTTTCCCAGGAATCGCGTCCGTCACTGGAGTTTGGAACAGATAGGACAAGGTGCGAGCGAGGGACACCGAGTAAGTAACAAGGACGAAGATGGTAAGCGGTTAAAAATTACCTTTTCCTTTACACGACGATATCTCGGCAAACGAAAATCGTATCGTGATAAATGAACAAGTATTTTAAAGAGCAAGCTTTCGCACTTCGAATAAGCTTTCTCTCGTTAACCGGAAGTCGCCATCTTCGGAAATATAGCGATCCAAACTTTTTCTAACTTTAATAGAAATTAATCGGATTTCGGGTGAGTAATTAAGAAAAAGAATTATCTTTTTCTTTACACGACGATATCTTGGAAACCGGAAATCGTATAGAGATGAATGAAAGAGCGTTTTAAAGAGCAAGCTTTCGCGCTTCGAATAAGCTTTCACTCGTTAATCGGAAGTCGCCATCTTCGGAAATATAGCGGTCCAAACTTTTTCTATCTTTAATAGAAATTAATCGGATTTCGGGTGAGTGGTTAAGAAAATAAATTACCTTTTTCTTTACACGACGATATCTCGGAAACCGGAAATCGTATAGAGATGAATGAAAGAACGTTTTAAAGAGCAAGCTTCCGCGCTTCGAATAAGCTTTCACTCGTTAACCGGAAGTCGCCATCTTCGGAAATATAGCGGTCCAAACTTTTTCTAACTTTAATAGAAATTAATCGGATTTCGGATGAGTGGTTAAGAAAAAGAATTATCTTTTTCTTTACACGACGATATCTCGGAAACTGGAAACCGTATAAAGATGAATGAAAAAGCGTTTTAAAGAGCAAGATTTCGCGCTTCCAACGAGCTTTCATTCATCGATAAGAAGTCACTATCTTCCGAGTTACAACTGTTCAAAGTTTTCCCTAATTTTAGATAGGATTCATTAATACATCTCTGAGCAAATAATGCTCATCGCAATTTTACTAATGACGATTTGATGAAAATTCGTTCGTTACATATAACCAAGCAAGAATTATCGTCCCATAAATCTTGCGATGTCGAAGATAAGAGTATCGTACGCGGAATCGTAAAAATTACGCTGTGAAAAATCGAGGTCGTAACTTCTTCACCTTGTACCAAACGTATCTGCCATTTTCGTTCATGAAACTCTCTATATAATCGCTACACCCTGATCGCATTAGGCACGAGTTTTCGACAGTTTATTTTTAGCCGGTTCGCCGGCAGCTTTCGATTTCCGTAGTACGATTGAAAACTCGTTTATCTTGTCTGGGAAATGTGCCGTATTTATCTTCTCCGCTGCTGTTTGAATTACGTTTGATATCATATCGTAGCTGCGTTACCGGTTAGAAAGCAACGATAAACAGCAAAAGTATTAATTCAAATAAATCACCCGTTGAATACGAACCCTTATTATTATTATTATTATTATTATTATTATTATTATTTGAAGAGACTAATAAATCAATAACGAGTATCACGATAATATAATTATCTTTTTTCTAAAATTATTCAAATTATTGGTGAGAGTGTTAGTGATTGATGAACGCGAAACTATATTTCTATAGAATGAAATAAACGAGATTTTTCTTTTCTGCAAAAGCAAAATACGTACGGTATGTAAAACTTTGCACTTGCAAATACGTTCGTATCGTGTATTTTCCTCTTTAAACCCGGTTGAAAACTGTCACAACACGAGGAAGTAAAAAAAGTTTGAGAACGAAACGAGGGAGAAAATTGGTATGGAAGATATTTAATGAAATCGACATAATTGAGTACTCACATACGTCGCAATTTGCATCAACAGCTGGTCGATAGATTATTTCATCGAATAATCTCGTTCGAATCGTTTCATTTTTGACAACGACGACGCATAATATTTTTTCGTGAAAACTCTTCTTGGAACTCTCTTTTTTTCTATCAAATCAAAATCTTTATATTTTTCACCATTCGCTATCAATATATATCAAGTATAAAGTATAAACTTCACCTTATTCTTTTATTTCGATCTATGGTACGAAATTTTCCTTAATAAGAATCATCCCTTTTCCTTTCTTCCTTTATCCTCGACGAATTCCGATTCTTTTACTCTTCGATCGTCGATCACGAATCGCGTTCGCATGATCGAAGCAAGATCAATGGCCGACGCGTGGAACGGACGTTGGACGTAAAGTGACACGCGCGCGGATGAATTTAAATCTGGCAAATTGAAATTTACAGAGACGCCGCGATCGTCTGGGAGAAGCGGGGGAGATCAAAGTCTTGTCGCCCGTTAAAGGATCGTTTTCAATTACACCGGGCTATAATTACAAAGGGAGTGTGTAATTACAGCCCCGGGGCATTTTGTTCCGCGGCGAAAATCGCGATACGTACGCTGCGACAGGGGGACACCTTTCCACCCGTGCGCGATGCATCGCCGCGAAAAATCGATCCTTTAACCTGGCTCGCTGTGTCTACGCATCCCGTGGATCGCCACTCGGATATAAATATACATCTTTTCCATCCTTTTCTTCTCTTCGCACCGATCACCCTCTCGCTTTCGCCTCTTCTCCTTCGCCACTCTTATCTTCGAATTAATTAGGAGGAGGAAAATGATTTAATCCTCCCCACTGTATAATATGTTTCTTTCATTTCTACAAGAGGGAGGGAGGGAGGGGGAGCTTGTTTAAATCGATACTTTCCACATGAAACGTAAGCACTTTATGTTATTTGTTGATATTAAAGCGAGTTTAATTCACTCGGTTCAAAGGAAATAACGCGGTTGAGCTACGACAATGAGTGGGAAATGCGCATGTAGACACGTATATGTAGATATGGTGGAGGGAGGGTAGGTAGAGGGAATACAGGAAGATATTCAGAATTTACACTTGCACGCGGAATGGAATGTGTTCGAATGGAAGGAAGATGGATATTAAGCGTAACCAGATAAAGGGAATGGAAAAATCTTCCTTTCATACCAATCTTTCTTCCGTATCGTAAAGATAATAATCTTTATTTATCCTCGAAAATTGTGTATCTCGTGTATCTTCGATAAAAATTTACTTATACGCTCGGATCGATATCTGTATCCCTTCGAATATTTTTAGATCCTCTTCGTCTTTCTCCTAGTGGCCTCCTCCCCTCCTCTCCTTCGTATCTCGTTGTACCAACTTCCAACCTTCCGTAATAACGAAAAATCGAAAGAGGAAAAATATCACTGTTTATTTTTCTCCAATGAAAAATTTACTTTCATTTATTTCCGATAACAAAATGCGGCGCGCATCGATTGGCAAGCTTCCAGATATGTTTACGTCAAATCAGGGATGCTTTGTTTCCCCATACCCCGCTTTTGTTTTATTCATATCGAGAGAGCAACGGCGTCAGGGATCATCCCGACTTCCTCGCTTCCTTTTCCCTCCATCCCGATAAATTGAAACGACGACGAAGGATCCGATCTCCGTCCTCGCGCCATCGACGCGCGAAATAATATAATCACGGAATAATTCATCATCGACGTATTCATAATTCGAGAGGAGGGGGAGGAAAAGAAGAGGAGGAACACGCGTTTCGAACCCGCTCCTTTCCTGGAATAAAACTAAATCGTGCACCGACCGACACACGGTGAGCCGACATCCTTAAGGAGGGGAGGGAAGGGATAAAGCGTTGGTAGCAGGCATCTCCTTAGGCCCCGGGGGCAACCGTTACATTATTATACAAGGAAGCAGGTTGTACAGTTGGCGGAGAACACCCCGTAATTGGGGAGAATTTGCCCCTCGACCGTGTAGAAACGCCGCTCGCCCCCTCCCCCCTCCCTTTTATCTCCCCGCCCGCGATTGTTATTCCCTCATTTACAAGCCCCACGGCGATACACCACTGCCCTCCCCTCCACCCTTCCGTTGCCTCCACACTCTCTGTCCACCAGGTGTCGATCACGCGTTCCCCGTGTAATTTATTTATGCGCTCCAACACTTTGACACGTTCGTTGAACGTGTTATCCGTGACACGTAACGCAAAAGAGGCCTCGCCTCTTTTTCGTCCTCCGTCCTAATCACAGTGATAAGGAAACCCGTCCCACGCTTATGGAAATAGACTCTCTATGTCGTTTTACGTAGAGTATACTTAATCACGCCTGTGTTTCTTGCCCAACTTTGTGCCGAGGAAGTGGAAAATTGAATTATTATTACTTATGCATTCCAAATGTGAAAAAATTGGTCGACATCCCAAAAATGAAATTTCTTGATTTCGCCGCATGAAAATGGGCAATGGACAGAATTTCGTCTCAAAACGAAACGAAATTCATCTTTCGAACGGAGGAGCGGACGTTAAAACAACTCCACTCTCTCTCTTTCTCTTTCTCTCTCTCTCTCTCTCTCATTTTACATAGAGCGTACTTAATCACGCGTGTGTGTCTTGCCCAACTTTGTATCGAGGAAGTGGAAAATTGAATTATTATTACTTATGCATTCCAAATGCGAAAAAATTGGTCGACATCCCAAAAATGAAACTTTTTGATTTCGCCGCATGAAAATGGGCAATGGACAGAATTTCGCCTCAAAACGAAACGAAATTCATCTTTCGAACGGAGGAGCGGACGTTAAAACAACTCTCTCTCTATGTCATTTTACATAGAGCGTACTTAATCACGCCTGCGTTCCTTGCCCAACTTCGTATCGAGGAAGTGGAAAATTAAATTATTATAATCCTCACAATCGTAAGATTGTGATCTTTATGCATTCCAAATGCGAAAAATCACTTTCTTATAAAAACTTGTCAAAATCCCAAAAATAAATCTCTAACTTCTCAATTCGTCCCAAACGAAACGAAATTCATCTTTCGGACGAAAATAATAAAACAATTCTACTTTCTCTCTCTCTCTTTCTCTCTCTATGTCTCTTTATGTATTTTACATAGAGCATATTTAATCACGCCTGTGTTGCCAGCTTCGAGGAAATGAAAATTAAATTATTATAATCCTCACAATCGTAAGATTGTGATCTTTATGCATTCCAAATGCAAAAAATCATTTTCTTCCAAAAACTCGTCAAAATCCCAAAAATAAATCGCTAACATTTCAATTCGCCCCAAACGAAACGAAATTCATCTTTCGGACGAAAATAATAAAACAATTCTACTTTTCTCTCTCTCTTTCTCTCTCTATGTCTCTCTATGTATTTTATATATTTAATCACGCCTGTGTTCCTTATCCAGCTTCGAGGAAGTAGAAAATTAAATTATTATAATCCTCACAACGGATTCCCTTATGCATTCCAAATACAAAAAATCTTCGTCGATCCTTCGAAAAACTCGACATTTCAAAAATAAATTGCTAACTTCTCGACTCCGCCACATGAAAATGGACAACGGGAAGAATTTCGCCCCAAACGAAACGAAATTCATCTTTCGAACGGAGAAGCGGACGTTAAAACAACTCTCTCTCTCTCTATGTCATTGTATTACAGAGCGTACTTAATCACGCCTGTGTTCCTTGCCCAACTTCGAGGAAGTGGAAAATTAAATTATTATAATCCTCACAATCGTAAGATTCTCTTATGCATTCCAAATGCGAAAAACCATCTTCTTCCAAAAGCTCGTCGACAAAAATAAATCGCTAACTTCTCGATTCCGCCACATGAAAACGGACAACGGGCAAAATTTCGCCCCAAACGAAACGAAATTCATCTTTCGAACGGAGGAGCGGACGTTGAAACAACTCTACTCTCTCTCTCTCTCTCTCTCTCTCTCTCTCTCAGTCTCTGCTCGCGACCTTTCCCTTCGTGTCCGTTTATCGGGTTCCTGTTCCCGGGGCGGAGGTTGGCGGAGGCACGTAAAATCGGGCACGGCAAGAAGGATACACGGCCGATGCTATACACCCGTGTTGATAATATATTCACGCGACGTTCCCTGACAATGAGATGTTATCTGCAACAGCGTGCGCCACACCGCGGCCCCCTTCAGGCGACGAAACCGCCCTCTTCCTTCTCCCCCTCCTCCCCATCCCACCACCTCCTTCCTCCTTCACCTTCCTTCTGCCTAACCCCCTCGTAATATATTATAACGCGGACGCCTTGGCCGGCCTAGCCACGGGTATACAGGCCCGGCCGGCTAGTTTATAGGTACCACCTTGGCTTGCACGCTATTCCGCCTCTCTAGTCGAGATTGTGCGAGGGAAATGCATTACGGACGAATACCAAACTCGACTGGAAACTCGGCCGGTTAACCGATACCGTTATAAACGTTATAAACGTAGACCGAGCGATTATTATTGGGCGAGAAGAAGGAGGGGAGGGGAGAAAGGGGGTAGGAGGAGGAGGAAGAGGAGGAGCTCCCTTTTCGTTGTAACGTACCGTTAGTTGCAAACGTTGCAACGCTTGTTGTTGAGGATTGTTTAATTATGTAAGATCGGAGGGGTGAGATGCCGTTTAATTATGCGGGCGGATTAATGTTTCAGGAAGCCGAGCCGTGGAAAGATTAGAGTTTTCTATGTATTGTATTCCGATTGAACGGGTTAATTACACGAGGGGAGTGTTAATGAATTTGTAATATCTTAAGCGAGAGAGTCTTGATTTCCTGGAAATTTCGAATAATTGTACAGGGAGGGAGAAGGTGTTGATTTCCTGCAAATTTTTAATAATTTCTTCGAGAGTATGGGAAAATTTTTGAGAAGGTTAGAATTTTGAATTTTGTATTCCGATTGAAGGGATATTAATTACAATATGTGAAAATATTCTTAAAGTTAGGATTTTGTATTGTATTCCGATTGAACGAGGGAGGAAACGAGTGTTGATTTTCTGGAAATTTCGAATAAGAGAAGAAAGAGGAGAATTTTAAGAAAATTAGAATTTTCTATTGTATTCCGATTGAACGAGGGAGAAGGCGAGTGAGATTTCCTGGAAATTTCGAATAACTTTTCAAGAGTTTAGGAAAGAGGAAAATTTTTAAGAAAATTAGAATTTTGTATTCCGATTGAACCAAGGAGAAGGCGACTTTTGATTTCCTGAAAATTTCGAATAACTTTTCGACAGTCTAGGAAAAATAAAAATTTTTAAGAAAATTAAAATTTTCTATTGTGTTCCGATTGAACGAGGGAGAAGGCGAGTGAGATTTCCTGGAAATTTCGAATAACTTTTCGAGAGTCTAGGAAAGAGAAAAATTTTTAAAAATGTCAGAATTTTGTATTACGAACGGATATTAATTACAAAGATGAAAGTATTCTTAAAATTAGAATTTTGTGTAGTATTTCGATTGAACGAAGGAGAAGGTAACTGTTGATTTCTTGAAAATTTCGAATAACTTTTCGACAGTCTAGGAAAAATAAAAATTTTTAAGAAAATTAAAATTTTCTATTATATTCTGATTGAACGAGGAAGAAGGCGATTTGCTGAAAATTTCGAATAATTCTTCGAGAATTTAGAAAAAAGAAAATTTTTTGAGAAGATTAAAATTTTGTATTGTATTCCAATTGAACGGATATTAATTATAAAGATAAAAAAATATTCTAAAAATTAGAATTTTGTATTGTACTTCGATTGAACGAGGAAGAAGGTAACTGTTGATTTCTTGAAAATTTCGAATAACTTTTCGAAAGTCTAAGAAAGAGGAAAATTTTTAAGAAAATTAAAATTTTCTATTATATTCTGATTGAACGAGGAAGAAGGCGATTTGCTGAAAATAATTCTTCGAGAATTTAGAAAAGAGAAAATTTTTTGAGAAGATTAAAATTTTGTATTGTATTCCAATTGAACGGATATTAATTACAAAGATGAAAGTATTCTTAAAATTAGAATTTTGTGTAGTATTTCGATTGAACGAGGGAGAAGGTAACTGTTGATTTCTTGAAAATTTCGAATAATTTTTCGAGAATTCTAAGAAAAAGGAAAATTTTTAAAAAAATTAGAATTTTCTATTCCGATCGAACGAAGGAGAAGACGAGTGTTGATTTCCTCGAAATTTCGAACAACTCTTCGAGAATCTGAGAAAGATGTATGAAACTTTGTATCTCGCCAATTGAAAGATTAATCGAAGAGTAAATGGGTCTTGCAAAAAGAACATAAATCGATATACCGCTCGACTTCGACTTCCCCTATTTATCCCCTATACACATCCATCGAGTACGACCGAGCGTTCCATTCGAATGGAACGTCATAATGGATCAACGCTCGATATTATTATTCGATCCGTCCGAACCCACGCCACATTTCTCTGGAAATCGAGTCTTACGGAAACCGTATGGAAAGAATAAACTGTTGCTCGTTACTTGCTCGCCCCTTCGTTACTCTCTGCCCCTTCCTTCCCCGATTTATCGACGTTTCGTCGATATCGCATTATCCGAATGGAAATGGGGGCAACAACAACCGGACGAGCATTCTTAACCGTGCACGTATCATCCTCGTCGGCCCTTCGTTAATTGCTCGATCGAGATTTGTTTCTCGACCGCTCTCCGTTTTCCAGTTTTCACCGCCTTCCCTTTCGTCCCCTTCCTCGATGAATTATCGACAATCGGGGATGTTTTTAAATTGACGTGCGACCAATCACCTGGAACACATCACCTGATGGACGTTTTCTTTTTCTACGCCACTTCTATCACGAAATTGTTCCCCTTTCCTTTATTCTCTTCCCCTTCTTCTTCTTCTTCTTCTTCTTTTTCTTCTTCTTCTTCCTCTTTTCTTTTCGCATGCATATTTAACTTTGTGCAATTTTTTAATTATCCTTTGAAGAAGGGATTAATGGGATGATCGATTTGTGATGATTTCTTACGAACGAAATTTGGAAGCTGGAAATTTATACAACTTCCATTTTGACCAAGATATAAATCGTCTGGAAGAATAGGTTTTATATATGTATATATGTGTGTGTGTATCAAGAGAGGAATAAGAAACGTATTATATACAGTGATACAAGGGATATCGTTATATGGAAGAGATTACGCGGGTAACAGGTACTATAATATATCACGGTTATATGGTAAAGCAAGTGGTTCAAAAGCTTCTTCCCAGAAGTACGGTGAACTTGAAACACAAGTTACGACGTGGGTGGATAGGTAAGTAAAAGCAGTGGGTCACGTTCTGCGAAAGATAATCCGGGTTATCCTGGTTTTAGTTAACTACTTCATCTATGTTTCAATGGTAAATCACGACTCGTTTAATAAATCAATTGACGAACAAGGCTTTAAGCAAAAACTGTACATTCCCTCTTATTTACTTTTCGCTCTTATCGAGCCTTAACCTCCTTAGCCTCCTTAATATTCGACCCCTTTCTTTCTACATGTTCTTCTACGCGTTAGATTTCAATTAATTACGATTAAATTCCTAATGTCACTTCATATCAACTGTAACAAATCTCATCCACTCGAATTTCAACTTCATCTTCAATAATTTCTCCCTCTTCTTTAATTCTAACAATAGAATTTTCTAGCAAATTCTCGAGTCGAAATTCATTTCTAAAGAATATATTTCAGAATCTGCCGTCGAGGCAGTAAATGGCACGAAACGAAAAATCTGATTTTTGACGAGAGTCGTCATATTTTCGTACCCTCACTTAGATTTCCCTTTTCAAACAAACTCGTTACCAAATGATTCCTTCCTACTTCACTTTCTCCCTCGTCCCATCTTGCGTTAATAACAAAACACAAATCTCGTCTTTTCTCCTTTTTCCCTCCCCCCCCCCCCATCCATAACCTATAAAATCATCTCTTATGCCGAAAGAAACCTCGTGGTCTCGTAACCAGCCAGGCACCAACGCTGGCCTTTTCCAAAAGCTGGACCATTGCCGAGGTGAGCGCGCCACTTCCTGCTCCCCCCTCCCCCCGCCACCATTTTCCCCCAATGAAATTCAAAATCTCCGCTCCCATTTGGATTACAGCTGGCCGGGAGATAAGGCTACTTTATTGGAGCTGGCAATGCTCCTCTCTAGCCGGTAGGCAGATGGCAAACGCCAAAAGATGCCGCGGACGGTGACGTAATTGTGAAAACTCCCTCCCTCCATCCGCTATCCGATCCTTACCTTCCACCCTTAATTACGACGCTTGCTCGTGCATTGTTGACCCGGTAAAAGCGGCGTTCGCCCAACCGTTGCGAGGGAGGGAGGGGAGGGAGGAAGAAGAGATGCGGCAATTTTCAGAAAGGACGAAGGAAGAGGGGGAAGGAATTTTTACGAGGGCGAGATTACGAGGGGGCCGGGGAGTATTTTCAGAAAGGACGAGGACGAGGAGAAAGCATTAATTTTTTTGAGAAAATGAGACTGCGGGGACGAAGCTTGGATTTTTCGTGTGTATATATATATATATATATGGGAAGAAGAATTTTTCGAATAGTGGAAGAAAAGTATAAGCGAGTAACGTGGAGATGAAATATCCTTTGAAGAAAAAGAGGAAAAAATTTGAAGTTATCGCTAAGAAATGGTTTAATTATGTTCTAAAATCTATCTCGAGTAGATCGTTGTTAAAATTCGGGGGACATTAACATCCCGAATAGGTGGAGAAAATTAGCGGAAGATGTTCGATGTTCGTACAACTAGACAAGTGATTCTGAAGTTTTAGCTGGTAGGTGGTAAACGTGTTCGTGCTCGCGCGTGTGTGCAGGTCGGAGCTTAGAAGAGGTTTTAATGGAACCTTGACTCCCCCGTAAGATCGCGAGAACAGAGTTATTCAACTGCATAATAACTTTCCAACCGGAAGAAAACCGACTGTTTACATATATTTGTATCAAACGAATCTATCTCTCTCTCTCTCTCTCTCTCTCTCTCTCTCTCTCTCTCTCTCTCTCTGTTAATTTCGATAAATTATTTATATCTCTAGGTTTGTGCGGGAACATCGATTTTGAAAAAAAAAAAAAAAAAAAAAAGAAAAGAAAAGAAAAACTTTACGGAGGAATAAGAGAAGGAAGAAAAAAAGAAAGAAGAAACGGAGGAGGTTAAGACGAGGAAGGATAAGCGGGGAGCTTCCAAGGAAGAAGCGTTTAAAACCGAAAAAGCTTGGGCCATGCGGATGGATGTGGATGTGGTTCGCCGGGAGCGGGTCACGTTAAAACGAAACGCGACGTTTCGCCTCGCTGCACGATCTCGTATTGCACCCATGAGTTCTTTAATGACCCCGGGACTACGTGTGCAATCGTTATTTTTACGAGAAACCTTTGCTTTAAACGAGCAACCCCCTCCCCCCCCCTCTCCTGGACCAACCCCTGGCGAGAGACCGGTTACACCTTTTCCCGGTTTCCACGGCTAATCGAGATCTCTGATCGATAGCATCCTCGAGAATTGTTATCTTCTAATGTCCCGCGATGTTTCGTGGACTATGATTCGGTTCAGTTTCAGGATGGAGAATAATAATTCACGCTTTCCTTACTCGAATCTCGAATTTCGAGGAAATTTATCGTTCGATATCTTTTATTTTTTTTAGAGGAGGGGGGATTTTCTCAAAATTTTATGTATGCAGGATGAATTTTTAAATGTGCGTAATTAATGCGCCGCGTGTCCGGGTCAAATATACATTTTTAAGGGAGAAAGCTATCCCGTCCGACGAACCAAACGGTTATACTACTTACTTTAATAGACTATATATATATATATATTATTAAACTGAATATCAAAACACGCGATCGAAATATCTTTAGCAGACGGATATATTAAATCTTCGAGCATCCATGGGTATAAAAATCTCGATGATTAATCAACAGTGTTTTATAATAAATTTAATAACAATCTAGAACGTATTTAAGATAAAAGAAACGTTCAAATTTCGATGACTTACGAATACAAAAATATTACGAGTACAAAAATTTCGATTAATCAACGATGGAAAATGTGTTTTATAACAAATTTAATAACAATTCAGAACGTATTTAAGATAAAAGAAACGTTCAAATTTCGACTTACGAATACAAAAATGTTACGAATATAAAAATTTCGATGATTAAATCAACAGTGGAAGATGTGTTTTATAACAAATTTAATAACAATCCAGAAGATATTTAAGATAAAAGAAATGTTCAAATTTCGAAAAGAAATGTTCAAATTTTGAATTACGAATATGTTATGAATACAAAAATCTCGATGATTAATCAACGATGGAAGATGTGTTTTATAACAAATTTAATAACAATCCAGAAGATATCTAAGATAAAAGAAACGTTCAAATTTCGATGAATTACGAATATGTTACGAATACAAAAATCTCGATGATCAATCAACGATGGAAGATGTGTTTTATAACAAATGTAATAACAATCTAGTATTTAATAACGTGAAAATTTAATGGAAGTTGGAGGGATTGTGAATAATGGAATGAGAAAGATCGATGGAGATTCGAGTGAGGTCTCGCAATCGATTCGATGGATTCGTGAATCGTGAAGGAGAGATGCAATCGGATGAGCGGGAATGGAGAAAGTTGCGGTTGGAAGCTCGTCAAGGTATGGAAGCGACACCCTAAGGTTTCCTTGGGTGGCGCGCATGGCGAGGGACGCGAGTGTACATAGGGGAACAAACGCGAAACGGAAGCCAGCGCCTTGCGGTCTCGACAATTTTGGCAGCTTCTGCACGGACAGTGCAGTTGGACGCACCTGCCGCTGCAACCGACTTGCAGGCGCCGGATGTAGAATTCGCTCGATATTACGATATTCTCCGTTATCGAGTTGTTATTAGTTACGAACTTGCAACTTTCATTGTAATTCATCGAAATTTGAACGTTTCTTTTTTTTTTTTTTTTTTTTATCTTAACCCTTCGCGCTCGACGCTTTTTACCAACGATTCGAGACGATTATGTGCTCGGTGAATTTCTTATTGGCTCGAATTTTCACAAATTAACTTTTGTATTTTAATATTTTGTGCATCTTTGCGTATAAGAAAGAAAGAAAGAAAATTTGTCGAATGTTAAACGCTATATTGTTGTTTCGTGATATTTCGTGATATTCTTTAATAAAGCAAAGATGCTTTATCCTCGATTTCGATGTCTTTCATCCTTCTGTCTATTAATCTTATTTTTTCCCCTTACTTCATCTCTATCTTCAATAATTCCTTTACCGAATAGAAGTAATTTCGTCGTTGAATAATCACATCCCATGCCTACAAAACTCAAAAATTTTGAAAATAATATTCCCATTATTTCCATTGTCTTATCTCCATTCCATAGAAAAAAGAAAATCTACCTACTCGACGATATATATTATTCTACGTTTCACGAGATTACAGTAAAGAGTTTAAAGAAATCCATTCACGAAGCGATATTCTAAAAAAAATCAAGCACAAATAAATATCATCGCCGAATCTAAATGGTTGATTGAGAGTGAGCAAAGGGTTAAAAAAATCTTTCCAAATACTTTCGTTTCTTATTACGTTATTACACCCTGTTGACGATTTCTTTGGACAAGATATTAATTAGAACGGGCGAACCAAAAGCGAAAGAGAGAGAGAGAGAGAGAGAGAGAGAGAGCAGTCCTTTTCGTTTTAATTAGGGAATTTAGTTAACTGGGGGAGTTAACAACAGTGGCAAAGCGGTACTCGCGGTACACGTGGAAAATCGCATTCATTCGACGTAAACTCGATGACGAATACGGCGGAGGAGGGGAGAGGGAGGGGGGGGACAATGATGGACCCGTAACGAGCTTAGCGGCTTTCGCGGCTCGCACATTAAGTCTCCAACTTCTTCGCTATGTTTACACAGCTATGTATAACCGAATTACGTTAGGCAACTTGTCGAGCTGTTATTACAGAAGTTGGCGAACCGAATCGTAGCGAAAGCGGCGGTACAAAGCTCTCTGGAGATGGCTCAACTATCGCCTCGGTTAAAGTAACCGGGCAACAAACCTGCATTTACAATTATCGCTAATTATCAATCGAGTAATCTTTCGGTATGAAAGTGCATTGTCCATTGTTAATTAGCAACAACAGTGAAATGGAAAACTTCTTTGAGCATCGAATTCATCTTGCTCGTACGATTTGTCGTTGTTATTACATCCGAATATTTTCAACCCCTCGAGTAGTAAAATCATCACTCCGTTCCGGAGTGTTCCGTTTTTATCGTGAAAAGATTCTTCTGATGAAGTCTAACTTCGGACAGATTCCTCTTACTATATTTAATGTTCCAACTACGATTTTGAAATACACGGAATCACTTCCGTTAACGGAATGATATAATTTTTTACCTTAAAGTGAGGCTTTCTCGCTTTTCCCTATGGAGTATCGAAATGTAATCGAAATTAAAGTTTCCATCCAATATACTTTTCTTATATAAAGTGTATGAAATATACAAAAATTCATTCTCGTCTATCATCGCAATTATCTATCTATGATTCTGAAATATACAAAAGTAATTACTAAGGAAAAACAAAGATATAATTTTTTACCTTAAAGTGAGGCTTTCTCGCTTTTCCCTATGGAGTATGAAATATTGTAATCGAAATTAAAGTTTCCATCCAATATATTTTTTACTATATGTATGAAGTGTATTCGTCCTCATCTATCATCGCAATTATCTATCTATGATTCTGAAATATACAAAATTAATTACTAAGGGAAAGCAAAAATATAATTTTTTACTTTAAAATGAAACTTTTCCCTATGAAGCAATGTCATAATCGAAATTAAAGTTTCGATCCAATATACTTTTCTTATATAAAGTGTATGAAATATACAAAAATTCATTCTCGTCTATCATCGCAATTATCTATCTATGATTCTGAAATATACAAAATTAATTATTAAGGGAAAGCAAAGATATAATTTTTTACCTTAAAGTGAGACTTTTTTTTTTGAAGGAATATCGCTTAATGTCATAATCAAAATTAAAATTTCCATCCAATATACTTTTCCTATATGTATGAACCATGAAAAAATTCGTCTATCATCGCAATTATCCATCTATAATGAGTCTATTCATCTATAATAAAAGGGAAAGCAAAGATATAATTTTTTACTTTTACTAAAGTGAAATTTTTCTCTATGAAGCAATGTCATAATCGAAATTAAAGTTTCCATCCAATATACTTTTCCTATAAATACGAAATATAAAAAATTTGTCCTTATCTATCATCCATCTATAATAGATTTATCCATCTATAATAAAAGGGAAAGCAAAGATATAATTTTTTACTTTAAAGTGAAATTTTTCCCTATGAAGCAATATCGTAATCGAAATTAAAGTTTCCATCCAATATACTTTTCCTATATGTATGAACTGTACAAAAATTCGTCCTCGTCTATCATCGCAATTATCCATGATTCTAAAATATACAAAATTATTTACTAAGAGAAAACAAAGATATAATTTTTTACCTTAAAGTGAGACTTCTTCCTACAAAGGAATATTGTCTAATGTCGTAATAATCGAAATTAAAGTTTTCATCCAATATATTTGTCTTATATATAATTAATTCTTATATTTCTTATATTTTTATACATTCTTATATTTTTCTTATATATAATAAATTCATATATTTTTCTTATATATATATGAAGTATAAAAAAAATTCGTCCTTGTCTATCATCGCAATTATCCATCTATAATGAGTCTATAATAAAAGGGAAAGCAAAGATATAATTTTTTACCTGAAAGCGAGACTTTCTCGCTTTCCCTATGAAGGAGTATCGCCTAATATCCGATCGATAATCGAAATTAAAGTTTCCAATCCAATATATTATTTCCGCGTATGTATGATTATTTTTTCTGACCCCTAAGTAAAACAGTGTAAAAGGGAAAAAATTCGTCCTCATCTATCATCGCAATTAAAGAAACGATAACTCGGCACGCTAAGCACGCGAAACGCGAAGGGGGAACAAAGACGCCCCTCTCCCCCCCACTTTCAGTGAACGGAAACGCAAAAACGCGACATCGCATTTTCCAGTTCCAGCGTGCTCGATATTACGAGCACGAATGAACGATAAAACTCGAAGAAACTCGAAGTAAACCGCGTGATTTGAATCCGGCTAATCCGTTAATCGCGAATTAATTTCGATCGCCTCCATAAGTGTAATCAACTTCGAAACGGTGAAAAGTATTCGACGATCAAAGTAATCGAAAATAGTGGGGAAAAAGTTGTGAAATTTAATTTGAAGAAGAGAAAGAGAGAAAAGGGGGAGAGAAAGTTCTCAGGAAAAATATACACCCACGTCCAATCTCACGGTGTAGCTCATACATCAGCAAATCGTTGAAATAGCCGAAACAATAGGGATAATCCTGTGTGTATGTGTGTGTGTGTGTGTGTGTGTATAAACGCGACTTTTCACGAGGGCGAGAAAGATTAGAGCGGGAGAAAAGAAGGACACGGAAGGAGCCGTGGCCCGGCGTCAGACAGAGAATGAGCGTGTCACCGCCAATGTTATCTCAAAAGAATCATCACTTTTGCAATATTTAATATACCCGCCTTGTACATTTCGAAGTGATCTCCTAGAGCCGCTCACACACAGGGAACTATGTTAATTATCACCGTGTTATTTTCTTTCACAACGGTGTTTCACTATCTCCTCTTTCTCCTCGCACCCTCCTCGCCCGTGCAAAAGGGAAATCACACGATCTCTAAGCGTTCTTTGTAACGCTTTTCTTCTCCCCCCCTCTCTCTCTCCCTCTCTCTCTTTCTCATTTTTTCGCTCGTATTGTTTACGTAGAAAACTGAATCTGGGATCACAGGATCGATCGATAACGCGGTCGAAAAGTGGCGCGGATTTTCCACGCGTTTCTTCTCGCGCAAATTGTCCAAATTATACGACGCAGCGCAACTCGGTTTTCCAAGAGGATTGCGAAATTGTACCCACCTTCTTTTCATTTCTCTTCCTATTGAGTTTCGTTTCCAGCTCGTCGCAATGATTCGTCACGTCACGTTTACGTTACGTCGCAAAGCGTAAACTCGGTTTTTACACGAATATTCGATATTCGATATTTCGAAGTCGATCGATCAATCGATCGTGTAATCGGCCCTTCGAGGTTTATTTATCGAGCGAATCGTTTTCTCTTGCATCGATTTAAGTGTATCGATCGTTTTTTTCGATCCTTTTGTTGGAGCAACCGAGATAGGCGAAATATCCTTATTTCACTCGATACATATAGTGAAAGATAGAGACAACGTTTCGATCCAACGATTTAAATGTATCGATCGTTTTTTTCGATCCTTTTGTTGGAGCAATCGAGATAGGCGAAATATCCTTATTTCACTCGATACATATAGTGAAAGACAGAGACAACGTTTCGATTCAACGATTTAAGTGTATCGATCGTTTTTTTCGATCCTTTTGTTGGAGCAATCGAGATCGGCGAAATATCTTATTTCACTCGATACATATAGTGAAAGACAGAGACAACGTTTCGATCCAACGATTTAAGTGTATCGATCGTTTTTATCCATTCGTTTGTTGGAGCAATCGAGATAGGCGAAATATCCTTATTTCACTCGATATATATAATGAAAGACAGAGACAACATTTCGATCCAACGATTTAAGTGTATCGATCGTTTTTTTCGATCCTTTTGTTGGAGCAATCGAGATCGGCGAAATATCCTCATTTCACTCGATACATATAGTGAAAGACAGAGACAATAACGTTTCGATCCAACGAAAGCAACGAGCAAAAATGTTTCCATGCTAATAAGCATGAAACGAATATAATGATTCTAGATTTTATTTATTCAACATTGTCGAAATATGGGGGGAAAATGTGATGGTTGATTAAAACCACTGGTTGCAAGATGCCGAGAAGTTAGAAGGGGAGAGTTAAATTAAGCAAAATGATTTTTTCGCTGGGCGGTCGTATCAGTGGTGGTGGTGGTGGTGGTTGAACGAGGGGTATGGTTACGGCCGAGCTCGCATTTTCCCGGAAAAACTCTCAAAGCACGCGAAATTATACTAAAAGAATTTTATTGTTACGCGAGGGGTGGGGCGGGCAAAGTGTCTATCTAAATGGAAGGAACACGTGTAACGTACACAATTAAACCCGGAGAATAATTCTTTTTTTTTTTTCTTCTCCCTTTCTTCCTTTTTCCACCCTCCGCTGGACGACTCGCATCCCTCGTAACCTGATGAAACGGCGACCGGCCATCTTCCACGTTTAATTAACTCCAAGAAACATCTTTTAATTATAAAACTATTTCGTACGCTGCTCGGGCAAATACACCGTTCACATTCCAACGTTATAATTGCACGCGAAAATTTACATTTCTTTCCTTCCCTTCCCTCCCCTTTGCGAGAACGAAAAATGAAGAAGAAGGAGGGGGAGGAAAAAATCGAGTATCTCGATATATATTCGTATTATATATCAGAGAAAAATATGAAAAATCGAGTGATGGAAATTTCTCCTCGAAACCAAACACTGGAGGAAACACTTCGTCCCGTCGATCTTCAAAGGATCTTCTGGAACGTAATAATAACGGGAACGAATACGATAATTTGAAGCGAAAAGAACGAACTCTTAAAAGCGATCCAATTCCCTTTCCCCTCCTCCTCGTTTCGAGACGACTTTTATACGTATGCCTCTACGTTCCATGTTCCAGAAATTAGTTCGTTTATTCTCCCGAAATGGTCGACTCGATTAACGTGACGCGTTTCCGTTGGGGTACAATGGAATTAAAAGCACTTAACGAGAAGAAAAAAAAAAAGTAAAAAAGAAAAAGAAAAAAAAAGAAAGAAAGAAGGGGAAAGGGGGGGGGGGGAAGGGAGAAGGAGAAGAAAACGAGAAACAATTTAACGCTTCCATTCTGCTAAAAGGAGAAAGAAGAAAGAGGAGGGGAGAGGGAAAAGAAATAAAAAGAAATAAAAAAAAAAAAAAGGAAAAAAAAAAAAAAAGAAAGAGGAAACGAAAGGAAGAAGTCTATTACAATCAGACCTCGCCACCCCCTCCCTCGGTTCCCTCCTCCGGTTTTCGCCTTTCCTTGTTACAATTTTCTGGCTGCTATGACACTGCTTATTCCCTTACCCCCTCACTTTTTTTTTTTTTTTCCACCACCGTTGTGCAATAAACACGTGAAAAAGACGTTCGCCTTTATGTACCGACTAACAAGCTTCCGCGACGAACGCCGACGACCAGCGTTTCTCCTTTATGGAAAATTTAAAAATTTAAAGAATTTCTCCCTCCTCCACACCTCCCTATATTTTCTTTTCAATTATGTCAGCCGACTTGCCGTAATAGGTCACAACCTCCCCCCATTCATGCGTCCGAATTAAACGAAAAATCTTCCCTCTCTCTCTCTCTCTTTATTTTTCTCCCTCCTCTTCCTTTCTTTCTTCCTCTCTCTCTCTCTCTCTCTCCTTTTCTCTTTTTCCCTTTTCTCCGTCATCCTCCGCTTTATGAAATTAATTCTGTCAGTTTCTGCGGAATTCTATAGAAGAAAATAAAGATCGTTAAAGTTTAATTTCTTTTTAATTTGTTTCTCCTTTCTCCGCAGGATCTTTCAATCTGAGCTATTCGCGAGAAAGGGGAGGGGAAAATTCGGAGTATACTTCTTTTTTTCTTTCATTACATGGAAATTCGAATATATAACACGATGTAACGAGTTTTCTTTTTTCTTTCTTTCCTTCTTTGCACCTCTCTGCTAATAATCGAGGTGTCTTTTCCATCGAGATATCTCTGGTTTTTCTTTAAAAAAGGAAAAAATATATATTATATATAAATATATATATGTCCCTTTCTCTCCTCGACAAGAAAGAAAGGAAATATTGTGGCGTATACTTACATTTGAAAAACAAGCACGACTCGTTTGATTCCCTTGAATAAAATGGTAAGTAACGCGGTTATATTCATAGCCGAATTTCCTTCCTTGTACGCGCACAATATATGGTGGAATATCGTTGGAACGATATGAAAGTCTCGATGACAAATTTCATGCACCGACGATTGCCAGTTCTAGCGAATTTCACGGTTCATCGAGACTGCCGTTCCCATCGAAAACTTCGCTTGCTCTATTTAATAGAGAATTAAGTTTGACAGATGTACATACGTCGTTCATAGATGTGGCTGAATTCCGGGAAAAATATTGCGCGAATCCCACGAAATCCTATATATACATATATACGTATATCCTCCCCCACCCTTTTCTAATTAATATCTGTCATCGAAAAAAAAAACGGATATCGTCGGATAATTCTTCGTATAATTTTCTTCCCTCGATGACGGAGGGGAGGAAATTTTATTCAACGACGGAATTATTCGATCGAATCGAAACTGCCACTCTAACGATATACGCAATATGCGAGGCATACGCGGCTGTACACGTCTTGGTCGATTCGGCGTGGTACCACGTGGCAGCGGCATATTTCGCGCTAATTGCGGCCACGCACGTGCGGACCCGGTTTAAGGATGCATTAAAAGACCCTCGCCGTTTAACGAGCACCACGCGTGCAGTGCGCGTCTTCGAGTCACAATTGTGTCCCGGGCATCTGGCATTCATTCCCTACATGCGCTCTACATGCGCCCCCCTTCCTTCGTTAAAAGAAATTATTATTACTCCTTCGTTTCGATCAAATTATCCAATCGACACAAGTTGAATAAGCAAGTAAATAATTTACGCTACGAATACGAAGATATTTAAATTGGATAACGATAGGCATTCGTTTATCGATTATGTCACATTTCGACGATTCTAATCGTTGTTGTTACGTTGTAAATTATTTCGAGATAGAATGGAAAAGATCCCATGAATCGTACGTAAATAATTTACGCTACGACTTTGAAGAATTACTTAAATCGGGCAATGATAGTCATTCGTTTATCGATTATCATATTTCGATAGTTTTAAGCGTTGTTGTTACGTCGTACTACGTAAATTATTTCGAAATGGAATGGAAAAGATTCCATGAATCGTACGAAAAATAATTTACGCTACGACTTTGAATACTGAAGATACTTAATTACTTAAATCGAGCAACGATATAGTCATTCGTTTATCGATTATCATATTTCGATAGTTTTAAGCGTTGTTGTTACGTCGTACTACGTAAATTATTTCGAGATAGGATGGAAAAGATCTCATAAATCGTATGTAAATAAATTACTTTGAATACGAAGATACTTAATTACTTAAATCGGGCATAGTCATTCGTTTATCGATTATGTCACATTTCGACGATTCTAATCGTTGTTGTTACGTTGTAAATTATTTCGAGATAGAATGGAAAAGATCCCACGAATCGTACGAAAAATAATTTACGCTACGACTTTGAAGAATTACTTAAATCGGATAATGATAGTCATTCGTTTATCGATTATCATATTTCGATAGTTTTAAGCGTTGTTGTTACGTCGTACTATGCAAATTATTTCGAGATAGAATGGAAAAGATTCCATGAATCGTACGAAAAATAATTTACGCTACGATTTTGAAGAATTATTTAAATCGAGCAATGATAGTCATTCGTTTATCGATTATGTCACATTTCGACGATTTTAATCGTTGTTGTTACGTTGTAAATTATTTCGAGATAGAATGGAAAAGATGCCACGAATCGTATGAAAAATAATTTACGCTACGACTTTGAATACGAAGATACTTAATTACTTAAATCGGGCAACGATATAGTCATTCGTCGATTATGTCACATTTCGACGATTCTGATCGTTGTTGTTACGTCGTAAATTATTTCGAGATAGAATGGAAAAGATCCCACGAATACGAAAAATAAATAAAAAAAATCTCTCACGAAGAATCTTCGTGATCGAAAAAGCAACCGAAGTGAATAATAAAGGATACAAAAATTATTATATTATTATTATACAAGCTTCTAAAATGATAAATTTAAAAAGAAAAAAGAACACGCGCATCTCGTTAAGATGCAAAAACATATTACGTCAAAATCGAAAAAGGAAAGATGCACCGTTACCCCCCTGAAATATCGAGATAAAACTCGGGGATCGAATAAACGTAACGGTAATCTCCCTTAAATACAGAGAGAGAGAGAGAGAGAGAGAACGAAGCGGGAACAGAAATCTCTCTCGTAACAGCCGGTTACCGAAATACCAGTTCAATATTTCGATGCACGGTAACGCTTGCGAGCACGAGGCGAGGGGGAAATGGTGGGGGAAGAGGGGACGTATCGGTGTGCATCGGTTGACACAGTGTACGTGGCTGGTCGGAGCTGGTAGAAGGGCGGAGGAGGCGAAGGAAGGGCGCAAGAAGTGGAACGCGAGAATGCAGTCGGTGTATGCATAGCGCAATGTACACAGGGTACACATTACCTTTCCAAAGTCGACATTACGGCTTTATGCCACGCGAGAATTCGGGAATGCAAAGGTGGAGCGAGGGGCCGTTGCGCTTAAATCGAGCCGCGTCGATCCGCTGGAAATTAGTGGCCGATTCTCGGCTGCCTCGAAAAATTAAACTCCATTTTTCCGCGCGCGCCAATTTCGCCCCCTCCCAACCTTTTTATTCCGGCGAGCATCGAGGGAGGGGGGAGGAGGACGAAAACGATATCGCTCGTTGAATGAAAATACTCGTTGGCCGAGCTTCGTCTTAAAAAAAAAAAAAAAAAAAAAAAAAAAAAAAGAGGACTATCGTATGGACGAGATCGTATGGGGATAATGCGCACGGTGGAAAATTGTACTCGAATTTTTTTTTTTTTTTTATGTTTGTTTCGAATACTTTTTTCTTTTGAGAAAGAAATTAGAAATTTTCAGGGAAATCTTTTTGAGCGGAATTCCTCTATCTTTATCTCTAAAAAAAATAAAAAATTTTAAAACTTATTTAGAAAATTATTTTTTTCTATTCCTTTTTTTTTTTTTTTAATTATGAAGGATAAAAAAATATATATATATATCTTTGTCGAGGATATCTTTTGGTCAATACGATAATTTGATAATTTCTTTTATCCGATATTTGTTCAAAAGTCGAAATCTAGTCGTTTCGGAACGTGGATCGTTCCGTTGATTCGATGAATATCGGAGGCGTACGCAATAATCGCGCGTTAATGATCGATAACATTGAAAATACATCGAAATCTGGTGTTCTTCGTTTCGTAATTAGTTAGCGGGCATTAGTTATCTAGATTCGCCTGATAAAGAGAAGTTTGAAATACAAATGGAAATGTTGCAGGACGTGACCGCAGATATGCAAATGAATATATACGGTTTGTGTAATCCCACACGCAAATATATTCATTCAATTACATCTTGTTACGTATTTCCATTCATCTTTTCCCTACTTTTCAACCTGCACACCATTTTTCCCTCCCTCATTTCTCAACTCATAGATACGATATTTTCAAAGATCCCTGTATAATAAATGTAAATCGTTGCGTAAAAACAAAAAAAAAAAAAAAAAGAAAAAAAGAAAAGAAGAAAGTCATTTATCCTTAATTTATCTGAATTTTTATGAACAAGTTTCGATAACGTTTTAAAATTATTATACCGATTTTATTGCAACGATATTGAAATATGATAATGTTAATAATATTTCATGATTACCAAACGTTTGAATACTCTCTCTCTCTCCTCTCTTTCACCTTTGTAATTTATTTTCCTTACAAATTGAATATCGGACGATTGACGATTGTATCGATAATCGAGCCTTCGGTTAAAGGTAAAAAATATTGACGAACATTTGCAGGATGAAGCTCACTCTTTCCACGATAATATCTTTACAATCTGTGACGTAGCGAAGTGACGTAATTTTTTATAAAATATTTCAAAGACAAAGATATAAGACAAAAGGACACTTGCTTCTCTCCTTATCCTTTCCTATATATGAATACCGTCTGACAACTTGACGAGGGTTCTGTTTCCTACGAACGAAATTATAAAAACATCTTAGAATTATTCGCCCGACGACGTTAAAAATTTGCTCGAAACGAATTTGGTTGAAGATTATTAATCCAAGTTGAAAAAAATACATATATTTTTTAAGGCAAAGTTTGTTCGACCAACAAAATTTTTCTACTTTTCTCCTCTCGATTAACGTTACGTATTTTTACGTAACGTTACGTATTATTTCTCTTCAAAATATTCTCTGGAGAAGAAAAAAAAAAAAAAAAAAATTAAAAAATTAATCCTTTTAAACGATATAAAGTTATTTCACCGATGTGCTTTATTTAATAATGCAACACACTTTAGATAATTAATTCAAACACAAATTAAATTAAATTTCAGACAGAAACTGTCCACTTAATCTTTTGTACTTTTGCTGATTTAATTACACGAATTACTCCACTCACGAATATTAAAGGGGGCGCAAATAATCATAAATTGGACTCTTAACTCGAGCCGGAAAATTCTTTCACGGCCCAATGTATTCTTACATTTACATAATACCATTATAACGACATTACTCGTTCCAATTTCTATCAAAAAATATCCTAAATATTTGATAAAATCCATCCAAAATTATCACTTCGCAACCGAAATATATTCTCTGTATTTAAATAATTTACTCGTTCCGATTCTCATCGAAAAACATTCCACGCGCACGTTACAAAAGAAAAAAAAAAAAAAAAAAAAAAAAAATACTATTTCAAATCCATCAAACTATCTCCATTGAACCGCAATATTTTACTTTAATAGGGAACAAAAAAGAAGGGGGAGTGAAAAAGAAAAAAAAAAAAAAAAATTGGTAGAAAAAAGGATTTTTTTTTTTTTTTAACAAATACCAAACCTATTAACGAGAATATTTTTTACAGAATCGGGCCCTTCACCCGAAAAGAATTAACCTACTGACGTTGAAAAATTGAAAAAATGACTAAAAACCAATCTCCCCTTCCCCCCTCCCCATTCACAATTCAACGCCAATGCCATTCAACCAAATCAACCGATATATATATATATATACATGCATGCGCGTATACACACACGTAAATATAAAACACACGTTTTTTTTTTTTTTTTTGTTTCGCAGAAATTTTTGAATCGAGCGTAACCCGCCGCCGTGTTGATTGAAAACGGTAAATTCGAGACCGCGGCCGCACATTTAAATATTATCGCGGATCGGGGCGAGTGGGAAACGGGACGTTTATTTTCATTCCATCTTTTCATAATGTATTCTTGTCATATAAACGACGGTTCAAATGTCAATTATCGCGTTGCCGGGACACATGGTGAAATTATTTTCCGAATTACTAACCTCCGCCTGCCGAAGCGATATCGGGAATGAAAGGAGGGATAGAGGGGGGGGGGGGAGGATTGGACACGCCGTGCAAAAGTGGTGGTGGTGGAATGATTTATCGATTCATCTTCGGTTCCCTCGCGCAAATCAAATGAAACTGTGGATAACAATTATACCATAATTGTGTAAATAGTCGATCCAATTGGAAATCGATCCCCCCCTCCCCCCACCACCGCCGCGCAACGATCGGATACGAGATAAGGATAAAATTGATGTTAGCTTTTTGCATCGGATTTCCTGGTTACCTTTAATAATTTGCTTTGCGGAAATTTCGGCCGCGGCCATATTTAACGCAAACGTCGTAAGTAACCCAACGTTTCGACGATCGAATATTATTATTAAAGCGGAGTTAATCGCCGATTAAACTCTATTTACAGCGAGTAGATATCATTTGTTTTTCGATCGATCGAAGAGAAGAAAGAATATCGATGGACGATTTTGAAATATAATTTTGAAAAATGAAATTTGGAAAAATGAATCATTTTTATCTTGACTATCTCAAGGTGATTGGAACAGTTTAATGCTTTGAATAAATCATACTCGTATTCGATAAATAATATCGGTTATTTGGTTAAATACTTTTTATTCGAATATTCCATTCACTGGGACTTTTTATTTATCGAAAAAGTAATCTTTTTAATTTTCATACCGAATAAAACGATTCAACGATAAAATAACCAAATATGTTGAAAAGTTCACTTTTTTTTTTTTTTTTTTTTTT
>NW_025222414.1:216504-293419 GCF_014066325.1 Apis laboriosa
AAAAAAAAAAAAAAAAAAAACTGTTCTATTCGAATATCATTTATCCAAAATAATAATGATAGTAATGAAAAAAAGAAATTGATCGACCAACGAGGAGGGAAACAAATAATTCAAATAATTTTGAATTAACGATAATAATAAATCGAATTAAAAAAATTAATTCGACAGGTAGTAATTTTCCATATCGTTTTTCATACCGTTTTCTTTCATCTTCGCGGAAGAGAAAAATTGCGATTCGCGCGCCATTTGTCAAAATTGTCCCGCGTATTGGAGGACACCCTCGTACACACCATTAATATTTACCACGGAGATTAATGTTTCGATGTCGACGTGTTATTCCAATTTCGCGTATCAATATATATACTAATTAAATTCGATTCCGGAGTGCGGTGTGACGGTGTGAAAAGATTTTTCTCCCCCTCCCCTCCGCGGAGAAAAGTCCGCGAAGAGAGGACAATAGCTTTCAACCAGGTGAACATCGTCGTCCGAGCTTTAAAACCCGCAAATCTGACGTTCTCACGTCGCGACTATTTTTTTTTTTTCCTCCTCTTCTCTTTCCCTGGCAAACTAGTTATTTTTCTTTCCACCTTTTCGTCTCTCCCCTTTCTTTCCCTCCTTTCTTCTCCTTTATTTATATTCCCTTTTTTCATCCGTGCCTCCTTGGAATTATGATACGTACACCTCTGGTACACCAAGGACTTAAGCCACCACGGTTTCCTCGTGGTTAAAAATTTCCAGGTTAATGGCCCTTCTCCACCCCGCGAGCCCGAGAGCCGAGGGGAGAAAATTTTTGAGGTTATGAAACCGATTTGTTTAAGCCAACTCCTAAGATGATACACACGCACTCTTGGTGACGCGCGTGAGTACGTGGCTTTGTTACACACTTTTTTTAATACGTTTTAATGGGACAAAAGGTTAATAATAGCGGTGCAATTAATTTCGTTGCGTGTTTTTAAATAATCTATACTGTGGCGATTGTGCAATGTAGGTTGTATAGTAAATAAGTTCCAGTATTATTCGATTTGCATACAGGTTACGCGCGAAACGTGGAAAATTGTCAAGTGGTAAAAACTTTTTATTTGTAGTTTTTTTATTATTATTTCTCTCTCTCTCTTTCTTTCTTTCTTTTTCTATTCCGTTCGTTCGAAAGTTGAAGGCGAATATATGGAATCTTCTTCAAATTTTATTTGCCCAGCTTGTTAACAATTTAACGATTTCTGATCCGAAAACCGAAGAAAAGGATTGGAATCGTTCACAAGCTTGAATCTTTTATCGTTCTTACGTTTGTTTGCAACGTATGGAATAAGTTATATACGAAATAAATCAAAAGTAATTTCGACGATTTAGACGATTTAGATCGAATAAGATAATCCAACTCCAATATATTATTTCTAAACAAGCTGAAACGGAAATAATGAAATGGAAAATGTCTGTACGAAAACGTGGAAAATCAAGAAAATCAATAACGATTATTTTATAATTCAGAAGCAATTCATCGTAACGTATGCTTTTAACGTAATTGTAAAAATTCGAGACCCGTCCGATATATAAATCCTTCCACGGAATATTCTTATCGTCGTACATTCGATACCTCGAATAGAAAACTTCAAAAATGGCAGCCGAACCACCACCACCACCACCACCACCACCATTCCACTCCACTCCACTCCACTCTCATTGATTTTGATTACTTACTGTCTGTTAGCTTGACATTGATGCCCAGAAGAGTGGGCTCGAGTATCACCAACAATCGATGGTATTCAATAATTTCTATTCCGGTTTCGGTGAACAATATCTAAAACACACCGAGTCACGGTATTTTCCAGGAATGAAAGACCTATGGGGAAGGGAAGATCTGGGGAAATAATATCGCTGATGGAAGTGAATCCGTGCAGTCCAATCGAGATTGGACAAAGCAAACGAGCAAAATTGGATGAAAGACTACTCTAACATTTTCGTGGTTTCGAGTACTTATTGTGTTCACCCTCCTCTCCTTCTCTCTCCTCCTACGCATATACATATTCAACGCGTATTTTGCAAATTGAATAAAACATCGAGTTAAATAAACTTCGGTTGTAAACCATCCATTCAACCTTTCAATATCGACCTCCTTTTAAACCTCTTCAACTTTCAAGCGTGCTTCTTTTTTCTTTCTTTCTTTCTTTCTTTTTTTTCTTTCTTTTTTTTCCATCCATCTTGGTCAATAAAAGGAAACATAATCTAATAACTCGAGGACAGCGTGAGAGAGAGAGAGAAAGAGGCGGAGAAAAAAAAGGAAAGACTAAACGAGAGAGAGAGAGAGAGAGAGAAAGAAAGTTAATACACTCGAGAAGTTTTATTTTCAAAGAATTTTTTTTTTTCTTCTTTCTCAACTACTCCTTTCGACTCGTTTCAACAAAGAGAGAGAGAGAGAGAAAGAAGAATAAATTCCGGCGGAACTTGACGGCGACAATGTCCCTGACCACGAATTTCCCCGGCTGGAACTTTAAAAACACGATTCCTGAACGTCATTACTACTGATTAAGACAAACTGAAGGAGAAGAAGAAGAAGAAGAAACAGAGGGGAGAAAAAGCAGAACGAAATACTTGGCAGAAGTATTGGGGAACTTCTCGATCGTTGAAATTGAATCTGACGGAGAAGATAGCCGGAAGAAAATCCATCCAGGATATCCCCAGGGGCTATTTCAAATCTAAAATACCGGACTGAATCATCCGTGATCGTCGGCGGGGATAACGAAGGGAATAAGAAAAGAAGGAACAGGAAGCCTTTCCCCTTCGACGATAAGTCGAATACGCATGGAATCATTTAATAAACGAAGCGAAAGTCAAACCCATCTCTCTCTCTCTCTCTCTCTCTCTCTCTCTCGCGAGAATGGAGAAGAAAACTACGAGGATCAGAACATTTTGTTTATCCCAGGAAGGGTTCGGTTCGTAAAAACTGGATCCAATCGTCCAGCCTCGCGATATATCCAGCGGATAAAGAGGTAAAGATGAACAAGCTGCGAATCTTTCCTGACCTCCTCCTTTTATACAGATCAACAGATACACGGCTCTGTATACATACATACATATATATGAGGAGATAACCGACGAAATCACCGTGGCAGAAGTGAAGAGTTTCCAGCCACAACTTTCCGCCATATGCAAATTCGCGTGGCCATTCTCTCACAAGAGGACTCTTGCACCGATATTTAACCGACGAATAATAATAGGGCGGATAATAATAGATAACCGATCGTCGATCTTAAATTAAATCCGCGACGCTTTTCCTTCCTCCTTCTTGCTCCTTTTTCTTTTTTTTCTTCTTCGATATTCTCGCGAGATACGTGAATCGAAAATTGGCTTGGATCGGGAAGGGAGGAAAAGACGCGGCTCCAAGAGATAATGCAATTTCTACGGGGGATAAATTCGTGGAAACGGACGCGCGTGGAACACGCACGGAACACGCGAACGTATGAATTATACACAGAGTTGCAATTCTTCTTCTTCTTCTTCTTCTTCTTCTTTCCACGCGGATCTCCTCGCCTAATATTTATTTAGGTTAATAATAATAAACGGATGGGAGAAAAGGGCTCCTCTCCAAAAGAGGGTTCGATTGAATTCCTCGAGAATTTATCTAGTAACAACGATACGCGGTTTATTATTTATAATTAATATTATTTATAATTAATAAACGGCAAAAATGCAATATAATTGGATATTTAATGCTCATAAAGGCAATCTCTATCTATTGTCGTGTATATACAATTCTGACAAATTTTAATGAAAATTTCATGGAGATATGATGATGAGCACCAAATTTTTCCACGATATTTTTGAATCTCCTCTGTCTCGTTATATTTCATTAATCAGTTTTCAACTGTCCACTGATCCAGATTCGGCCGGTTAATCAATATTTCTCCAACCGATCTGAAATCGCGATCGCAGAAAATTTTTGAGGAAAATTTTTTTCGAAACAGATCGCAGCGATGACAAAAGAAAAAAGGGAAAAAATTATCTTCAATTTTACTTTCGAACGACTCGAAAGACGTTCGAAAAATTTCAAAGGGAAGCTTGAATATCCGTTCCCAGTTTATATAAATAAAAACTAAGCAAAGAGGAGGAAGGAATTGGCCTTCGTATCATCGAAGTGCCTATCATCCCACGGAGTTTTCATTGGAGACGAAGCAACGTTGCACAGACGGATGAGCCGCGATCTCTCTGATTCGCGAGCGAGCGAGCGAGAGAGAGAGAGCGAGAGAGAGAGAGAGAGAGAGAGAGGGAGAGAGAGAGAGTATCGTTTAAGAGTGGCAAAGAAAGGCAGTAATAAAACTAGAAGGAAGCGTTCGCCCTTTGAAAGGCTGCATCTCATTTTGGTAGGAGAGCAAACATAATCAAGCCACTTTCACCCGGCAAGCTTTGCCAGCCACAATAAATGATACAAGATTATATTTATCGCGAGATATGAAGGATTCACGGGATGAAGATCTCTCACTCTCGAGCCTCCCTCCCACTCTCTCCAGTTTTACAGTGAGCAACGTCTCGACTCAACCGGCTTCAAACTTAAGTATTTATACTGTCGTATAACTGAGGAGCTACGTACCAATTTTCAAAACATCTTCTTCATTAACCGTTCCTTGTTTATTGTCGACAGCGAGACACGACTTTGTCGCAAACTAATCAAAAGCGTTCTTCGTTTCCTCGTGCTGCCGAAAGGGAACATGATATTGTTTGCCACTGCTATTAATCGTAATTATTATCCTGGAAATATTTCTCTTCGATTCACCTTTTTTTTTTAAAAAAAAAAAAAAAAAAGCGAGATATCGTTTGAATTTAATATAGAAATCTCTTTCCGATTAATCCTCGTTAGGTAGGACAAATTGAGGGAAATTGATTTTTCTCGGATTTGGAACGATATCGAATCTCGTATAATTGATGCGACCAATTAATTCGATCGATGATTCGCTCTATAATTTTAATTGGATATTTAATTTTATTCTTCCTATTTCACAAATATATATTTATATATAGTGAGAGAGAGAATTTCACGCTTGATAAATCTATTAGAGCCGCGAAGAATGAGCGAGAAAGGAGAGAATGGCGTGAAAAGAAAAATAATTCCGTCAGATGGCGACACAAGCTGGCATAATCCCCATGGAATAATCCCTAGAGACTTTGAAGACGTTCCAGCCCGGTTGGTAATCTTTTTAAAGCTCAAAAAATTATCGCTCCGAGGAAAATGATTAGAGGCGGTGGTTAACGTGATTGCTCCACCTTCCCCACGTGTTATCAGAGCGGACAGTATAGATTAGCGGAATCGCTTAGTCGATGCGCTGCTGGTTGTATTAGCAGATGCGGTTTGGCACGATTACCTCCCTTAGCTCGCCCCCCGCAACTTCTACCTCGGTATATATACCTCCTTCGCTATCGGAACGGCTTAAAAGCAGAAACTGCAAAAGTTCGTTAATGGCGGGGGCGAAACGGTTCCTATCGAGTTGGATTTGTTCTAACGTTCAATCATCGGAGCGTTGTACGACGTTAGACAGGGTTAAGTTGATATAAAAGATTTTACATTGACATTGTCAATCGTTTCGAGTAAGATTTTTTTTTTTTTTATTTTTTCTTCATAGGAAATTTGATCCTTCGCCGAAAAACGCCGAAAAATTGCAAATATTGAAAGGGTTCTTTTTCAACTCGTTTGCACTTTGACGATTAATTTTATTATTCTATTCAAGGTTTTTGTACAAAGGTTACTGTGTACAGTTTTTTTTTCTTTTTTTTTTTTCTTTATCGGAGATAGCAGTTGTAAAATTTTCAACGACGAACAAATTTCACTCGAGGCAAGATTATAATAATGAGTGCACCAATACGCGTTCAACGAGATTATCTTAGCCCGCCTTTACCCGTTCTTATTCGCCGTTATCAAAGTTGCTAAGCAGAGTGCGTGAAACTTTGTAAGCGAAAAGTAAAACAATAGCCGTGGAAGTTATAACTTGTAGAAATTCGGGATTGTCGCCGAAAAGTGATTTTCTAAACTCGAATTCCGAATGCGCGCCGCTTCATTTTCCGACTTTGCAGACATTTTTGTCGCGAATTTTGTCAATTATTTCGCGCGCAAAATTTTGCATTTCATTCCTTTTCGCAACGCCTCGTTACGTAAATATTAATTTCGCGAATAAATTATTTAATTATTAATATAGAGGCGGTTTTAATTATTCTCTTTTTTTTTTTTCTTCTTTTAGTCGAATATTGAAAAGAAAATTTCATTGCCAAAAAATGTTCGACGAATTGATTATTACGAGGAAGATACACTTGTCTGATCAAAACAATTTCTCCATCCCTTAAAACCGCGGAAAAAGTAAAATTTCACGATCAATTGATCGATAATACATCGCGAGACGATAATACGAAATATTTACAGAAATAAAGCTTGGATGGAAACGCGGATGTAAACGATAGAAAGCTTTTGAAAATATTTCTTCCTCCCCGTTCAATTATGAATTGTGAACCGGATCCCGGAAGTAAATCAAAATTTCTCTGAAAAGTTCATAAAAATTTATCGTTAAGACGTTCCAGTCGAGGCTGGACTCGGCCTCCTCGTGCAAATTCACCGACAAATTTATGCTCATCTTGTTTTATCGCGCATAGAATATCACTTTATCCAGCGTAAGTTTTTCATCTCGGATACTTTTTTCCTTTTTCTTTTCTTTTTTTTTTTTTTTTCTTCAGCTCTACCAATTTCTTGCCACATCGTTTAGAGCCTCCCTTCCTGAGAAACTTCTTCGAGGAAAATTTCACGAAAAATATTACTTTTGACAAGTCAGCTTTGCCCTAACCAAGCAAACACGCGGGGCCAAACTATTTTCGATTTTCGATCTAACAAAGATTTAACTCTTTGTATAACTCTTTCCAAATACTCGTTTGCACAAGAACTGAAAACTTTTAAAGCTACACGTTGCGTATAAATATTATTTACCATTTTATTCGAGTTAAACCTCGATATCTCGTAATATAAAAATAATAGTAAATCGCAATTCTAGAAACAAAATAATTTGAAAAAGTAATCTTGTAATTTTTGTAAAAGAAAAAAAAAAATAATTTACAAGCCTCTTTGCATAAACGATCGAATACATTTATCGACGAACCTTTGTTCCAATTTCCCCTCAATAAAATCGCTTTACACATCACTTCTCAAAACGAAAAGATTAAAATTAACGGAATTACACAAAACCGGAAATCGAAGGATCATCGCATTGGAATAAAAATTTACCATAAAATATAATCTGCAACCTTTTTCAGAAAGAAAAATTCAAACCGTATCATTAGATTCGACGTCTCCACGATTGTATATACGAGGAATATGTTTCGAAACAATCTCTCGCCCACCGATCCGAAGAAACTGTCCGTCATCCGTTTGTCATCTGTTTAGCAGCGCGTGTCGTAATAAAATTTTACACCCCTTCCCTCTTCTTTCCTATTTCCTTTCCCTTTTCCTTTCTTCCTTTCTCCTTTTTCCCCCCCTCCCCTTCCCTTCCTTCTTTCGATCGAACCGCACACAGTCACGTATACTTCGCGGGATGCACGTAAACCCGGCCGCCAAGTTGCGGCTTCAATACCACATATTTTATATCCAGCCGCGCAGGCATCCACGTGTTTCACTCGTATGAATTATTTCTCTCGTTTCACCGTTGAAATCACTCGACGTCGGTGGCTCCGCTTCCCGTGAATTACACCTTGCTTCTTCCATTCCCCCTCTCCCTCTCCCGCCCCACACTGTGTCATTATCCGGCAAATTATCCATCTCGGATGTAAAGCGGAACGTCGATAATCCCTCCTTTATCCCCTTTATCCACTCTTTTCAAACCTTACCTTTCCCTCCCCTTGTGTCTTCGATCACAATCGGTGAGTTATGAAATTCAGGAGAAGGGAACGGAGGAAGGGGGGAAAAGGGGGAGGGGGAAAAGGCGGGAAATTCGAAATTCGAATGAACGCGGAGGGAAGAAGGAAGAGCAATCTTTTCATTTTCCCTTTTTTTTAAACACGTAAGATGCGTGTTTGTACGCGTTGCGTTGCTCCTTTGCCCGTTCATTAAATATCCCAACGGCGAATAAAATCAAACAGAGCAAGCGGCGCGGAAGAAGCGCGTTAACGATTATAATAATTTACACCCTCGTGTATAAACGCGCGCGAATAAAGCATCGACGGAGGGGGGGAATCGGAAGCGGTTCCGTTTCCGCGAGATGGAATAATAATTGGCTCGATCTCGTGGAAAGGAAAAAGAGAAAAGTATGCGATAAACGGTTCGTACCACGCCACATCCAACGCCGATAAGAAATGATTAATTCGATTCTCCCATCGTTCATATTTATCGATGCTTTCGAAGAATCAACAATAACGGATCTCCCTCCACTCCCCTCCCCTCCCCCTTCCCCCGAAACGTTATTAATTATAATGCGCGCGCGTTTCGTTTTAATTCGCTTTTGTCTTCTCTCGCCAGGGATTTCGTATCGTTTTTAATTTTCACTTCTCCTCTCCGCGAAAATGAAAATGGAGTTTGAAACAGCCGCGAACAAACGTACAATTCGCTCGTGTCAAAATTTCATCGGGCAAACGAGAGGGAGAGAGGGAGAGAGAGAGAGAGAGAGAGAGAGAGAGAGAGAGAGAGAGGGAAGGAGAGGGAGGGCAAGTTTAAAATATTTCGAATATTCGGTCCGTTACCGAGAAGAAGTGGGAGGGGGAGGGAAAAAAGGAGGAGAAGGAGGGAAAAAGAAAAATGAAAATTGAAGAACAACGCGAAGAATTTAATTAATGGAATATCTCTTACTCGAATACGCGTAAATGCCGATCCGATATTTGGTAAAAGTTAAATGTTTCGAATAAAAGCAAAACCTGTAAGCTGGAATTTCTACTTTGACGAGTTGTATTCAAACTTGAATATACACTCTCTCTCTCTCTCTCTCTCTCTCTCTCTTTCTCTCTGCCCGCCGTCAACCCACTTGTGATTTATATCTCGTCGTTTATTGCCCCGAGTTTCGCGGTCCTATCCATTAAAACTATTTTTCCCGGCCGATATTCTGTATTCCGGATACGGGCAAATATCGTTTTTCATCATTTCATCCTTCTGTCTGCTTTTTCGTCTTCTCTCTTTGTTAATTTATTTATTTATTATTTTTTTTTTTTTGGATAGAAATAAAAATTCTAACTCGATCTATTCGTAACTCGTCCTCCGCGAGCGTAACCGAGGTGTAATTTTCATTTAAATCCGTTTCTCTCTCTCTCTCTCTCTCTTTTTCTTTCTCTCAGAAAAAAGGAAAAATTCAACTCTTCTCGCTTCGTATCACGTAGCACAACCCCTCCCCCCTTACCTGTGGGATCACGCGGGTTTTAACATCTTTCCACATTTTAAACGCGCGTGAATAAAACTATAAATCCTCTCTAAAACACAGGTAAATTATAACACGCGACAGCTTGTTTAATTTTAATATAGGCACGCGTTTTTCAACGGCCCCTTTTCCCACGGCACACTTCACCGCGAGAATTGAAAAGTTGAAGTTGGTGAAATAATTTCAACTTCAGGTTAAATTGGAAAAAAAAAAAAAAAAAAAAAAAAAAAGAAATACCGTTGCAACGTGAATTACGTGAATTTTCCCGTTTTATCGAATCGATAATGTAAATTTTTCCCCCCCCCCCTCCCTTTTATAGAATAATTTCGCGATTAAACCGGTGAACGATGCAATCGATCGCGAAAATATGCGTGCGCGTGTTAATAAAAACGTATGGATATCGTATGGTGGACAGATGCCTGGTTTAACCTTTCTGAACCTATTAAAAATCGTCTGAAATTTCAGCGAAATTACGTCTTTCTTATGCAACACACCTGAACCATATTGACAGCGGCCAAATGTATACGATACGATATGCGAAAGAGGTCGAAATATTCGATTTTTGAATTGAACGTTTGTCTTATTATCGTCTTATTATCGTTTCTAATGACTCGAGCCTTCGTTAAATTTCGAATATAAGAGATAATTAAATCGTACGCGGTGCAATTTAACGTATAATAAATATTTATATTCGAAATTTAATGAAATTTAGTTTGCGAAATTTAGTTTAATTTAAATTTGCGAAACGTATGAATTGAAATCACCGTTTAACTTCGATAAATGATTAAAATTTACCGTCTGCAATTGGAATTTTCATTCTTTCCCCCCCCCCCTGAATAGAGGGGGAAAAGAATAGAAATAGACGCTTTTTTCTTCGAGAAAAATTTTCGCTGAAAGTACCGATTGAGATATTTTATTTATTTTTTTNTTTTTTTTTTTTTTTTTTTCTTTTTTCCCCTCCAGATTTTTTAAGAGGTAAACGAAGCGAATAGACCTCTGTTCTGCATAAAGTCACTAGGCATTGATTTTCAGGTCACTCATCTTGGTAGAAATTATACAACGGACCGGAAGGAAACGCGATGCGCATAATGGGGGGAGAGAAAAAAAAGAAGCTAAAAAAGGGAGGAAAAGGAAGAAAATAACGTGTCGAAAAATTTAATGAAAAAACAAAAAGAAAAGAGAGAGAGAAAAGAAATCTCCTCTCCATACTCGCACTCGTTTCACTACCTTCGTGCACTTGAACGGATTCTTGGAAAGTAATTCGAATACTTACATTAACATTTATTTCACGAGAGTTTATTAACGCCATCTTGTGTTTTACGTTTATACGCATAGGAAACGCGTACACAGAAAGCTGGAAGATGTAGGTGTCGTCATGCGATCCGGAACGAAAAATCGAATTGGTTACGATGAAATTTTACCCATCATTTTTGAATTACCTTGGACGAATCCCCAATATCCATTCAATTCGTGGATTCGAAGCAAAAGAAATTATCCCTTTGGAAGGAAATATACGAGAAAAATGTCTAATCCCATCCATTATCTATCGCATTATCATCATTGGAGATGAACGATTAATCAACGATGGATAAAAATGAAACGCGAAATAATATTGAATTTCGAAGAAAGCTGCCTCCTTCCCTCCCCCTCCAGTCGAAGGAATATCCCCTAGTCATCTAATATATAAACTCCGCGATATGTTTGACTTTCACGTTAATTTACAATTTGAATGAATTACAGCGGGCACGAATTGATAGAAGAGAGAGAGAGAGAGAGAGAGAGAGAGAGAGAGAGAGAGAGAAGGTTTGACAGCGAATCGCGTTACAGAATTCGATCGCGTGCACAACGGGTCTCTTAACCCCCAGGATCGATATCACTGCCGGTTACTGCGAACTTGCGGATATTCAAATCTTACGGGGCCATAGAGCTCCGTATTATCCTCGCGAAATTGCAATCAGGCCAACCCTAGTCCAAGTGCATAACAATCCGCGTACAAGTAAATGTATTAATCGCGGGATCGGCGAAACGTTGCTGAATAGAATAGGAAACATTCCAAAATTTCTTTTGAAATTCTTTCGAAAGGGAAACGAGGAAACACGATGAACGAATGTGGCGCATAAAGCGACGGAGGGGAGGAGGAGGCGAATAATTGGGAACATTCGGGAATCACCGCCGCGAAACTTTTCGACCGAATGGAATTCTCGTGATGGCCGGTGATGGGGAGGGGAGGGGGTGAAGGACGAAGCGAAGCGCATTTCCCTTGCGCGACTGTATTCGCCGCAGTTTCCCGGGTCGATTGGAGATCGTGCGAAGAATGCCGATCGCGCGCCCGGAAAATCTTGATAAATCGTTTCCCACAACCTCGACTTTCTTTTAAATCACTTTTTCCCCGGAAAAACAATACCGTCGAACTTAATGTGTTCGCGTCGACAGAATTCGATCCAACCTCAAATCCATTTAACTTGTGTATCGTGGCTCGCGTCCCGACAACCCTCGATCAAAAATCCTCGATCAAAATCGTTTAAAACACGCGAACGTCTCCGCGATGAAACGACTAATTCGATGAATTGGTTCAAGAGATTGGAAAAGAAGAAGAAAAAGATAGAGTCCTTTTCACTCTTTCAAGAGTCGGTTCGCTTCAAGATAATCATAAAGGAGAGAAAATTTGTTTTTGTTGAAAGTGAAACGACGAAATGGTGGCGAAAAAAAAAAAAGAAGAAGAAGAAACACAACAAGAGAATTGGAGGAATACTTTTAACGAGGAAATACTTGATAAATTAATCCGTTAATTTTGATCTCATTATCGTTGCACGATCAATCCTCTCCGTGGGATATTTTTGCGAAAGAAAATTGACAGGTTTTGCAGTAGCGAAGTAATCGAATGATTAACACGGGGATAAAATAATTAACATAGAGATTGAGCTATCGTTTAATAATTTATTCGGTTATTGCGGGCAAAAACCCACAATTACGAGACTTCATTATCCAACCAATTACGTAGGATTACGGAATATATTAATATTACGTTTTTTTTTTTTTTGTAAATATCCATAAATATCCTAACACTTTTAACAACAAAGATAATAAAATCTATCCGATGGAATATTCCCTCTACGCGATCTCTATTCCCTTTCGCGCCGATTCCCTTTCCTAGAGTGAGTCCATTTTTTATTTATTTATGTATTTACTCTCCCCGGTACAAACGAGATGAATTCGTAACACGTGACATTTTTACACGGCAGATTGAATATTCTCAGCCGAGAGGCTCGCGTTCGTGAAAAGAAAGTGTGCGAAGCAATTTCGAAAAAAATTTCCAAAAGCGATAAAAATAATCGAGTACCCGCCCCCGTTCTTATTCGAATCGATACAATCGAGATCTTTAAGAAAAAATTTCTTCTGCTCCGTCCCTTTCACGGGAATCGATACGATACCGAAATTACCTAATCTTTTACGAGAATTCCGACCAAGAATTTATCCAAACCCAAGATCTTTTTATTCGATTTCGAAAGGAGGTTAATGTCACTATTATTGTTATTATTATTCCCTCCACGGTTAATGAAACTGGAACAAAAAACGACGGCGCTGTGTCACGCCGTTTTCACGTCGGGTTTCAACTCGTTTATACGTCGAAAGAAACGCCGGACACCGCGAGGGAGACAATAAAATCGAGGAGAGGATCGGACGAGTGGAGGGGAGTGGAGCGAGTTGAAAGGATGAATGGTGGGAAGAGAGAGAGAGAGACAGAGAATGGAAGAAAGAGCGAGGAGGCGAGGAGACAAGAAAGCGAGAGTGCGAGTGAGAGGGGAAAAAATGGGGACGGGAGGGAGAGGGGAAGGAACGTTTCCTCCTCGTCACTCCCCCCTAGAATTCAATCACACCGTGTTTACAGCTCAGTACACTTAATCCTCTTTATTGGATTCAAAGCGTTTGCCGGTACACCGTATCTCAGAATTTGATCAATTTTATGGGCAAAGGATCTCGATGATACTTGCGGCCCGTCACCCCCACCATCTGTCTATTGACCTTCGATGAAATTATACCGTGATCGCGAGGTGGCAGTTATTAACCGGAATCCTTGCTTCTTGACCTATCCGGCCCGGTTTAATCCTACCAACAGCGCGCGACTCGAAATAGCTAAAAGGCTTGTTCACTTCCAACACTTTTAACCGAATGGACTTTTAATTGAGCCGAGTTAGATCGAGAAGGTATATTTGGACAGTGAGATAATTAATTGAACTTCTTTCCGATTCTTAACATTTCTTTTCTTGGTAACGGAACTCGGTAGAAAATTGGGTAGAACTTGATAATAAAAAAAGGAAACTTGAAAAATAATGGGGAAAATCACTCGTTTATCGAGTGATTACTTTTTTCTTTCTTTTTTCTTTTTCCTTCCTTTTTCTCTATCACCTTCTATACGAAACATTTATTATTCGATCCGTATTTAATTCTTTTTTTTCTTTTTTTTTCTTTTTCGAAATGTATTACATTTGAAAAAAAAATTTATCCGTATAGAATTTAATTGATACAGCGAATTTTATGAAGAGAGCTCGATAAAACGTTCGATGAAAATGTTTGAAATATCGGCATATTGTTCGGTATAACTTTCCTTTTTCTCGTGGAAATAGGTAATAGCTGATTCGAAACCGATAACGAAAACGAAAAGTTAAATCTGTATGAAATATTCGATGATGGATTTGATAACGTCGTTTCTATATATATAATTAAAACTTGCAAAGGGTGAAGTGAAATCGTAAACAAGATTACACGATTGTCCAAACATTTGAACAAATGATGTTTATCATCACTTTTCGACTTTTGGCTGAATTTGCTTTGCGCTTCTCTACCCACATGTAGGCTTTATACGACGATAATTCTATCGTTTGTTCACGAATTATGCGACGAGTTTCCACGAATTGTGAGTACAAATAAACGATAAAAAAAAAAAAAAACGGATGGAAAATTTACAATGGGATATAATTGAAAAAAATTTTTTTTTTTAAGACTTCGATATTTTCGACACGCGATGTTCTCTGCGTTCTCTATATATCATATTGAATTCGTGAAATTACGCATATTTTATCATTCTAAATTTATCATATAAATCCATTTTAAAATAATGTTATTCGGAATAAATATTGTTGTTGAAATATTAAAATATTTGATTTACACGAATGTAATGATTGAAAGTGATCGAACGAACGTTGCCGTGTTGATACATTTTTTACATTAGAAGCGGAGACGAAATGATTGAAAAGCGGAAAATACAATGATGAAAAAAATAAACGAAAAAAAAAAAAAAAGAAAAACGAGTACGCAAATTTATATTGTAAAAATTTATAATTTTTCCCCGATATAATATTCTCGAATTATCGCGAGAACGTTAATCGTTGCTTTAGCTCCGCGTAATCGCGCTAATAAAAAAAAAAAAACGTCTAATTAAAAAACTCTCTCCTCCCCTTAAAAATATAAATATTTACAAATTAAACTTTTATCCACTCTATCTATCCCTCCCTCTTGAATTATATTTCACCGTTTCATCCGAAAATTTAGAACGCTCGCGTACAATCTTACAACTCTCTTCTGTACGATTGAAACTAAAAAATTTGCTGCATCCCACTTTATGCATCGTTTCTCGCGATATTACATTCTTTTTACCTCTCGTGCGGATACGTGGATTCTATATACGATCACAGCAATAAATAGTAAGCGCTTTTAAACGTCTTTTAACCGTGTCTTTAAAATATGTACCGACTTTAAAAATCTTCTTATTCCAAATGTATCGTCCGCGATTCATGGCGTGGATTTTTATTCATCGATTTCCCTCCCTTAACGAACAAAGTTAAGTAAAGCACGCGTACGTATATTTTTAAATATAACAAATATATATCTAATTAAAATTTTTAACAATTTATCTTTCCCTTTGCCATCTTTCAACAGATATTTCATTTGCTTTAATTTTATTTTTGACAGTCGAGCGACATAATTTTTTTTTTTTTTTTTTTTTTTAATATTCGAAAATAAACGAAATCCTTCGTATCCCGTTATTCTATTCTATTCACGCGTGTATCTATATATATTATTTAAATATATTTAAAATTCAAATTCGTTTTCCGCTCACATCATAGGAATTAGAAAATAAAAAAAAGCATAAAAAAAATAGAATGTTCGTCAAAATTCGTTGATATCTGTTGTTCGAAAAAAAAAAATAATAATAAAAAATAATAATAATAATAAAGTATTTCACACTATTCGAATTAATTCTAAAGAATTTTTGAGAGAAATTCTATTTGAGACGACCATGTAACCACCGACGCTCAACCATAGATAGTAATTAATCCAGCTGGTAATTATAAAAGGCCATGTGTTTCGTCCGCGTAATAAATGTGTGTTCGATCAAACACTGATCCTGAACAAACAAATTGGTTTTCCGACCTCGCTTCGAGTCCATTCACGTCAAGTAATTTTCAATCATACGAAACAAATCCGCGTTACCATCGCCGGTAAATCGCGAAAATTCATTTCCGAATTCTTTCCTTCTCTCTCTTCTACCCTTCCCTAATCATAATTTTCTCTTTTCATTCTTTTTCTTCCATCCACTTTAACCACTTTAACTACTTTATACTCAAAAATTTTTAAATTATCATTTCGATTTCCGATTCTTTTCGTTCAAATTTTCAAATTGAAATATTGAAAATTTTTTTCTCCTCTAAAAATGGCTAAAAGTGTGATTGATAGAAACTACTTAATAATTACGGCAACGATATCACGTTCTCGAGTTTGGAATATCTCTAATCCGAAAACCGAGAAAAGTATTGCGGGAATAGAGAGTATCGTCTTTTTTTAAACGTAAAAAAATAAACGAGATGATTCAGACTCCAAGAGCTACTCCAAGACACGTCGAAAGACGAAAGGAAACGTGGAACGCAAACGCACACGCGGAGGAGACAAACACGATGGATGACACAAGGGATCTTTATCTCGCCGATAATTTTTACGAATTTCGCGTTTGGTTGAAGCGGTTTTGTCGGCGGAAACGCGACACGTACAAATTGACCTGCTCGATGTTTCGACATTATACCGCCACGTGGTTTCGTATTTTATCCGATGTAACCGAACCGAGTGTCTATGTGACACGGCAATATTTGCGAAATCGCGACTTTACCTGTATGCAAACGTATCTGTCAAACTTTCCAATGTATTGTATAGGGGAGGATCCGGAACAATGGACGTCGCGAACCGTATAAAATTTCAAACGAATCGAAGTTTTACGGTTTATACCGAGTTTCCCAGCCATCTCGTCGGGGAAGGAAAGGATCGTTCACGATCGATAAAATAAAAATCAGCGATACGCGCGATTCTTCTTATTGCCTCGTCTTTTTTTTTTTTTTTTTCTTTTTTCCTTCTTCTGCCCGATTCGTACGTGTTACGAAAATATATACTCTCGACGCGATACACTTCTCGCTTTTCTTACGAGTTTAAAATAATATCGAAAATAATTTATCTCTCTCTCTCTTTCTCTCTCTCTCTCTCTTTCGTTAAAATAAAACTGCGATACGAACGATATCGAAATGTCGAATTAGTCGGAATTTTGATTCGTATTTGGCGAACGTACGCGTTACGAAGGTGAGCAAGATTGTGCATCCCGATTGCGCGGGCCAGATTAAGATTCAATTTTGTAGATAATTGAGAAATACGTGGCATCATCAAGATTGAAACGCGTGTACTCTGTCTCGCGCTCTCTATCGCGAGGAGGGAAAAAATTGGAGTATAATTTTTACACTGAGGCAAAAGAGAAAGAGAGAGAGAGAGAGAGAGAGAGAGAGAGAGAGGAAGAGACACGGAAAAACGAATTTATGGAAGGATTTTTTTTGCCCTCCTCTTTTATCCCGCCTATTTGCCAAGCAATTTCTGTTCTCGGAACTCGGATTTCCGGATAATGTTTATTTTGTTTTGAAACGAACGGTCGGAGAAAACTATAAACGATATTAATCCATTAAACGTTGATTAGACGCGCAATATACGTCCGTGGTAAATAAAGTTGCGAGAAAAGAAATGTAAACAAATGTATTTGCGTTGCGAATCGTAAATGCGAAATATTTTTAAAATATCTAAAAATCTGTATAAAGGATATGAGAATCGAAGAAGAATTGCGTATTTTCTACTTTTCACGGAATAATAATCTAAACTGCAAAAATTGTAGAATTAATTGTATATTCTTTTTATACTTTTCAACGGAAAAATTTGTATTTATATCTTTGGATTCGCGTTTCGCGTTAAATTATTCGAAAGTTTTCACTAACGAAAAAAATCGAAAAGTTATCCCGTTTTTCCTCTGTTAAAAAAAGAGCGCTAATACGGCCGTAAATATAACGCGAAATGTATCGAACTTGCGATTAAAAAGTAATACGCGTACACTGTTTAAAAAAAAAAAAAAAAAAAACAAAATTCGAAGCAAAAATCGCGGATAAAAACAAGCGTAAATCGCACATTTATTGCGATTGTTTTCACCTCAACGATTCAACAGTTTGTTAAACGACGAGATTACACGATTTCGAGCGCGATTAATCAATTTTCGATCAATCCACAACACTCGATATATTTTATCTTTATACAAATCAAAAAATTAAAATATCTACGAAGATCATTTACTCCGTTACACCGTTCAAATATTTACCAACACCGTTTTTATCGCTATATATTAACTTGTACTCACCGACTAATTCCGGCCGCACGCCAACTAACAACGTAGTCACTACCAGAAGAGGCACCTGTCGTTTACCCGTGCACATACCACGTTTCTCACACATGATACACTTACGCGGGAAGAAACACGCGCGAACGAACGCGCCGCTTGTCGCGTACAGACTGAACTTCCGAGTTCGTGCTCCGTATATCGTAAACGCACGAGGATCCCCCACTCCTCGACCGGCGCTCGAGCCGGAGTCGAGCAAAGGACGAGGGGCGACGCTCATCCCCACTCCGCTTACTCGCGATTCCTTCTTTTCCGCCCAAGAAACCGCTGTCAATCGGCCCTTGTCCTTTTGTTTACACGTCGCTTTTTTTCCAAATCACGCTTTTTAATCGTTTTACGCCCGTTTACACCTATTGAACCGAGGATTCAGAGGTGAGATGAGAGTGAATCAGATGCGGTAATTTTAACCGATTTTATGGCATTTTTTGGAATTTTTTAACGTTTAAGCAAAAAATTTCGTTCGTGTGAATTATTATGACGATGGAATTTTTGTTCTTTCTTGGAGAAAAATGTACGAAATAAGCGTACAATTTAGAAATTTTGTTCGACGAAAAATTTAATTTGTGTAAATTATTAATTGTAGGAATAATTTATATATATATATTTTTTTTAAATATACGAAATTTATAATATTTTTCATTTCAATTTGAACGGTAAAATGCTTGATTATTATTACAACATTTGATGAATCTATTCCTCTCTCTTGTATTCGTGTAACAAAGAATCATTATTGTTGTTGTTATGCTTTAAATGTAGACAGTAATTAAAATGTTATCGGATTAGTGCATCGTTATTATAGTATTTTGATGATACTAATAATACATAATGAGCGCCAAATAATAATACATATTATTTGGAATGACTGTACGTTATAAGCAAAAGCTAATTAAAATTAAAATTTCTATATAACTGTCTTCGTTTACACATAATTACGCAATAGAATGCATTGTTATTGTACTAATAAATTGACGAATATGTTGTGTTTCATAAAACTTATTACAATGTAATTTATTTGATATCTGTAAAATTTTAGATTTTCTAAAAAATTAAAAGTATAAAAACATTGATAAATATGAAAACTTTTATCGATATAATTTAACTGAATTAATTTAAACTGAAAAAGAAATTAAATTTAATATAACTTTGACATAACCAAAGAACTATTTCAGACTTTCTCATTGAAATATAATTCTAATCCAAAAATTGTATCTGCAATTAGAATACGATAAATAATTTTCCAATCATTGAATCTAATTGCAGAGGAAAACTGAAATAATTTACACGATTCGTGTCTGGTTCATAATACTTTAAAGAAATTGAAAATAAAATAAAACATAGTAAATAATGTATAAAATGTTTCGTAAGATTCATTTCTGAGATAGATATTATTATACTTTGTATTCCAATAATTATTTTTCCTTTATTTAAAGAATTACAGTATAACACTGTCTTGTTGTTGAAATTATAAATCCACGTGAAATTAATTTGAAACGCAATATCGTAACATTAACTTCAAGTATTAGCAACAATCAACGCACGTAATAATAAGGTATACGAATATAGTTGGATAACATGTGCACTTAAACTTTACATTACATTTCACCTATAATATTAGCTACAATATTAAATTAATCGAGTAATATTCGTTAACTAAAATATTCTGGCCACACAATGATTTATCGAATGATTTGATGAGGAAATTAAATTAAAAAATAATATTTTCTTAGATATTAGAAATTATGTAATTAATTCGATTGAAATTTTAATCAATTTTAAAATTGAAGATCGATCACTTGAGAAAGTAGGCAAGTTGTTCGCTATAAATATCGAAAAATCTATCGAAAAATATTAAAGAGCAAATAATGATTTCCAGTTATCAGACTTTCTTTGCTTTGCCGCCCTATTTATTCGTGATTTCATTTGAAATTTAATAAATATCGCATCATTTACCCGTTAACTTTCTGTGTTACATTTTTGCTATAAAAGTTGCTTGAAACATATCCGTGCAGACGGCAGACAAAACATAATATTTTATTCGAAAAATTGATCAAAGAGTATCGAGCACTTTGCAAATAACGCATCAAATATTACAATAAAAGAAATAAATTTTACGCAACTAACTAATATATTTTATTATAATATTTCATCCAAATTCTTCCTTCTCAATTTTAAGAAAAATTATATTCTGTACGTTTAAACGATTTGAATTTCGAAATTGAAATTTCTTCTTTCAAAATTTTGACAATTCATTTGAATTCCATTTCACGTCGTACAACATCGATGATTTTAAATAGATGTCAGTTCCAACCAATTTTTCAAAGAAAAATTTTCATGCACGAGATATCAAAATTTGATATTACACGTAGTAATTAAATAGAAAGTACAAGTTGCTTGACCTCATTACTTAACATTTTATCCCTCTTTGACGTATCCAACATTGATAGAGAGAATCCTGGCAACGAGCCCATTCACCACGCTGCTGGAACTAACCACGCATACGTTGCAAACCTTTACTTTCAGATTATTCTCCGATACAACTATGTTGCACAACGCGCGCACATTTGGCATCCGTGCACGGAAATTAATAAAATTATTACATCCCCCTACAATGTGTTATCAATTCAATATCGCGAATCCTTCGATACTCTTTGACTTTATGAAAACAATTAATCTAATCGAACGATTTTTAAATTAAATTTCGTACACAAGAATCGTGTATTCTAATAATATAATTTCGCGTTCGATCCAGATTTCAATTAGAAAGTAGAAGAGCAATCGAGCGTGCCAATTAAAATCGTATTATTAAAAAGTACAAATTAAAAATCGATCATCATTAACCCACTTTGTTACACAATTATTATTCTTCTCGAGATTCTTTTTCCCCTCTCTCTCCCTCTCTCGTATATAAAACAATAATATATATCCAATCACCATTGAAACCGAAACGATATCGTACGTGAAATTGGGGAGGAAAAAAAAAAAAAAAAAAAGAAAAAGAAAAAAAAAGAAGAGGCGACACAAAAGACCCGGTAACCTGAATTTACGCGAGGCTTAATTCAAATTAAGGAAACGGCGACCCTCGTCGAAATAATTGTGACGGAAAGTACGAGCTGCTAATCTTCGCCAACGACGACGCATCCCCCTTTGACGTTGCAACACTATGATCAAAGGGAGTTCTATACACGCGCACGGATTATATCCGACCACGCAGTTTCCGATTCGCCTCGACGTTTTCTGTAGGGGGAGGGGAGGTACGTAGCCTCGTCATATTTACTTGATATTTGGATCATGAACGGACAACCGTGGCGATGAACGTGGCGTACAAATATATATATATATCGTAATCCCACGATTTGGAATTGCGGAATACACAATTCGACAGCATCTTTATTCAATTACCTCATCATTTATTCGTTCGTATTCGAATTCGTTTAATTCGATGCGACTTGGCTCAAGCGAGCGAAGTTTTTTGTTTTTGGTATTAAAAAAATTCGTCGAGCTTTCTTTCGAGTTTCGATCGAATTTCTGGTTTATTTTAAGCGCCTAGCTTTGTTTTAAAGTTTAGTTAAATTTGAATTATTCAAAAAAAAGAAAAAAGAAATGATATAATGCTTGAAATAATTCAATAGGAGAATTCCAATGGTTGTACGAGGCGTTCTACATACGGGACGTAAAAAAGAAAAAAGAAAAAAGAAAGAAAAGAGAAAAATTATAGCCAGATGCAACGATCCGATAAATTAATGCGAAATGCATCTATTTTCTCGTTCCGAACGATGCTATATGTATATATATATATATACATACACCTCTTTCTCCTGAATATGCACACATATCAATGAAGAGATTGTTGTCAATTGTCACACGTCGCATGCAATTGTGGTTAACCACGCACGTCCCCGGTTTGCCGGTGATTAGCTTGAACCAAGTTAGGTGAGAATTTAACTTGGGCGGTAGTGGCCGAAGAAGATTTTCACTCGACATGCGATCCTAACTGCGTTTCTATTTATCGTGGAAAATAACGCTCGCTTTAGAGATAGAATAAAACGTGAAAATACGAGGGACGAGCGATGAATAATGAAATGACCCATTTTGCACACGTGTTGAAAATACACGACGGGCGCTAAACCCGTGTTGTGTTTAATTTCATCGATGCGAATTAAAATGCGAAACTACTTTCGAAACTACCCCTTCCTTTCTTTCTCCGCTTCTTTCTTAATATTAAATCGAAAATCGCGTCCGAATCGACGTTTCTCCAGGAAACATGTCGTATACAACGCGCGATGAAACGCAAGCGTTCGACTCGACGGAACGGCCCAGCGAAGGTTTATCGCGGAAAATTGGAGTGCCGCGAAATAATTGGTCGATTAGGAACGATCGAAATTCTTGATAAAGGAACCGAACGATAGTGCCACGCGATAGAAATCGTTCAAAGGTTATTGCGTGCCACCCTGAACCGCTATATATATATATATATATATATATGTATGTATGTATATATAAAAGGTAAAAGGACTCACGAAACTACAACCGAGCAAATGATTTCAATACCATTGCGCCTCACGTGTTTTATCCCACTTTTAAAAGGAAAAGGAGGGGAAAAGATTGGAAATTAGCGGAGCAAAAATTGCACACCGTGTATGGGCGTGTTAATCACGTGGGGACGCGTATTTCAAAAGATCCACAAATTGATGACGGGGAAAACAAGAGCAACGAGTTTTTGTTCCTCGAATATCCATGCAACGTGTATCTATTATTCAAATAGACAGAAACGGAAGCAAAACTACGATCAAACTTACCCCCTCCCTCGTTAGGAACAAGTAGCATTAAGTAGACTTAAGATCGGTCGTACAAGACTAATACACTTTCGTTTAATCTGGAAACTAAACCGTTGAATATATATATATATATATATATATATATATAAAACAATCAAGTATTGTTTCATCCTGCAACTTTCCAAGTGCTGCAAACATCGAAATAAAACAGAAATTGCACGAGAACGTTTCACGCACGCTCGAGGAATCGTTCGATTCGTTTAATTCGAAAACTATTTGGAAGGAGGGACGCGACGCAAAGAGAATGAAAAATTAATTATTCCCAGAGGAGCTAATAATAAATTACACGGCGATATCTGGAAAATCCGCAAGATTGAATTACGCCGCGTTAAAGGCGTCACGAGATCTGAGAGCAGGGATCAAACTTTAATGACTCGACGAGGGAGGTTGCCGATGATTTATTACGTCGTAAAGGGGATGTATCGTGAAATTGTTTCCTTTCCACCGCCTTCTGTAATCATCGGCCGCGACGCCTTTCGCCTCTTCGCGCGTTTGATCGTTCGGTTCCTTTATCAAGAATTTCGATCGTTCCTAATCGACCAATTATTTCGCGGCACTCCAATTTTCCGCGATAAACCTTCGCTGGGCCGTTCCGTCGGGTCGAACGCTTGCGTTTCATCGCGCGTTGTATACGACATGTTTCCTCGAGAAACGTCGATTTTCGATTTAATATTAAGAAAGAAGCGGAGAAAGAAAGGAAGGGGTACTTCGAAAGTAGTTTCGCATTTTAATTCGCATCGATGAAATTAAACACAACACGGCTTCGACGATCGGTTTAATCGAAAGGAAGCCACGGTATAAAGAAAAATGACCATGCGATTTCGAGGGGGGAGGTGTTCCGCTGGTATTTCGAAAAAGTTTTCTTTCCACGATTATGATCAGTGGATGTGTAACGAAGGGAGGTCGGTGGAAACGCACGCAATATCGAAGTTCTTAATACGACTATTTTTGTATATATATATATATCTTTCTCCACGGTTTAACTGTCGTGCTACGAGCCGCTATGTCAATCAGTCCTACCTTTCCAGAAGGATATTGGAGTTATTCGGGTTCATGGAATACGAACATTACCCTTGGAACTTATCATGGCAATTGGCAATCACGATTCGTTCGGATCGTTGCGTCTTTATTGCCTCTGATTGCATAACCCGGAGTAACCCGGGAGAAAAGAGCCAAGGAGAATGAAATAATAATGAACTTTCTTGATGACTTTATATGTACATCGGCGTGATTAACATTTTGAATTACGTGTTGTTATTATAAATTGCAATTGAGTATATGAATTAGTAATTTTCTAAATTACGTATGGCATATTTTTTTTATGATTTGATATATGATAGCATGGGAGAAGGATCGACGTAGGTTCGTTGAAAAGGTACATCGTTTAAATTCTAGTAGTAAGTAAGACTAAAGATTATATTTCTAAACGTTTCGTGAATTTGAACATATTGAAAAAAAAGTAACCTAGATCCCAATTTTGTCACCACGCGTTATGGAACTGGAAATTCAAGTAAGAAATTCAAAGGATTTTCAATTCAAAAGAATATCGAATGAGAGAGAAAAAGAAAAAGAAAACGCTCTAAAATTCGATGCTCCGATGTTATTTATAGAAATTTCATTCGGATAAACGGAGTTAGGGGAGAAAAAAAAAAAAAAAAAAAGAGAGAGAAACAGCTGTATTCAACCTTCTTTGAATTTATACGTGCTATTATTCCTCTATTGAAAAAAAAAAAAAAAAAATCGTCGTATAAAAATGGATAGAAATACGTATAAAAATTTTATGGAATGATTTTTTCTTTTTTAATCGTTATTTATAGAGACTTCGATGCGAATACATTCTTTTTGAGTAAAATTGTCCGCTATATCCGGATCAAGCTTACACAAGCGCTATTATCCACGTAACTATTGAAATTTCGAATAAATTTCTCGTATGGAAATATCGTCCCAGATTTACGTACACCATATTTAACAATAGGAATACGTTCGAATAATAAAAAAAAAAAAAAAAAAAAATAAAAATTTAAAAAATTTGTTCTTTCCCCCTCCCCCTAGATTTGCTATCTCGTGTATCGCGAACGAAATCACGCGTTTCGAGCGATCCGTCTCGAGCAATCCTCCCATAATGGTCGAAGGGTAAACTGACGACAGTGGAGAGGGGAGGTGTTATCAATGGAACAATGGTGGGGAAAAACGGTTGAGTGATCATTGGGCATCAGTCAGAAACGATTCCGCCGCGGAGTTTCTCTTAGTTAGTCGGCGGACAAGCCAGACAAATGGCGGCTCACCCCTTTCACGCTGAGAGGGAGAGGCGAAAATGTGACGTGTAGTAAGCGGCGCGAGTAAGAACGAGCGAAGCCAGCCAAGTATAATTTGCCTGCGAATCCATTTCGAGGGCGAAAACTCTAGTGAATCGGCCTCGAATTCTACTCTTTACGAATAGCAAAGAAGTGAATTAAAGACGAAAGAAATCTTGTGAGAAAAGAATAAGAATAATAATTGATATATACAAATTTTTCTCTTTTCCTGATTTGATTGTAAATTTGTTTCTGTCATCATATTACTTTTCCTAATATACATATAGCTTTATAGTTAGAGCTTCATATTAAAAATCATAGATCTATTTCGAGAGAGAAAACTCTAGCGAATTGGCCTCGAATTGTACTCTATGAATAGCAAAGAATTAAAGACTCGACGAAAGAAATCTTGTGAGAAAAGAATAAGAATAATAATTGATGCGATACATTCAAATTTTTCTGCTTTCTTAATTTGATTGTAAATTTGTTTTTGTAATCATATGACTTAGAACACAGCTTCATTTATAGTTATTTATTTATTTATAATATTTATTTATTTATTTATAATTAGAGCTTCATATTAAAAATCATAGACCTATTTCGAGAGAGAAAACTCTAGCGAATTGGCCTCGAATTGTACTCTATGAATAGCAAAGAATTAAAAACGCGACAAAATCTTGTGAGAAAAGAATAAGAATAATAATTGACGCGATATATCCAAATTTTTCTGTTACGAATTTGATTGTAAATTCGTTTTTGTCGTCATATTATTTTTCCTGATATACATATAGCTTTATAGTTAGAGCTTCAAAGCTTAAAAATCATAAAACGTGCTATTTCAAGGGAGAAAACTCTAACGAATCGGCCTCGAATTGTACTCTATGAATAGCAAAGAATTAAAAACGCGACAAAATCTTGTGAGAAAAGAATAAGAATAATAATTGACGCGATATATCCAAATTTTTCTGTTACGAATTTGATTGTAAATTCGTTTTTGTCATCATATTATTTTTCCTAATATACATATAGCTTTATAGTTAAAGCCTCATATTAAAAATCATAGACCTATTTCGAGAGAGAAAACTCTAGCGAATTGTACTCTTTACGAATAGCAAAGAATTAAAGACTCGACGAAAGAAATCTTGTGAGAAAAGGATAAGAATAATAATTGACGCGATATATTCAAATTTTTCTGCTTTCTTAATTTGATTGTAAATTTGTTTTTATAATTATATGACTTAGAACACAGCTTTATTTATAGTTATTTATTTATAGTTATTTATTTATTTATAATATTTATTTATTTATTTATAGTTAGAGCTTCAAAGATATTAAAAATCATAAAACGTGCTATTTCGAGGGAGAAAACTCTAACGAATCGGCCTCGAATTGTACTCTTTACGAATAGCAAAGAATTAAAGACTCGACAAAAGAAATCTTGTCAGAAAAGGATAAAAAAAATAATTGACGCGATATATTCAAATTTTTCTGCTTTCTTAATTTGATTGTAAATTTGTTTTTGTAATCATATGACTTAGAACACAGCTTTATAGTTAGAGCTTCAAAGATATTAAAAATCATAAAGCGTGCTATTTCGAGGAAGAAAAACTCTAGCGAATCGGCCTCGAATTCTATTCTTTATGAAAGAAATGAATCAAAGACTCGACGAAAGAAATCTTGTGAGAAAAGAATAAGAATAATAATTGATATATCCAAATTTTTCTGTTTCCCTAATTTGATTGTAAATTTATTTCTGTGATCATATTATTTTTCCTGATATACGTACACAGTTTAGAGCTTCAAAAATATTGAAAATCATAGAGCGTATCGTGGTATCGTTTCGCTATGTAGAAAATTATACCGGTAATTGAGAAAATTAATAGTCTCTCGAATGGAACTCAATTTCGATCCTTGACTCGTGCTCAATTGAAAATTGTTTCGAGACAGAGATGTCACTCCCGGTTACGTGAGGCCGGTTTAAACTTGTTTTTCGCGTTTCGCCCCGGAGTTTCGCGCCTCGTGCCTCGTGCCGATAACGCGGGTGAAAACAGCCGTCGAATAATCGAATCGATAACGATCGCCGTGCGAAACGACCACTTGAAACCCACGGAATTACAATTTCGTAACCCTCGAAACACGAGTGGAAACACGGCTACCTTTCACACGTTCCCGGTTTTCGGTCGTGGCGGAGGCAGCCACGAGTTGTGCCGCTCGAGGCCTCGATAGACCGAAAACGGGTCACTGTTTTTTTTTTNNNNTTTTTTTTTTTTTTTTTTTTTTTTACCTGTATATTTTCACGATCCTCGTTATAATCCACGTGTCGATGGCGTGGTACAAACCGGAGAAATATTATTCGACGAGCAGTGTGATTAGTTGCATTCGCGTTTGAAAAATAACCACTGGTAATTCGCGCACTTGTTTCGCTCGTCGAGATTCGATTCGATCGATGGTTACTCGATATTTTTTAATCAAAACGATCAGGGATGCGTTTTCAAGAATGTACACGCTCTGTATCGTATACGAGAGTCATTAATTGGATTATTCTCGTGATACTTGTTTATAAAAAAAAAAAAAAAAAAAAAAAGAAAGAAAAGACAAATTATAGGAATTATAGGAACGATAATGGTATATATTGTATTCCCGTTGCATTATTCGTTTCGGAAGAAAGGCGATATTGAAGAAATATGCTGTATATGTACGATAGACCGCGCGCCACGCATTCCATTTATCAATCGAAGATATTTCAAAGATCCGGCTCGATAATACCGCCAAACCTATACAATACCACGGACAATACTAAGATTATTCGAGAATGAAAATGAAGAAAAATTTTATTGAGAAAGAAAGAAAGAAAGAAAGAAACAAAAAACTGTAGCTTACTTACGTTTCTATACAACAATAAGTATTCATTAACGTTAACCGTAATATTAGAAATGTCAAACGTGAGAGACATGTACGCCGTTAAGTATAACATTAAACGACGGATCGTGAATAAACGCGATAAGCCGTATTGAAATAAGCCGAAACGTGGCCCTGTTTACACACTCGTATGAAAGACACGGGGAAGTGTAGCAGACACTGTATGTAAATACATAATATACGCCGGTATATTCCGCGATACGTTCCGCTCGATGCTTTTTTACCTTTTTCGTTCCTTCGAGCGGCACACGGCCGCCTTTCTTTCTTGATTTCTCAAAGGCAGCGATCAACTATGGAAATTTTGTAACTAGTACTCGAACCCGGCCAGAGAGCAGACATCCGTGTAATTCAAAAGTACGGATTTTATTGGATCCCGTTCTACACAGTTTTATTGGCGTATCCCGTATGAAGCGATCGGTGACATCCCCCTTTGAAGTTATTTACATATTTATAAGTATACTATGGGCACGGCTATACGGTATATAACCGTGACGGTACGCCGGTGCAGACGATGCATAAAACGTATGTACCATCGTACCAATGTTAATTCGGTGTAAATATTATCAGATGCAAACGATCGTTTTGATCGATTCGATCAATTGTACTTCCCATTTAATTAGTTCCTGTTTAATATCAATCGGAATTATAGATAAATCATAGATAATACAGTTTATTCGATTAATATTTGTGGAACAAATTAAAAAGAAGATTTTAGAAACGGTTATTAAAACTTTGACAAACGTCCGATTTATTTTGACGTTTACGATACAATTGATTTTTTTTTCTTTTTAATTTAATAAAATAATAGATTCGTTCGATAAATGTTCAATCTATCGTATCGAGATGTTCTGTTCGTCGTAAGGTCCATTTCTCCTGAATTCTAGAAATGTTACCTTTCAAATGCAATTTTTCTGATTAATTAACCGATAGCTCTCGAAATCAATTTCAGCAGCAATTAAAAGATTAGTCATTTGAACCGAAACAATTTTTCTCCACGAATCTAAAGAATATATCCTGGACGAGAGTAAAAACATAAGACTAAGAACAAACGATGCATGTTCTCGACATGTTCTTAAATCATCATCGATCAAAAAAAAAAAAAAAAAAAATTTCACGTGCCGATTCGAATTAAATTCAAATATAATTCAAATTTCGATTGAAATTCTAATTCAAACTACGCAAACATTCAACTTTCGACAACACTATTCCGTGAAAACAGAGTATTATATTTATTTTACTATATATACGGTACGAAAGGGGAAACGGATCGCAAATATGAAGGGGAAGAACGATCTTGCATCGAAATTTTACGGTTTTGAATGAAAGGAGAAAGTGAATCTACGACGAAGAAAAAAATGCAATATCGATTGAATATTAGAATCTGAGTGCATGCAAAATCAACGAGCACACATTAACTCCTTTGACTTGCTAAATAGGTTAATTTGAATGTTTAAATTCCAGGCCCGTTCAACTCAATTTGCGAGGACTCTGAGTCTGTTTAATTCCTTTCCTTCCACTATCCAGACAGTACTTGCATCAACTACCACTAAGCCAGGCCAGCTGGCCTGTTAACTTCCAACACGTTTCGAGCGGCCGACATACGGAAACGTCCGACAGCCCCTCACACGGATGCTTAAACGGGCCATGTGCTTCCTATATCGTTTAACTAGAGACTGCCACCTGTGCTTTAACACTGTAATTTTGTAACATTTCGTGCCTCCCTTCTAATTATCCTACTAAAAAAGATGACAAGTCTAAATATGCTTGTCACTGGTTGCAATATTGCAGCTTAATTACAAGAGGACTGTGTGATCAGATATTGCAATTACGATTCCAATTAAATATGACGTAATAAAAGATGAAAGGGATTCGTATGAAATATAAGTTGTATCAAAAAAATTCTTTCAGTATTATCAAATATCTAATATTATTGTTACTATCACCATTAATTATTACGATTTTTGATAAAATTTGATAAAGAGATATGATAATTATATACCTTTAGATGATATATTGACCGGGAGAGCGCGAACGCAGTCCCGACTAACAAAAATTGTACGTCCGAGATACCCACATTAGGGGTATTCGCAGAGGTCAGCCCAACCGTAGTGCAATGGAAGAGCCTCACCCTGGAGGAACCGCCTTTATGATCACGGTAACCTCTACGCCAGGTAAGTATGCTTTTATCCGATGCTTCGAGTGACTTAAGCCCCTACAATGCAATTGTAACTGCGAGAAAACCTGTGCACCTAGCACTACATAACGGAAATTTTTGGAACTAACGACAATCGATCGAATTTTAACCCTATCTCTATTTTACTATTAATTTACTAATTTATACTTTAGGTTTAAAATAATTTCTTTAGTAAAATCTATTTTAAAAAAATTAGAAAATTGTACAATTAAAAACATTAAAAATTATTACAATTAATTATTTGTATCGCATGTAATATTGTAAGTTGTAATTTGAATTTCTTGGAAGTTGTAGTCTACTGTATATAATTTGGCTGACTATTATCGCCGGCACAAATACGTGAATTAACATTGAGAATGTTCATTTGAATACGGAATCATTATTAGGCGTATGTACGTGCTTAGACATTATACACGAAAACGAGACACAAAGGTAATATTTAATCACTTCATACATATAATGGTGTAGTAATTACAGAATATTATTACTTTGATAAGTACTTTGAATGAGATAATGATTACGAAACATGAAATATACAATGCTAAAAATCATAAATGAAATATTTGATATCAAATATCAAAGTAGAAGTAGGATTTAGATAATTTTACATCTAATATACTATATAATATAAAATATTTGTACGATACAGAACTTGTGAAATAATAAACAAAATTTGTTTATAAAAGTAGCTTCTTATTAACGTACAAATAAATATTTCAATTCTAAAGGGAGTAGGAAAAAATCAATAAAACGAACAAGTACAAACAAAAAAAAGATGTGTGCGGAAAGAATAAATACTTTTCTAAAATATTATTTACATAACAGATACATAACACGTTAAAATATGTTTAAGAAAACCATTAACTTAGATATGATATTTCCTTTTGATTATAAATTATCCGGGATAGCGCGAACGCAGTCCCGACTACCAAAAATTGTACGTCCGAGATATCCACATTAGGGATATTCGCAGAGGTCAGCTCAACCGTAGTGCAATGGAAGAGCCTCACCCTGGAGGAACCGCCTTCATGATCACGGTAACCTCTACGCCAGGTAAGTATGCTTTTCTCTGCTTCTTTGACTTACTTAAGCCCACAGCGTATAATTCTAGCAGCGAGAAACTGAGTATAGATAGCGCTACGTAACGGCGACTTTAGGAACTAACTACGTTTTACGAACCTGACCATTTATAATTTCTATTTTAATTTCAAAATCCAATTATTTAATGACAAATACAAAATAAAATTTAATTTTTCTTAATATTAATAAATTCTACTAATATTCTTTTAATAAATAATAATAAATATAATTAGAATAGAATATAAAATTTTTATTCTTATGATTGTTTTATATTATAATATAATATAAGCGATTCTTGCAACATAATTTATTAAATGAATGTTAAAGCATAAATAAAATTAAAATAAATTAATTAGTACGTAATAATAAGTTGCATTAACTATTAATAATATAATTATAACCTGCATAATAAACCTCATCGGTGAATATTTCAACATTAAAACATGCATTACAAAATATTTTAATAACATTTATAAATATTAATTTTTAATGAAGACATACTTCTATTATGACTTTTTACGTTATAAGATAACAAGAAATTTAAATAATCTATAGAAATTACTATGCAAATTATTCATTCATTTTTCACTATTGCAAAATTGTTTATTTTTCTCATTAAATTAAATATATAAAAATAGTCAGGATAGCGAACGCTATTTTCCCGACTATCAAAAATTATTCATTCGAACACTCACGTTAGGGATATTCGCAGAGATCAATTCAACTACAGTGCAATGGAAGAGTCTCGCCCTGGAGAAACCGCTTTCGTGATCGCGATATCTCTCTACATCAGATAAGTATGTAATAACTTTTGTGTTTCATAATATTTTTATCGTATTTATCTAATTTATCTATTTATTTATTTATCTAATCTAATATTTTCAAAATCGAGGAATCAAAAGTCAATTAAAACACACCATAGCGACAATTTAAGAACTAAATAATTATTATGTAAATAAATCCTTTCCAAATCCAAGGATACGAGATTTCAAGGATATTTTTGATTGATGGCATGTAATGTATATATTCAAATTTGTGTTGTTAATATGTTTGTTAAGACATAATAATTTTTAATTTACATTGTACAAAATGGACATAATATACATTAACACACTATTGTATATGAATATCCATAGAAAATATTATTTAATTCCATATACGTACATACGTACATTTCTATTTCTATTAATTTCAATTATTTATTATTACTGCCTAATAATATTAATATCTCGATCATATGAAATTTCTATAATTTTTCGTAATACAAATAATACATATTTCGATGTAAATATATTTATTTTCCAATTTATAAAATATTCGCGTTCAAATTATTCATGTAGAACATACATGTCTATAATCTTCAATCATATTTCGTATATATCGATGCAACAAATTGCAAATGATTTACTAACCTCGTCGTACCCCCTCACAGCAAACAAGATGAAGCCACACCGACGAATTTACGAAGGCAAAAAAACTCCTTCAACATTTTCCATCCCGTAGCTTGTAGTAATCTGAAAATAGGTGAAACGTTTCGATTGAATCACGTTTATTTAATGATTCATCGTTATTACTTACTGTTTCTAAACGCTCTCACGACATGTTTGATCGTGTCATTCACGGTGACAGTCGAAATTCGTAGTATCAAACAGCGATTGTAACACAACATATGACAAACGCTTGGAAAGGTACGATCATTGAATTCGCGATTTCGAGCGCAAATAGCGAGATTGCCATCACCATCGCTATCCTCTTTGTGCAACAATTGCAACGCCGATACGTTTCTATTTCCTTTAGATTCATCAACCTTTACCTTTACGTCATCAATACAATGATCGCAATCGCAAGGAGGATCATCTTTGGGAGGTGTGTACGTTTCCACCGTGACAACTATAAATACTAAATACCATATTATGAATTCCATGTACTGTAATTTGATGCGTCAATGTTTCGAAAGCGAAGGTAATTTTATAAATGACCGATTTATAACGAGTGAGTATTAATTTCCCGTGTTTCTATATTTTCAGCTTATTTATTTTAAATGAGACTTTGAAAGTGAAAGCAAAGCTTAAACATGAACGATAGTAATGTTGACTGTTAATTGGAATGTTAATAGTTTACGTGTGTTTGTTATATTGTACGGACTTGTGACGTGTTTGTATAGCATGAAACTCGTGAAATTCGTGTATTTGATACGTAAACCTACATATTATAATTACTTTACACGACGACGACTGCATGGCACGAGACCGGCAAAAACAAAAAAAAAAAAAAAACAGGAAACTACAGAAAAACGAAGTTACAAAATCAATGAACAAGCTCGCAGACGTTACCAGTGCAAACTGAAACTAACCGATGAATATACGATGTTGTATTTAGCGTATTGCAGTGCCGTGTCATAGATTAATTTTCATCATATTTATCGAAACTTTATTTCATATTCAAAAAATTTTTTTAGATAATTTCAACTACTGACAGAATAAATTCGACGATAAAAAATTATTTCCTATTTTTCATTGCGTATAATATATTTTACGCCAATAAAATAAAATAAAATTTATTGAAACAAAAATATTTAAATTAGAAGGTGTAAAAAATTAAAATTTCTCATCAGAGAACGTAAATAAAATATATATGAAATTATTATGGTTATACGTGTATGACTTCAATTAATGTTTATTTATAAAAATAAAAGATAGTCGAAAAGTTGTAGATACGAGTACGTTACTGTTTTATTGTGTGTCAAAGATATCGTCATAGTGGCCTTTGGCATCGGCACACTGACATTTGATATCAACACAACAAAAAAATTCAATACATATCGGAGATATAGTAGCAGACATTTGATCATGAATAAAATATCGTAATCTTTTTTCCACTCTTTGTTATATTTTTTTACGAAGCAAAACTATCTATGTAATGAAAAGCAAATGTATTGTCTACGAGAATGTTTTTTTTTTCCGATTATTTATTATCTTTTTTATACCATGAATTTTCTAAAAAAATATTTTCAAAAACTCAGTATTTATTGAATCGAATGCTACGACTAGTAAAAAATTTAATTTAAATTTAAATTTATTTTTATTTATAGAAAAGTATTTTTCTTTCCATTTTTCTTCCTACACAAATATCATCTTTATGCTAATTCTTTGCACGTCGTAACGTTCTAAATGATATAGTTGTCGGTCTATAGAGACAGAAACAATAACACTGAACTCTCGTTTCCACCTTGACCCGAAAGAGAAAAGAAAAATAACGAACGTTAAAGTTTATCTCCATGAATTAAACTGGTGAATCGTCGGGATCCTATATGCATGTTTAAATAATATCTCCTTAATGAATGCGGAATAATTTGCCGGAAGTTTTCAACAATCGAAACGTGAATGTAAAATGATGGAAAAAAAGAAAAAAATTCATTACAGAATTTTTCTTAAATTATTATTCGTTAAAATTATAATATCTGTATACAAATGAGTGAGTAAAACACTCTTAAACTAAAAACAATTTTGATTCTCTTCCTTGGCGCAAACGGCCAAGAGTTATTTAGAAAAACATTTTTAAGAATATTTAATAACTCGAGAGTAATACGCCGTGACGTATGATAAAACGAAATTCTTTCGTTTAGGCCATTAAGTTTATGAGAGTAATAAAGTTGCTTCACGGGCGAGGTAATTCAATAACAACTTGAACATACAGCCACGATTATTGTAGTAAATTAAACATCCCCACCATCTACCCACCAGCAACGAGTTGAGAAATGTCGATAAAAGTCGAAAGCCGTTTCGACCTGTAACTTAACGCCCGAATCTTTGAAGTTTATTGGCATAACAATAGGTATTTCGTGGTAGCTGACAATTGCATAATGTTGTGACTTATGAACTAATTTACATCTTAATCCGAGAGGGCCATTGTTCAACTCTATTGTTGCTCAAGAGCTCACTTGTGTCTAGGGTGGCAAACTTCGAAGGGCTGTAAAAACACGTCGTATTTACATTCGTCGATTCTCAGTTCTGTCAATGGTGGAGAATACGTGGAGACACTGTATAAAACATTTTTGTTTTATACGATAGGATGAAAAGCGAAAGATAAAATAAAATTTCATCATTTTTTTCAAAAATCGTTTTTTTTTTTTTTTCGAAGTTTCACACGACGAATAAAAGAGTTCAAAGAGTTTTAATCAAATATTTACGAAGAAAGAAATAACCAATTTTTAATTTAATGATGACTTTTTTTTTTTTTTTTTTTTTTTCAATTTATTTTTTTATATTTCAAGAAAACCGATCGATTTATGTCGTATAATAAAAATGTACGCCATCGTTAATTAATTTCGTCATATTTAATCTTCTCTTCGAAATATGGAACGTTCAATTGTACACCAATCTTTAAACGAATAGTAAGCGAGGTTGCCATCGAGCAAACGAATATTCCAATTTTCAGATGACATAGCTCGTCTTTTTCTTTTTTATTCGTCCTTTCTCGTCCGCCACTTGACTCCATTAAGCCGCTTCCAGACCCTGTCGTTCTGCCTTTACATTTTCATTTTCGATAAATTCGTTATAAAGGAGCTCAAACGCAATCAATATTAGCCATCTTATAAATATTCTTCTACTCACAACATTTTATACCGATTGTTCCCGACTGATACTTCTTATATCGAAAATAACTCCTGTTCCACTTTGCGTGAAAGTATCTCTACTAATAATTTCATTAGAGATAATTAAATTTAAAAAAAAAAAAAAATCTTATAAATAAAAATTCTCGAAAAACGGTAAAGCATAAAGATATCTCCTCCTAAAATTTTTAATAAACGTATCTCCTCGGTATTCATTTTAAACCGAAATCCATTCAATTAGATTATTTTTAGGTATTTATTTTCCACGAAATAAAAATATAAAAATATATATTATACATACATTGGAGAGATTGAAGGATATGTTCCCGACCAATTTATTTATTGCTTTTTATTTACCGTATCGGCTTTTTAAAATATTCCATTCATTTTTACCTGTAAGTAATTCCTTTAACTGCTTTCTCCGAGCTAGTTTCGTTTATTCGATTAATATATCGGATTCGAACGAACTTGTACAATCCTGATTAATTCACATGCACGTGTGTACAATAATATATTGGCGTATATTTCGTAATGATCAGTATGAACGCGGCTTTATATGCAACAGAAACGAAACGTGATTTCAAAAGAGGGGTATTGAAGTGATGGATAGTGTGAGGGTTGGCTATGGTAGAAAAAGGGTATTGGAGGGTGAAGAGGCCATGGAAAATTGTCAATCAGTACGAACCATCTAGACTTGATTACAACCCCCAGCATTGGACTTGCAGTTTGTTTCGATGTTTCAGAGATAGCTAGTTGAATTTTTATGCTGAGATAGTGGGGTCCGGTCACTTTTATGTATCTGTTGTGTATCTGCGGTTCACCGGCTCTACAGAGATTTCTTTTACCATTTTTCCTCTCGTTCGCGATAATTTTCAAGGCTGGCGCGACATTATTTATATACTTAGATTGTAAACAAATAGTTTAGATAGAAAAGATGCAGGCCATCAAAGGAAAAATACCGCATTGAATAAATAAACTCTTTGTAAACAAATCACCCAAGAAAATTAAAAGAAAGTTCATTCGTATTACACGGAGATGTGTCAACATAAAAAATTTATATTTAACATTGCGTTTTAATAATTTAAAAAAGAAAAATAAATACTGAAAACTTCCTATTATTGGAATGAAATTTTTCTTCGTAGTTGAATCTATGTACACGTATGCATTCTCATACACACGTACACACGTTTCTAGACAATTCTAATTCTTGATTTCAATCGACTCTCCGACTTTCAATTTCTTTTTCAGTTTATTTTACCATCTCCATTGTTATACGATCAAATCAATTTCAATCAACGTATTCAATGCTGCAAAAATTCAAAAACGATTAAATAGTATTGTCCATATATGCTATCTCTCTTTAAAATGTAGTATCCTCTTTCGAGGAAACTGTCCAAAAATTCTCTCTCTTTCTCTCTTTCTCTCAAATATATATATCTCTCTCTCTTTCTTTCAAATATATATATATATATATATATATACATTCACATCCCATCGAAAATCATTTCCGTAACAAACTTTCTTCTTTCCTTTCTCTGACCCCTTGAAAAGTCAGAAGTCGGGAACAGTTGCCAATGTCATACATACGTAACACAAAGAATAGAAACGCGACGAAGAGAATCAATTGATAAAAGCATACGCGTCGCTTCCAGACACGTGACTGGGCCGTGCCCAATCCCCATTTGTCAACCTATTCACTCCCTATATTCACTGTATTCCCGTGTCAATAATAACGATCAGTGGATGCAAAACCTAGTCCCACGTAGGACCGTGGAACAGTTGTCTACGACCGGCGTGTCTCGCTGCGTAGCACGTGCTCGTGTGATTACGCGGAGTGGGGAGAAGAGGGGGGATAAGAGTTCACACGGGAGAAGGATACGCGAATGTATGCGACACGTACACGTATAAGCGTCAACTATCCTCGATCCATACCTAAAATGAGCCGTAGTAGTAGTTTCGAGCGAGGAAGAGGGAAAGTAAGATGGCTCCTCATCGAGTGTGTACGAAGGCTTAGAAAGGAGTTAAGAAAATCTTTTGAGGGGGAGGGGGGAGGGAAGAAGATCGGATGGGAGAACGATATCGAGTCTATCCGCTCGAGGAAAGTTTGCAATTCATACAGTTCATGCGGAAATTCATTGTATCCGATTAATCCCCTCTCCTCGTCGTTTATCTTCCATCAAAGTTATCTTTAAATTTAGATCGGAGGATAAATTTTGTTTCGAGCATTTCCCCGAGTAAAAATTACACTTCGATACAGTTCGAAAATTTAAAAAATTTTTTAAATACTAGATAAATTTTTTAAATATTTGAGAGATATTTTTCATTCTTTTTTTTTTTTTTTTTTTGAAAAATTCAAAGTAAGAAGAAAGGAAAGGGGAAATTCGTGAATTTGTTATAGATTTTTCACTTGGCCGACTCGATTGGCCGTGTAATTTTATTTCTCGGGCAAACGATGAAATCGTTGTGATTTGTGAGCAATTTGAAAGCACGTGGCCACGATCACCGGAAGCAATTCCTGAAAGAAATTTTCAGATAATACAATTTATCCAGCAGCCGTTGCACACGTGCAATGTGTCAAATAAGAGATTACGGCACGTGCTCGACATTATCGTCGTACAAAAGATTACGTAAACTTGGAAACGATTTTATTCACGCGATATATCGTTGCACTTTATATCTTTATTTTTCATCGTGAATCACTTTCTCCTCATCCTCATTGTTGTAATTCGAATGTGAGCGAATATAATAGACACATAGAACACATAGACACATAGACATATAGAAAATCAATTGCGAAAGAGACTTCAATGTTTCTTTTTTTTTTTTTTTATTTTGCAGGAGTTTCAAAAGTTACAAAAATATTTTTGAAAAATAGAATTTATCAGAACACGAGCAGTGTATCGCGATTAATAAATTCGATGGTCGATATAACGGACGATACAAGTGAAACAGTCGAATGCAAAGAAATTTTATTGGCTTCGACGTTAATGGCGGCGGCCTGCCAGGAAGAGAGAAAAGAATGATGAAAAAATTTAATTAACAGCCGGCGCAAAGGGGAAGGTAATTTTGTCGCACTTCCAAGGAATCGCAAAGGAAGTCTGCGAGGGGTGGTGAGACATTGGACATTTTCCCAAGCATACAAGATCTGAAGAAATGAATGGCAGGGCTCTGCTCCCCCTTAAAATCTACGGTTAAAACGGTAGCACCGGTAGCATGGACGGATATGGCATTAATAGATTGAGTTTTCTAATTTGCAGAAGTACTTTCTATTAATAAATTATGAAACTGAGGCCCTAACGTACGAGGACTAATTTCCAATAGAGCGATAAGTCTAATTGATGTACGATATCAGGCAATTTTATTTCCTGAGAAATGTATCTCGAGTTTATTAATGTAAATTTTCATGAATATTGAATAGTTATTATTTTAATAAAAAAAGATGTATCGACGCGTCAATTACGTAAACGCACTCTACTACTATTTTTGAATATATTATGAGACAATATTCAATTAACTAATTTTCACTGATGAACATTTACAAATGTTTAACACAAGTATCTAGAGTATAAAATATAATTTTCCTTCCCTTAGTAAAATCTACCCTTAGCAAAACGTAATTACCATCTCGAGTAATATTATCAAGACTGCAAATAAAGCGCGTTTCACTCTCGAAATATTAAAAATGTTATCTAAACATATAAAAATATTATCTAAATGTAAATGGTGTATAAGAATATACTGGATGAAAATGAAAAAAAAAAAAAAAAAAATTCATTCACATCTAAGCTTACAGGAAATTGTAGTTTTCGCAAGAACAATCGATTGTTTTACCACATAAACGATGTACGCATTTTACCAGATCCTAGGACTCATTGTTAACCGAGTGTTTCAATTTGATGTCTGCTATTAATCAAAAATTCGTTATGCTTCTCCTTCGTACGCTTTCATTAATCTTTGATACATGGAAAAAAAAAAAAAAAGAAAAAAAAAAGTGCATCGTATTATCGCGGCAGGCCGATAAAACGTCGCGAAAAAAAATCTCACCTATCTGGCGCACAGCATACCGTGGAAATTAGTATTCAAAGGGGCCGATAATATCGCGTTAACGGGCTTTTCGTATTAGGAAACTTACGGAGAGTATTGATTTTACCAAACCTTTAAGGTAAACTGCGTCGAGCATACGAGTTTCGTTTGATTGACGAATTAACCGTTCGTGAACTTTTCCTCTCCGTCTCGTTTTCCGTGTCGTTCAATTCCTGCTCGTTTCGTTTCGATCGACCAATCGAATTACGCAATATATAATTTGACGAGAAGATTTTCAAGCTTCGATTGTATTTAAAATTTAAATACGTATAAACTCTTTATACGTGTCATCCGTAAATCCGTTGGAGCATTGGAACAGGAAAAGAGATTAATTCTTTCGGTTAAACGATCGATCGAAACAAATCTTAAGACGTGGCAAATCGATCGAGTGGATGAAATTTTTAAGGACGAATCATTATGATTCGTTGTTAACAACACATGTTAACAAGGCTCGTCGGAACTCGTCGGTTAAAAGCATGAAAGCGCGAGATACAAACGAGGAGAGATAATGAAATAAGCAAGGGAGATGAAACGAGATACCACGTTGTTGCAACTTTGCTTTCCAGCTCTGTGGACCAAGCAGTGTAACAGCGACGACACTGTTAGGCGGTTCATCAGTTCACCCTGTGGCAAACGCGAGGTTACTTCCATCCTCTTTCATCCCTCCTCCACATCCGTACTTTCTCTACGGGGCCATCAAACTCCATCGTCCCCCCTCCCCGATCTGAGGATCCCTGTTCCCAGTTTCCTATCCCCCGCCCTTATCCGCGCGAGGACCGGGACAAGGCTGACCTTTACTCGTTTGACCAAAGAGGTGAGAGATCCGCTTACGCTCACCACGAATTTGAGATTCCGTAAATCCAGCAAAAGTTTGAGACCTAGTGAGTCACTGGCTTTCCACTTATCTGGCAAACATACAAGGTAACGTGGGAAACAGACGGGGCTATGCTAGTTTCCGACACGATGGACAGAAATTGCGACGTAACGTCGAAAGGAAATCCATGTAAATTCTAGTTTCCTTTTCCTGGGAATCGGGCTATCTACCATTACTGTCCGCCCGGCGAAATATTAGCGGGATATTCGATTCCTGGGGGACACGTAATGGATTTGGCCCAACAACGCGTATTCATAACACTATGGATCCGACAAATCGGCGAATTTGAAACTAATACAGATGGAGTGGGAAAATTTAGAGTAAGTAATTAATTTCTCGATTTGGAATGTATATACATATATATATATATATATATGTATCACGAGAAGCGTGTTGAAATATTGAACGGTGATTTTGATAATCAGATTTTCATCGGAGTTTTATTTATTTTGCCTCGAAGACATCGAAAAATATTTAATTCGATTAAATATCGGAATATGACGAATGATTATTCAATAGATTTGACTTTTAGTTGAAATATGTAGATAATGCTTATAATCAGATTCTGGCGTATTCAAATTTCATTTGCACGTGTGGGCGTTATATCGATAAATCTTTATTTGTGTTGTACAAACAACGCTCGCTTCAATTATGTATCGAAAGCATTAATCAGCATGATTGAACTCATAAGCTGTAGTATACTAAACTCAAGATGGATAAATTGGAATTACAATTGTATTTTATTTAAACGAAAATTTAACTCGTTTGATTATTAATGAACGAATAAATGAATGAGTAATGTTATAACAATACTTTAACAATCGTAGTTGAAATATTGATTTTAAAATATATCTAGTACCGCATCCACCATCAGAGGAACTATTCAAACATTTTATCGGAAATCTTAATTGTTAACGAAAATAACGAAATCGGAATGGGTATAACGAGATATAAAAGAAGAGAAAATGCACTATCTCGTTCGCTTTTGTTCGCGATATATATATATAGGAGCCAGTATACACTTGATTCAACAAAGCAAATCAGACTTCGACACGCGAAGCAGGTATGAAGCATCACGCGAGGTATGCCCTCCCCTTGGCCAATCTTTTTCCTCGCTTCTTAGCCTTGCCCATGCTTCCTCGTGAAATTAGTGTCAAGCTAATTTCATGGCTGAATTTAGAAAACTTCTTTTGATCGTGTGTCTTAATGTTGCCCAACTAATTCTCTACGATCACCCCCTCCCTTCCTCCCTTCACCCTCTCTTCCATTTCTCTTTCTTCCTGATACAATCCCATTTCCATGAAATAACAATTGCTTTTTAACGTGAAGTGCATTATGAAACTTTTTATCGAAACAACTTTTGAACTTTCACGCGTTTACGAAAGGGTATTAACATGCGATTGTTAAATATTGCGATAATAACTTTCAGTAATATCGAATTTGTACCAATATAACTAATATAATATGGCAATGTAATTTAGTTTTTGTATTTGATTATATTTTATTCGCGCCATGCGCCTGCGCAGTTCCTATTTGTAAGTATCTACACATACATTTATCCCATATATGTATGAGTATGTATATATATATATGTATAATTAAAATTTTTTTCGAAAGAAGAATATTATATGTATATCATTTACTTTTTCTTTATGAGTAATATTTATGTATGTACGATAAATCATTAATGATAATAATGATAGTATAGCAATAAATTGAAATATGATTTCGAAGATCATTTATAAAAATTTCAATGCTTGTCCACGGCTTGTCTCTTAAAATATAGATTCAACTAAAGAAAAAGTTTATGTACTTACAATCATTTATGTTGATTAGTTTTCTTGAGGATATCGGAATCTGGCACGCACTAATTAATTATATTACACTTATATAACACTTATTTACAATATAAAATTAATTAAATCAGGACGATACAATCACTGCTCTAAATAGCACACCAAGTTCAAATTGAACTTTCAAATACTTTAGTTCCATTCCTGTCGCAAGAGTGCGTAAGAATCTCAAGTGCCAACCTAAAGAAAAAAAAATCGAATATTTATTTAACTGCAAATTTTTCAAATAAATAATATTTGTATAATATAAGATTCTCAAGATGTATAAAAACAATAATAAAATTATATAAAATTTTATAAAAAATAATATTTCATAAGATTTTTTTTAAAGTCTCTAATTTATTTTTAAATTTTTTTAATTTATTTAAAATTCACTTTTCTTATAAATTTTAAAGTTTTAAAGTTTTGAAAAATTTTTAAAGAAATTATTAAAGACAAATTATTTAAAAATATATTTTTATATATTTTACTATTTATTATTTTTTCTTATTCCACATTACATATAGTAATTTACTGCCATCTAGTGTCTGAATTTATAAACTACATGATAGCAATTGTGTAGTAGTGAACCGAATATTCCGTTAGTACGAGGTATTGATACTGTGGTGCTGTTGTTGCAATGTAAGAGGTTTGCATGTCGGGCGGGTCGAATAGATAATGTAGAAATCGAAACTGCGACAATTTTTAGCATTTATACTTAAAAATACGTTACACAACAGAAGGTGAATGTTTTGTGTGTTTTTTCATTGAAAACGAAATATTTTTAAATAATTCATTGTGTAAATATTATCATATGACAGATGGGTATTCCTCGTTGAAGTCAGTACTAAATGTTCTAACTTGAATATTAATTAGTGTTATTTCTCTATATGTAATATTTTCGATTGATCAAATCGTTTGTTCTCTTTCAATTAAAAAAATTTTTTATTTGAATATATATTTATTATAGAATAAAAATTGATCTGAAACTGACGTCATAGAACAGAAATCAATAATCGTACTAAACGCAGTTGAAGTTCCGTTAATAAATTTTACGAAACTTGTCAAGAATTTTAGATTCCAACAATGTGATCGAAATTATTTCATACATTTTCAAATTCTTTTGTTATTAAAGTGTTTATGAATATTGTTTAGGAATTAAGAAAGTAGCACAATGATGTCTGACAGAAAAGCAGAACTTGAAAGGAAGAAAGCCAAGCTTCAAGCTATTAGAGAAGAAAAAGAAAGGCGCAGAAGAGAAAAAGAACAAAAAGATGTAAAAATATGATTTTTAATAAAATTTTATATTTAATAATTTTCTTGAATCGTTTGTTTATCTCTTATATTTTTTTATTGTAGGTTGAAGAAGCTACAGTTCGTGCTGCAGGAGCAGATAAAGATCATCGCAAAGAATTGGATGCTATGCTTTCATCTTTGGGTGTAGCACCAGTATCAGGTAAATAATTATATTTTGATTTTATAATTTATCTAATTTCATATATATTTTATTTTATTCACAGATGTATTATCCAGTTTATCTAGTATGAATTCCTTAACTCCAGAACAAAGTGCTAATGCTACTCCTGATGCCAGTTTACAACCATCTAGTATAAATTCTGCTCAGAGGTATTTATATTATATTATATTATATTATATTATATTATATTATATTATATTAAATAGTTTCTAATTATTATATAATACACAAATGTATTTATAATTTAACTTATATTTTCCTTTATAGCATTAGTGCTAGGAAGAAGAATAGAGAATTAACAATTGTTTCTGTGGCACATACTAATATTCCACCAAAAGAACCAGTGGTATATACTAAACAAACACAAACTATTCAGACATCACACACATCTCACGACGGTGAGTCACTATATTCAATTTTTAAATTGTTGCACTTTGTGTTATTTTTAAGTGTGAATTTAAAATTATATATAGCTATATAAAAGATTTTAGTGTTTGTATAATATATTTATAATATATTTAAATTAAACTAAAGTACAGTATTGACATAAAAAAATAGAATGTTTGACACTTATAATGAAGTATATGTTATTATATATTATTTATTTAATTGAATATTAATCTTTAATCCTTTGCATTCCAATTACTTTTTGATTAAACTTATTCAAATCTTCCTATATTAAATTAGATAAATTTCTTAAATGATTAATGCAATATTTTGATTCTTTGCTTATTGTTTGTATTTTTAAAAATCTCTTTTATGAAAATATGAAGAGGAAAAAAAAATAAGGTTTATTTTAAATATAAGAAGACAATAAAAATTAAAATATATTTTATATTTTTTAGATTATAACAACAATTTTTACTGTTAATTAAAATTTTTGTACTAATTTATAACTTATTTTTTTTACACATTATTAAATATTGAAAATTATATTATTACAAATTATGAATTATAAAAAAGAGCATATATATATCTATTTCTTCTCTTAAATTTAAAGAAGAATACAGAGGATTAAAATTTAACACTTTTTTAATATTTCAAAAAATGCTATCACTTTCACATATGCCTAAACATAATTAAATATGGTAAAGTGGGTGGTGTATATAAGAATTTATATATTTTTAAAACATATATGCCATTAATGATGTCATTAATAAATTCTTAATAGTTTTTAATTTTTAAAAAATTAATGATATTTTATAATATTTTAATCAATATGTTTATTGATTGTATTATACAATTAGTCATACCAATATAACTTGTTTATAATATTGATTTTATTATATTAACAATGAGAGTTGTTTCTCTTATTTATATTATGTTGTATGATTAATTTTAACTAATGAGGAAACTTACATATTCTTAAAAAATGTTTATAAGTAACATGTTACATATGTGTAGTGATTGACATTTTATTTCTCTTTTTTTTTTTTTTTTTTTATTGTGTATGCTAGTTTTTATTTTCAATTGAGTTTTCAATAGTTTTCAGCACTTTTTGAATAGACAAAATATTTATCTTAAAGGTGGTATCTATTTACTTTCATATTTATTAAATTATAATATCCCTAGATGTGTGAAAAAAATAATTATGTTCTTAAATATAAAATATTTTTTTGTGTGAACAGTTTTTAAACATATTAAAAAGTGGATTCACTTCTCTTTTATAATATTTTTTTCAGTACTAATAAGAATAATAACAAATTAATTTTACTCCTCCATATAAATTTAATATTGCTAAATATTAATAGTATTGTGATATATAAATATTGTGTTCAAGAACAGAAAAATATTATTACAATTGGTATTTTGTTTTAATAATACTGAGTCTTGTTATAACTGTAATAAATTCTTTTCTAAGGGTATTCTAACAATTAAATAGCAAACATTATAATTTTTGTTTGTAAATTTTTACGTACTATAAAGGGAAAGTATTAAGTAGAAATGGATAACACCTAATATAAAATCAGGTTGTGGAAACAAATATTATCTCTTGGTGGTGGAAATTACTTTTTTAAGAAAATATTTTTCCGTTTTATTAAACCGCAATTTCAGTTAGTTCTAATTTTCAATATTTTATTAATTTCTTAATTTTGTTTTTTAAATAATTATTAAGCAATTATAAAAAGCAATAAAAATTTTTTTAGAATATTTTCATTTTTCATACCACCTACTTTACTATTTTGTGTTGATTAATATTTATATTTTAATATTAATTTTGGAAATATATTTTAAATATATACTATTCATGAAATAAAATTCAATATGTTTAGCAAAACATATTCATATTTATAATGATTATTAATTTAAAAAAAAAAGATTCAATAAATATGGGATATGTTACGTGTTACATGCGTGTCCCGATACCTAACTGATTTTGCGGCATTATTAAATATACGCGTATTCCATTGTCTTGCGATACAAATGGTCAAATCAACTGGTGTTGGACATAAGGACTGTCCGCATCTTCTTCTGCATACACCATCTACTCCTCCTGTTCAACAACAACACCAACTCACTCTTACTCCGCAGGCTACTTTGAGACTGACTGGTGGCGTCCCAGGAAAGGTGGGTCTGCACCAAACTACCTATGTATGTTCTGTCTTCTTTTTATTACCTTTCCTATTATTGTTGTACAACAGTATATTATTATAGAGGTAGATACATGGCTATCTATATTTATAAAAGAGAAATGTAGAATCAAATCTGAAAATATTTTGATTTTTGATACTTAATTTTTATATTTATATTTATATTTTTATGTATTGTTAAATATTATTAAAAATAAATCGAATTATGATTAAATTTTATGATTCTACAGTTCTAATTAATTTATAAACATTGTACATGGAAATAGATAGATATTGAAATATAAAAATTAAAACATTTTTTTTTTATATGAATTTCTTTAAATGTAAAAAAAAAAAAATTAGAGTATAAAAATATTTTGATTTTTAAAAATTATAAGAAAAAATTTTAAAGAATATTATATATTATTTAATTATAATGATAATTATTCAGTTATAATAGTAATACTTCATCTATTACTTCCATATACATTATCTATTTGTTTGCATAAATAAGCTTCTAACGTGCTTTACATAATTTAATTTATACTAACATTTTATTAAAGTTATATATACAACATACATTAACATTAGGCGTCCTGTTTGTTGGGAAAATTTAAAGAACATTAAATAAAAAGTCAGTATACCTTGACTCATGTGTGCTAGCAAATTTATTAAACAAATTAATAATTATTGATATTTTGGATATGAATATTTGTAGACAACAGCATTGTCTTAATTGTAGTAATTGTCTTAATTGTAATAAGTTAGCAATCCAATTGTTCAGTAATTTATTTAATATTCAAAAAGAAATATTTAAAGATATTTTGTACAATATTTAAAAATGTTATGTAATGTCCATTATTTTTTATGTATTATAGTGTGTAGCGCATTATGAATTTGTTTAATCCTTCAATGAAACTTTTATTTTCAATTCATAGTTTATTTCTGAGATACTTAGGGGGGTGAAAATAAGTGTGACAAGGGATGTAAGTGAGATATTGAATTTTGCTTATGAATAAGCATCCATTGGTAGTCACATTAGATAACAAATATTTTATTATTTTATATTAAGTAATCAGTGTAAAATTTAAAAGGTATTAAGTTATGACGACAAAGATTGAAATTATATTAATTGAATTGTGCTTCAATAATGTAAGAAGAATTGAATATGTATGTTTCCTCTTACATATATAGGAACCACAGCACTGCATAATATAAAAATTTACAAATATGTATCCACCTAACTACATTCAGCGTATAAAAACTTATTGATTAAAATTTCAATTCTCTTTTATCATTAACAAATGATTATAAGAAATTGATTTTTATAAAGATAAATATATATAAATATTTGTAGCAAGCTGTATAAATGCAATATAAGAATATGCTTTGAAACAAGTTAGTAAGAAAATATTAGAAAATATATTGCTTAAAGTTTTTAATTATAAACATATAATATAATAATATTGTGTTCTTTTTTTATCTATTTTTCTTAGATATTTTATTTATGAAATCATTTTTCTTGAAATGCTTATAGTCTGAGTGTAGAGAGGTGCTATTAGTGTAGTGCATTCTTAAAAGATTGTAACTAAGTGCAATTTTTTTCCCTCCTCTTCTCAGCTCATGCATTCGACTATTACGGTAAGTTATGATTTCTCTTGGTTTTCAACAAGTTTTAGGTTCAGATTTAGGTTTAGATATATTCCGTTTATTCTCTTAGGATTGATAGTATATAAAGTATACGAATATATAAACGAAATATAAAGATTTAAAATTATTAGGACGATACGAATATTTAATAGTTAAATTTCAAATGCAAATCTCTAAATTTTACATTAATATAAATTTTGTAAGGTAAGAGAACCATGAAATGGATTACCTTTCATTAAAAATTAGTAAGCTAGAAAATGCACACTCTCTCCTCTCTTTTTCTCTCTTTCTCTTTAGCTCAAATATTCACGTAAAAGTTCAATAGCAAAATAAGCTAAATTTGAATTAAATTTTATCAGTATTGTAGATTATAAAAATGGCTCTCCACCCAGAATCTAAAATATCTTTGCTATCTTGTATCTTGCTTTGGACTTTTTGGCTCTTTTACTTGTTATCTTTTTGTTAATCTTTTTTTTATTGGTGTATTTATCTTTAGTTTCTTTATTTATTTTTTAAGTATTTATCTGACATCCCGATTCTCAAACGGAAATATTTTAACATTTACACAACTATAAAAGCATGCACTGTAGATACATCAATGAAAAGAAATGAACACATAAATTTGTATAAATTTTTATTCTATACAATTTGAAGTATAATTCTAAATGCTTGTTAAAAATTAGATATCAATTTATAAAGCACAATGTAAAAAATATTTAACAAAAAGTTATCTTTAAAATTAAATTGCAAAATGTAGTTCCATGTCTTGTATATATTTCAATAAATATTCTTAAAATATATAAATCTTTTAAACGATATTCAACTCAAAACACAACTCAATTTATTATTAAATAAATATATTTCATGAATTTACAGACTACCTTTGGAATACTTAAGCTATTCATTTACAATTTAGTTAAAAAATTCTAACTAGTAATATAAAAAAATCCTATTTTTGTTTACATTTTATTCATGATTCCATAATTATTAATGATAATATTTTTTTTTTATTGATCAAGTATAAAGAAAGAAATATTGTTAAATAATAAAATCATGTTTATTTAATGAAAATTTATAATAGAATTTTATATTAGAATTTTATATTTTTATAAAAAATTGAAGTAATATATCAAATTATTCGATATTGTGTTTGAAACTGGGATTGTCTGGAACAAAGAATATTTTATTCTGCGAATATCCATTGGCAAATCTTGTCACAACTTAACGCACCTTCCAGAGTTCTCGGCGTGTTCTCACGGTTATAATTTTCGTAATTTTTGGGTTACTATAGTGTACTAACATGGGAAAGGATGTTATGGTGTTGGAGCCGGTAAATATTGTGTATAAGTAAAGTTTTATTAAAATAGAAGAAAAGAACACAGCAATGAGTTCTGTGGCTTGAGCTTTTAGTGTCGCAAAAGTTCGATTTGCAAATATTGCTTTTTAACAGCACGGTTTCGTTTTTTGTGAAAATGATATAGCAAGAAAATTCATTGAATAAAACGAAAAAGTTTTTTAGAAAATTATTTGTTCACATAGAAATACATTTTGTGAGAATAATACAATATATTTACAATTTTATTAATATATATATTTTTTTTTCAATTAAATATCTCTCTGTACGTTATATAATATCCTATGATGCAATTTTATTTTGAAAAACAATTTGCGTAATTTTATTTCGTATATTTAAAATAAATCTATAAAAAAAAAGGTGGACTTATATTAATATAAATTAATAGTCGGAGATGTCAGTCTATTATGTTAAAATATTTAAATTTTACAAATTCTTCCTCAACTTCATTTTCTTTTTTTTTTGTTGCTCTAAAAACTTGTTTCTCAGACTTTTTAATGTTATGTTTCATAATAAGTTTAATTTATTATAAAGTTAATATTCCCTTAAAAATTTTAAATTATCTTAAATTAAATAGCTTATTCGAATAAAAATATAATATAATACATACATGATGATTTTTAACTGAAGTTTATTCAAAAAGCCTAAAGGGATTGTAATTTCTTAAAAATATATCATATATATTATTATGTAATGTAATTAATTAAAATTTTGTATAAAAATTTTGAAATCGATACAATTACGATATATCGATCCCTTTGGAGCGTATATCTTATTTAATGAATATAAATATACAGGATATATTATACATAATATATTATGCATGTTTATAGATATATTTATAATTAATATTATACCATCTCCGATCCAATATTATTATTTCAATCTTTCTAGCTAATTGTTGATGTATCTTGCATGACGAAAAAGAAACATTAACGAATAGATCTTATCTCGTGATTTTCGATTTTAATTTTTCAATTCTGAATAATTTAACAACATCATATTATATCGTAATATAATATATATTTTTTGCAAACTAATTTTTGAAATAATTAATAATTTTATTGTTACAATCGAGGAATGAGGAAAGAATATATATATATTTCCATGGTATACATCAATAATTTTCTACGAGAGACGTGAAATCAGAAACAAAACACAAACTAACATAATGAAACACGTGATTGATTGACATTTTCTTTTCCCTCCTTCAAGACGAGTACAATCTAAATCCTGGTTTAGAATGGGAGGACGAATTTACAGGTAGGTAATCCTCTCTAGAGACGGTTCACTCTACCATAATTAATATCACCAGTTTACAAGAATTATTATATATTCATTTTCACAAAATTGCATTTGACAAATAATAACTTTTCGTTCAAGTTTTTTTTTCTTCTATTCAGTTATTGTATTTATATGCACTGAAAGGAGGGAACTTGTACTATCGATTTACACTCGAAGTTGCTTGATAAATCATCAGATTGTTAAGTAGTTCTCTTTATGGTTTTGTTTCGTATAACTGTATAAATCTTTGCTTCACTTGTTCATGCATGCGTAGACGTATCTTTATTATACACTCACAGTTTTCATTTAGAATGTTCATTATCTCTTACTACGCATGATCGAGATACATCATTAATAAATCATTATCATTCTCATTTCATTTCACATCTAGGGAATATTTTGTTTTCAATGCTTTAGATTTAGATTAAAATTCATTTTCTTTCTTTATACGTATATTTTTATATATATACTTTTTTTTTTTTTTATTTAATAATTTTTTTTTTTTAATTAATATATATATTTATATATAAATTACATATTCTCTAGAGCTGCTGCATGAGACTTGGGAAGTTGCGTTAATATAACTCCACTCAATTTTTCTATCTTAATTTTTTAATTAATGTGCAATCTTCGATGTTTCAAAATTCGTGATAAGAACGTAGCTCTATTCGTTAATGGATACTTATGTCGAGAATATTTATATCAATTGATGTGTTATATATATATATATATACATATATATATTACATTGTAACGCAACGTATACTTCACTTAAAAAATCATCGATCAATCTTTCATTTTCCTCGACTCATTCTTTCATTTCATTTGCGTTTATTCTAAAATTAAGGGTGGAGAGATGATTCGTTTCGAATGATTTTCATATCGATCTAAGGTCTCAGATGAAAATTTAAAGTTTTTTATTTGTATGATCCACCAACAAGCAGTCCACCTTCTTTACGTAATTAAATGTCATTGCATGAGATTTTATTTAATTGTTTATCCCAGTGATTGTTCACCTTTAAATCAGTTATTATTCTTATTATTATTTTTTTTTCTTTTTTTTTTAATAAATTTTTTTTATTTTTTCTTTTTTTTTTTTTTTTTTTTTTTTTTTATATACTTCTACAAAAAAGCTTTTGTAAGAAAGAGAGTTGCATCCCTTCAATTTTACGCTTTCAAATTTGTTCATTTGGCAAAAAGTTTTTATTTTATCTTTTACGATATTATTACAATATTACACGATTATACGCTAATATATTTTAAATTAACCAAAGATTTACACAAATTTGCACAAATATGTGCATGCATCGCGTTTTCGCTCTCTTTTTATTCTTTTCTTATTGTTTCGTGCATATTTTTACGCAATAGGTCTTTGCAATTATTTATTTTACATTAGAATGTCTCGTAGGAGGTACCAATAAAAAGAATACGTAGTGTTTACGAGATTATAGTTATAGTTATTTTCTTTTTTCCTTTCTTTTTTTTTTTTTTTCTCTCTCTCTCTCTTTTTTTCTCTCTTTTTTTCTTAAACGTAGCGCACTCGAATCTTAAAAAAGTAGGGCAGTTTTGCCAGAGGTAGATAGATATATCGAAATTAGGGTATTCGTGGCGGAACCAGCTTATTCACCACAGTTTTGACATTTGATGATGGCCAAGCCGAAGACGAAGAGAACAGTTTGCCGCATATGGATGGTTTCCAAAGCAAGCTTCCACCCGGAATTCTTCCCCATGGTTTGCCACAAGTTAAGGAAGTGCAGCCAGCGGTTACACAAGTGGAGCAAGAGAAGGAAAAGGAAAAACCTAAAGAAGGTAATTTTCTACGTTTAAAATTATTATATTAATCCTCAATAGTCGCAATTATTATTATTTACAAATTTCAATCCACAGTACAGGAACTGAGCGAGGAGGAGAAACAAATGATTATACTCTCCGAAGATTTCCAACGATTCCTCGATCGTACTAGTAGAATTGTGGAAAGAGCGTTAGGAGAATCGGTTAATATTTATAGCGATTATACTGGTACTATGGATGGCGAAGACGGGATGTGAGTATAAGATAAATATAATGCTTGATTATTCTCATGATCGATATTCGATGTTACTCGTTTCGTAGGGATGAAAAGAATCATCAACGTTTGTGGTTGAATCGATGGTTCTTCTGCGATCGATGGTCCCGCAATCGATGCGTGACCTCCATGGACTGGTCGCCCCAGTTTCCAGAACTCCTCGCAGCCTCCTATAACAATAACGATGATACTCCGAACGATCCCGACGGGGTGTGTTTGGTTTGGAACACAAAGTTCAAGAAAACGACGCCAGAGTTCATTTTTCATTGTCAATCTCCAGTCATGTCGACCACCTTTGCAAGATTTCATCCTAATTTAATCTTAGGGGGTACTTATTCCGGACAGATCGTACTCTGGGATAACAGAGTGCAGAAGAGAACTCCTATTCAACGTACTCCATTATCGGCAAGCGCACATACCGTAAGTTATTCGACAATTGTTCAACATAAGTACATGTTATTATTATGTAACATTAAGAATAACATTTCTCTAGCACCCTGTGTACTGTTTAAACGTTGTTGGGGCACAAAACGCGCACAATTTAATAAGTATATCGACCGATGGAAAATTGTGCTCCTGGAGTTTAGACATGTTGTCACAACCGCAAGAAACATTGGATCTTCACACTAAACAATCGAAAGCAATTGCGGCCACTTGTTTAGCATTCCCCCATGGTGATGTCAATAATTTCGTTGTAGGTAGTGAAGAAGGAACCGTATACTCTGGTAAATAAGTTTTTTTAATCAAATTAAACACCTTTTTTACATACGTGATATATCCGTCCTATGGAAATTATTGTGACTCTTTCCTTATTAGCTTGTCGCCACGGTACAAAAGCAGGCGTATTGGAGACTTACGAAGGTCATCAAGGACCAGTTACAGGAATTAGCGCACATGCTGTACAAGGTGGAATAGATTTCTCGCATCTATTCTTAACATCGTCTATCGATTGGACGATCAAACTGTGGAGCCTTAAAGAAAGCAAACCTTTATACTCTTTCGAGCATAATGGCGATTACGTTTATGACGTTGCGTGGTCGCCTACTCATCCGGCTCTATTCGCTGCTGTAGATGACTCAGGACGATTAGACTTGTGGAATCTTAATCAAGATACTGAAGTACCTACGGCTAGTATTGTTATTAATGGATGTCCGGCTCTTAACAGAGTTTCATGGACACCGAGCGGTTTACACGTAACTGTTGGCGATGATTCTGGAAAGATTTGGGTGTACGATGTTGCTGAGGTAAGATCTTTATTTATTTTAATTTAATAATATTTGAATAATGAATAATGAATAATATTGATGAGTAATATTGAATATTTACGTCTTTTTTTTTAACATAGCATTTGGCACATCCTAGAATTGATGAATGGAATAAATTTTTGTACACTCAGCAAGAGTTGAAACACAACAAAGCCGACGAAGAACTGCATAAACTTAATTTAAGGGAGCCTACTTCTTTAACTTCCATACCTCCGCTTCTAACGACATGCCCTCTCAGATAAAGGTATAATTTCTTTTTAAAATTATCGCTAAAGTCGGCTTGAATACTTTAAAATATAAAAATCAAATGAATTAAAAATACGAATATAAATCATAAAAAAAGATCGTAACAGAAATGAAAAAAAAGTGTATTCTACTAACTATAATTTATAGGTGTATTCTTAATTAAAACACCTTTGTTCTGTATAAAATTATTAAACAGCAAGAGCAAGATATTAGTAGTTTGTTTATGAGCAATTGCTGTGCATTCGAATGGCTATAAATTCCACATGTCCAATAGAAGTAATATATCTTTACCGAAAAACTTTATCTCATTAGATTATTAAGGATGTGTACAACATATCTGTGCATGTAAATAATAAATGCTGTGAAGCACGATTTAAATCGATATATTGCAAGAAAATAATTAGAAGAAATTTGACAGTATCGGATAAATTATAACATGCATCAGATAAATTGTAATATAATATTTTATTATTTCGAATTTTTTAAAATATTTATATTTTAGTTTCAGAATTAATTTTCAAAAATTCATATTATTTCTCGTGCTAATATTCTCAACTAATGTATTAAAAATAACACCAGTAGGATATTTAACTATTGAAACTGATCTAATTTAGTACAATAATTTTTAAATGATTTTAGTATTATTTATATTCTCATAGAAACTTTAACATAATTTAAATTTCACATTTTTTTTTTTTTTTTGTAATGTATAGCTCATAACATAGAAAAAAAAATAGTAAAATTTATCGAAGACATATTGTCTATTAAAAAATGTAAATATATCATTATTTTTGCGTTATTATAAATTGCTGGGCTTTATCTAAAATGTGATACTGTTATATAGTGCTATGTCCAAATATGTACTTCTGCTCAAGTCAAGCATATTTTAAAGCATAATTTTTTTTTTATAAAAAAATCATTTAATTTACAATTAATTACACATTGAATAATATTCTGAATGCAATCGTATATAACTTTATTAATGTTTTTTGTATAATGCGAATTTTTTAAATTTAAGTTACGATAAATAATTGTCTAGATGAGTTAATCATATTTCTTCAATGCTATAAATAAAATTTTATTTAAAAGATTCTTGTTAAATTTATCTTAAAAAAAATAGTAAAATTATTTTACTAACATGAATGTATGAGTTGTGTGTATGAGTTGTTGTATAATTGATATATAAATTTTCAATTTATAGATTTTAAATACTTCGTAATTACATTTCAGGTACCATAAATTACAAAATATATATGTAGTATAATACCAATTTATGATAAATTTTATTGACAATAACAATAATTTACAATAGTTTAAAAATACAATAAAAGATATATAATTTCATTTCGTTAGAAACAATTAAAATTATAGAAATTTTGATCATTATTTAAATAGCTTTCAAGTATATTTAAAATTTTATAAAATTATATTTTATGAGTATATAAATTTTATTAGTCACAAGTTATAAAATGTAACGCATTACGTATATTATTATATGCTTTTCACACATTATTTTAATCATTCGAATTAACGAGTAGATCTTTAAAATTTTTACAAACTTTTCTTAATTTTATTTTTAGAAATATTAAAATCCTAAAAGATAAAAATTAAAGATCTTATTCTAACTAATGCTCCCTCTGAGTTTTGGTAATTAATATCTAAGATACAATACTTGTAATATTGCACCGAATTTTGATCGTGCGTGAACCAAGTTACAACAAATTCCTATATAACCCATATCGAATACTAATCAAAATAAATTTATTCACTTGCTTCTTCACCTATTTCGTTCTTTTGTTCTTTCGTTATCCATTTTCGTTCGTCCAAGCACGATCTGTTTCGTACACGTTCATTATAAATAAAACAGATGAAATCACAGATGTAGACAAGAAAACAAAGAAAACAAAACAAAAAAAAAAAGAAACATACAGGTAATCGTTGAATATTTGCCAAACTCTATTCGAATCGATATATATATATATATATGTATACATATATATCGATATTTTCTTCAGGTAATTAGAAAAAAAGCTTTGGTCTATAGTATTAAACGATTACAAATCCTACATTACAAAACGATTCTTAGATTACTTCGTAATATACATCTATTTAAGGAAATAGAAAAAAAAAAAAAAAAAAAAAAGAAAGAAGGAAAAAAATCTATAACTAACTAGATCTCTATTATCCCTGATTTCTCGTCATTATCCTCCTTATCTGTGAGCAAAACATACTGTTCTCGAGTCATTAATAATTTGTGCTGTCCATTCATTAACAACGTGGAACCTCTTCTTATGGTACGTTTGCCTAATTCGATCGCTTCGTGCGTGAGCACCACGTTGTTGTAAGCCTTCATGAACACGACGAATATGATTACTATACCGACTAGAATTAATCCATACGAGGTACAAGGCGCAGCAACATCGCTAAATGTTGTTGCAAAATAAACCCATCTACGTATAGATGGTGTCAGCTCTTCGATACCTTCCTCCAGCCACATGATAGGAAACACGATGTCGGGAAAATTCGACACAACACTGATCAACGGTTGGTGTTCGATCTTTAAGTTCAATTGTACCCGGACCTTCCCCTCTAAAGGCACACCAATTTTCTGTGAAACAAACGAATTCCAAATGATTTATCCATCACACAAACACACAATACACGATTATCTCCATTTTTATTGTTATTTGAAATAACACTCACTGGTTGAATTTTAAAATAAGTTTCGTGTATTTCTCGGCTTGGATTTAATCCCTCGACCGCCTCCAATAAATTAGGATCCGCTTTGTAGAAGTGAGGGAAGGAAAGATAAACCGGTGCGCCTATTGAAATTGAAAGGATAGAAGTTTCTTCTCTGAAAATTGTTAAGAAAAATAAAATCGAATAATTTATGGGGTTACTACTTACTATACTGGCAAGGGCTGATATTTTGCAATCCGTTCGAAGGACACGTGGACATGTCATCCGGACAAAAACATTCGTTTTCTGGAGCGCTTTCGTTTGGCCGTCCAAACACGGCGTCAGGGGGTACATATAAATCCGCTTTGATCCCTGATTTCTCGGTTGAGCCGTGATATTTTAAAGGCAGGGTTCGACAAAGATCCTTGTCCCAAATGTGCACGATGTCGGCGCCAGTTTTCTCACGGGGTGGGAAAAAGGATCCTACGACAGGATAAAGATATCCTGTAATAATATTTCTTTTATTGAATTGAGTAAAAGATATTTAATCCAATTGTATCCACCCTCTGAAGCGCGAATAGAATTGCAAGGCGCGGTCGGCCAATACGGTAGACGATCCATCCCATTCAAACGATTTATTAATCCAAACTCTTTCATATCCGTGTGCCCCGTAAAGATAGTAGACACTTCATCCAACGTGCCATTCCTCTGCAATTAAATACGTCAACACTTGTGTGTCATAAAAAATGACGTTAATTATTGTTTACAAATTTTTCTAAACCTAACAGGTTGCAATAATTTTTATCCATCTATTTATTTATTTTTTCCGTATATTACCCCGAGAAGAAGTCCCATTTGACTCATGGGACGTCTCGTTTTTGGAAAGAATCGATGGGCGATGCTGACTAATGGATCGTCGTATCCAAAAACGAGTTCTTGAGCAGTTACTGGAACGAACGATTTCATGTGCATTCCGCTCAAAAACATAGATAATCCTAAAGTGATAAATCGAGGTAGACTCTTGCTTTGCGTCGACAATGTCTGAAAAATATATATATATATATAATAAGGTTAACAAGATTCTCTTCGCGAATTTCGAAAGAATTTATTTCGTGCAATCCACGATCATTTTCGTGAAAATCGAGAAAAATAAAAACTTACCAATAGCGGAATGTTTGGCACTATTACTTTGAGATCTTTATCCTTCGACAACTCTGGTACAAAGTTTAATATTTTCTTGTGTTGATAAGTTACGGTACCATTGTTATGGAAAACGATATTCACTTTTTCCATATCCTCTCTGTGTTACACGAATTACGAAATTAAAAGATATGTAATAATGTTTATGCCCCTATGTTGGGGATGAAACGATACTCACTTGTACACGAACGGGCCAATTTCTTGTAATTTTGGCTTTTCGTTGTATTGCAAGAAGTTTTCTACGTTGGTCACATTAAATATGTAAACTTTGGTCAATCTAACTACTCCTGGTTTCTGCCAGTATTGAAAAGAAAGAGACCCATTCCACAATCGAAGTTGCTGAAGAATAATAATTAAAAATATTATATAAGAAAAATAAAGAATTGCGTTTTTCTTATATATATTTATATTATTTTATATATTATATTATTATATATTATATTATTATATATTATATATAATATATATATCTTATATACATTATATTATTTATATTATCTTATTTATATTTTGCGAATATAAATTTATTATAAAGCACGTAGAACGATTGAATAAAAAGAATGTTTGGTAATTTGGAACACGAGAACGTGCCTCCATATAATTGTTAACATATAATTGTTCCTGGATTTACAGGAAATGATAAAAATGAAAGTAAATTTTGATGATTAAACGAAAAAGAAAAGAAGAATAATCTTGGTTTCAAAAATTTATCTCGTTCATGATCGAATATTGACATCATAGGATAGCAAGAGTGAAAATAATTTTCGATTTTTGTTAATTTAATTTGTTAATATATTTACTCCAATTAAATTATTAGAGATTAGAAATTAATTCGAGGAAGATCGTCATCGTTTCCACGATTGATCAAGTTTATTTTATTTATCAATGATGCTTATATAACAATACCGATAACTATATATATAACTATATATTTTTGCTCATTTTATTGTAAAACAAGAAATTAATGATGAAGAATTAATGTGATTTTATACATTAAGCTGTACTATCAAATGAGGAAAGAAAAAAAAAATAATAATAATAATAATTGAAGAATCATTTTCAAAGAAATATCGTAACATCAAAAAATATTGCTTATTATACACTGTTATTAAATAATTATTTAAAATAAATTTGAAATTTAATATCATTGAAGAATATATTGAATGATTCAGATTTTAAACCCTTACATTATCGTTATATGAATAAAACATATTAATAACAATCCCAGTTTATTATCAATGTAAATATTAATGAAATACTAAACCGTGCATTTAATTAAATAATGCTAAAAATGCTTATGTTATTGTTAATTTCATTCAGTTAATCAATGGAATATAATTAGATTTGATAAATAACTGCCAGTAAAACAGTTTTATGTAAAAGTAAAAAAGTAAAAAAGTTTTATATAATAAATATATTCAATATGTTAATATGTGTAATATTCATATTTACATATAAAAATATTAATATAAACATAATTGGATTTATGAAAATTCAAATTTTAAAGATAATTCCTATTTGGCTAACGATTACTTGGAATCAAGAATAAATAATAAGAATAATTCTAAGAGAATCTTTTACAAAAACTAAATTATTTTAAATTATTTTACGTACCTTTAATATAATGTAATCCACCCAAGGTATACTGCTTAAAATAATGCCGATCACGAGCGTCAGAATTCCTATGAAAATTGCTGACACTCTACCTACAAAGCATAAATACATAGATACGATAAATGATAATAGATAAATTTCTAATCTTTGTTATTGTATTTATTATTCCAAACACATGGAATTTTATTCTTTTATTCGTTTGCCTATATATCATTTTTCACAGTCAAAATTATTCGACTATTATGAAAAGAATAAGGCCAACTTCCGAGAAATTTCAATGACATAACGTTCTCTGAATCATCATAAGTATCCCATCAACGTTATGTACTATGTGAGATAATTGTATTTGATTAATATACATTGAAAGTTCTATGTCATAATATTTCAGCTTGTGAAGAAAATTAAATAATTATTTAATACGTTATGAAGTATTGTATATATATATATATTCTTTCTTGAACAAAGTAATCAATATTTTGACATGTTTAAACGTGAATCATGTATTCGAAGAAACGAAAGGAAGATGTCAAGTTTTCACAAGATACATTATGTCACTTGTCTCATCTCGAATGCACAGATCTATTGATAATTATTTCGTTCCCTCGTGGTTTTTATAAAGCTTACGATTGCCCCTAATAAAGCATTAAAATATCGTTAACAACGTCGAAATAATGTTGAAATCGCGAACAAATTGCTCGGAAAAAAAAAAAAAAAATAAAACGTGTTTTTTACGAGTAATTCATTTCGTAATTTTACTTTTTGCAATTAAAAATATTTTCAACGATTGATCGTTATTTCGTGTTACCGATTTCTTGCTTTATTCATTTATTTATTTTTTTTTTTCTTATTTCAAGTATAAAATCAAGCCAATTTCTGGTATTTAATAATATTTTATTGTAAAACTGTTCCTTTCATATTTTCAACACTTTATACTGGCAATCCTTGGCCAATTATTATGAAATTACTAAAATCGAAAAAAAAAGAGCTTGCCTCATATCTTCTCGAAAGTTCTTCTAAACGATCATCGTGTCGTTAGTTTGCACTTAAAAACCTTGATGACCGGACTTTCCTTAAGATTATTCATATCTTACTTTTTAGAAATTTTTAGTCACGTTTTTCATAAAACGCATTAGCCTTCACCTTTTCCCTCTTAAATATATTATATATATATATATATATATATATATATATTAAAATTCATGGTTAATTCTTTTAGCCTTGGGAAAATCCTACCAAGATATTTGATTCATCTTGACCTATATATTTATTCGTACGTAGTCTTCTTCTTCTTCTTTTTTTTTTTTTTTTTAAGATAAAATTAATCTTATTTATATAATATTTGATAATTATTGCTGAGCAAAACAAAATTGTATAATTCAAAGTTCGTTACTCGGCATAAATATAAATTTCTCTCATTCTCGTTTCAACAATTAAATATATAAATAAATATATTTGTGGAGCGGAAGTTCTCTCTCTATAACATCCTGATTTCTAATAAGAAGATTATATAAATAACTTTATTTATAATAAAATATCGAATAATGCTTCACAGTTGAACCTTGGGTTATCTAAGGGGAAAGCTGTAATATTTCTGGCTAAGGTGAAAGGTTAAATAAGAACTAGGAAACAAAATATTTTCCTCTAGTGGCTTAAAATTGCATGCTTTTACTATCCTACTTTTCTAATGATGCGATCAATCAATTTCTTTTCAATATAATTTTCTTTTCTGGCCTACTGTGCTCGTTTATAATTTTAAAAGGTATCTTTTTTTTTTATAAATGACTGCTCTTGACATTGATTGAATCCTCTTTATGCTACACGTCACTAATAAATAGTTAATAAAAATTATAAAACGAAATAAGAAGGCATCGTATTATTTTAATGATTGTCTAAAGATAATTCAGAAAATTCCAAAGAAATTCATTTATATGTAAGATATATTTTTAACGCGCAATGCAAATTTCTATGAATAATTAAAAATTACATTTTACATTTTTAGACGTTAGTCTAAATATAGAAGTGTCTGTGACATTTCCACAGTCACGAAACACGATTCGAGATTACGTGATTTCGTCTTGGGATGCTGGATTCGGCTTCGAAAAATTTCACTCTCAAGGACGGGTAACAGAATTCCATAAAAATTGGTCAGTCACGTGATACACTTTCTGCGACTTTTCTCGCTTCGTTCTTTCAATCCTTCTCATCCTTTATCTAATATAAAATCTTGTTTCGTAATATTCAACGAACGATATTATGGTATAACATGATCAACAGAAGCATCATTAATACAATGTGGAGGTGTACAATTTCGAATATTCCGTTTGAAAATTTTTCAATCCAATCTTTAATCGGATCATTCGCTTGAAAAATATCCAAGGAACAGATGAATTTCCATAAAAAAAAAAAGAAAAAAAAAGAAAAAAGCTCGTTTTAATAAACAAGCTCAAAACGTTTAACGATTCAAGAGACCCAAGTGTAAATTGAACCTCTTGCTCACTGTTGATAGAGAATGCAAAGTAGCCTGCCTGTTGAGGAGGTTCGTGAAACGTTCGTTAACCATGAGCAATATAAATTACCAAAGTCATTGCATAATTTTACGATCTCTCCTTTCTCGAGAACTCTGTTGTCGATCGCCTCCGTTAAAGTTCGCTTTCTTCACGTGTCCTCGAAAAGATGGAAAATGAAAATCCATTGAACGGTTGTGAGCACCTCGACAGACGTGTTTCTTGTCCGCGTCTGCCTCCATCCATCTTGCTTAATCGGTTGTTCGAACCGTGCGTAATATTTGTCGAGCGAAGATTTGATTTTAAATCTATTGATCGAGCTGCTGCTACGACCTTCTTCTCGGCTCTTTATTCGTGATCAAAGTATCGTAGTCGTCTATTATACGTTAATTTTCTTATTTTTTTTTATTTCTTATCCTTTTTTTAATCTTCTTCTTCTTCCTTTTTTTTTTTTTTTAATTTACATATACATATCCTTGTATCATCGAATTAATCGTTTGCGAAAGAAATTTTTTGATTTCGTCGAATTTATTGATTGTATATGTTTTTGTAATGATGGTCGTAATTATCATAGTTGAGTAATGTTTTTTTAAAAATAGTTTTTTTTTTTTTTTTTTTTTTTTTTTTCTTAAAAACTTAGTCACAATATGACTTAAAGAAGATCCCTAAGTCGAATATAATCACGAAAAGTTACGTGTTTGCTTGTGGGGAGATCGTTGAACGGAAGCTATTTTAACAGCCATTTCTTACTGCTACATTTTAAGTGCAACGATCTCTCAGGAATGAAATTTACGGTCGTCCATTCATTGTTTTTCTACTGATTCGATTTAACTATTCGCGTGATGATTAAAATAAAATTTTTTTCTTTTTTTAAATTAATTATTCATCGATTTTTTTAAATTAATTACATCGATAAATTAGGATCATTATGAGATTAATTTAATTAAAATGATTCGTAATAATTCGCGTTATTGCGATATTAATAGCTCAATAAAAATGAACGGTGCTAAGTGAAATCTGTGTAAAATAAAGTGTACAAAAGATGCGTAAAAATTTTTCTAATTAATTTTGATAATGAACGTTTTCACTCGTTGCTTATTATCTTGATCTCAATAGTCTTCCGGTAGAACTAGAACCACTTTTCTACCTTGCGCAAGGTTTCGAAAGAAACGAAAAAACAAAAAAAAAAAAAAAGGTTTAACCGTAATACATAAGATATGTGCAAAGACGAAGGTCTCGAGTTTATTTTACGTTGAATGTTGCGACAATTAATTATTAGGAAACTATGTGAAAGGATTTTAGAACGTAATCGGTTAGCGTAATTGGTAAAACGGGTTACTTATTTTTTTTTTTGGGTGCCATTTTTTTTTTTTTTTTTTTTTTTTTAATTTTCTTTTTCAAGTCAACGAATATGGAACAATTGTTTCTTTGAAACAAAGAATTTCAATTTATTTTTCCTTGACCATTAATCCGTTTTCCAATTTTTCCAATTTTCCAATTTAAATTGATACGTATATTAAAAAAAAAAGAAAATCGATCTTTTTCGTTTGTCGATCATCTTATGATCGCATATGAAAAATACGATATCGATAAAACTTGACTGTTTTCCGCTCGAGCTTTTTATGTCTATTTTACGTGTTGCACGTCCCATTCAGATAAAAGAGATCACCAGTTAACGCTTGTTACTGAAAGTTAAAGACGTTCAATTACTATTCAGAATGAGTTGCTAATGCAAGACTATTGATCGTAAACTTTAATGATAATTCGCCTCTCTTTTATTCCCATAATATTGCCAAGAATTGATGAAATAAAAGGAATAAAATATAGGAAAATTTATTAACGAATATATCCATTTTTTGCCATTTTGTAACAATTATTGCCGTCATAAATCGTCATACGTTATAAAAAATAAACGTATTTTACGTTTGATGATGAATGATTTATAATTTATGGGGTTCAGAGATCGTAATAATTATAGCTGATGCTACTTTTTTTTTTTCTCTTTTTTTTTTCTAATTCGCGTTAAACGGAATAAAATAATGATATGATATTATTCCTCTCAATTAATTTTTTATCTAATCAATTCAAGGAAATTACAGGTATTTCGATTTTTAGTGACGTCAATTATTTTATTTGTTATTATTAATTTTAATTTACAAGGTAAATATATTTGTCGTAAATGAAATGGGAATATGAAACGGAAATTTACAGAAGGATACAGAGGATTAACAGGGTAATCATACAATGATACTTTGACATTTTCTTGTCAACTTTGATATTTAATATTAGGATATTGTCCATAAAAATAAATTTAATGGGGAATATCCTCGATACGATTGTATGTCACTTCCTGTTCATCGTAAGTACAGGTACAGTTATACACAGGTATAACTTTGAGGGAAACACGATCGTAAAATTATTCACGCAGAAATTATTACTATGTACATTTTCTTGTATGGAGAAACTTTGGAAAAATGTTTTTCTTTTCTTTTTTCTTTTTTTCTTTTTTTCTTTTTTAATTTTATTTTATCTTGTTTTGTTTCGTTAGATTAAGGGCAAAGAAAGTGGGGAAATCTTGCAACGGACATTCAACTCGATTTTAAACCGAAATTCCAAATATATGTATACGTTCTCAAATTAATTAGCAGAGAAATTTTCGTATGACTCAGTGGCGAGGCATACTTATCTTCTTCTATGCTCGCTTACTATTCTTATTTAAAAATTAAGTGATTTACCGCAAAAAAAGAAAGAAAAGGAAAAAAAAAAAAAGATTGGAAAACTAACAAGCGTAGAAAGTGTAGGAATAACTGAGTTCAAATAACGAATTCTTCCATAGTAAATTCACTCGTATTTCTTTTATTATGCACACTAAATCCATTCTAAACCATTTTACATTTCCTGCGTTGTAAATCTAAACGACATGCTCTTGCGAAATAACTTAACCATAATAGAAGATGGATTTAACGCGTTGAATTTTAAAATATTGGAACTGGCAGTAAGTGTTTGAATAGAAATAAACGTGGTAATGTTAATCTCGTGTTATTCACCGTGAAATCGATATATATATATTCGTTTTCCTTCGACGAAAACTGTTCTGTCGTCGACAATTGATACGAACGATACGAACGATTTTTATTTTAAAAAAATCGTGGAAGAAAACAGGGGCGATTGAGGAATAACGCATAAAGGAAGTGAAAAGTTATTTTCACATCCGTGGAAGGAAGTGAAAATGTTAACGATCTCGCAGGAAAAGGAAACGTTAACGTTCTTATCGAATCGAAAATAAAAAGTTTTGCTTCGAATCGACTGAATCGAGAAAGTGCGATCAACAAACTTGAAATGAAAAAAAAAGAAAAAAAAAACAACATCGAGTTAATAATCAACCACTTTTTATCTCACTGAAATAAATTCATCGATTTGGCCATCGTGTATATATACATACACGAATAATGATTAATGATGAAATTAGAAATTAAATTTTCTAATTTTACTTTAGTAACATTCAACCAGATATTGATCCCGTGCACAGGTACATTTTTTAACAAGCCATTGCTGCGCAAATGGCCATCGACGATTGCACGTTACTCAGTGTTATCTCATCAGGTTACACGAGTTACTTAATGGCCATTGAAACACGTAATATCGAAGACGGGACAGGGATCTCTACGCCGGACTAAAAATATATCTGTTCGTTACACTGGACCCCTTCCTCCTCCAAAGTTTCTCCGAACAACCGAGAGTGAAAGTGATCTCAAAATCGGCGAGCGTACGATACACCTCTTGCTTTACATCTCTCCTGCCCCGACTTATGCCTTTACGAACGCACCGTGGACCGCGCGGTTGTCCACCATTTTGCAATCCGCTCTAATATAAAAATATTTGGACCGCCGATTTTGTAATCCTAACTGCGTTCCAAGGATTTTAATTAGGAAGGATCTTAATTTTAAGAAGGCTCGTTCGTCGCTAATCGTGCGTTTTTGATCAGTGGAAAAAAAAGAAAGAATGATTTTCACCACGGTTCAAGAAATTTTCAGGACATACGTTTCACGATCAGCGCTGTCGGATGAATATTCTTCGAATGATCGGTCATGAGGTTTTCGTTATTTGCATACATTTGTGCGAAACACGAATGTTTTTTTAGATGAGTATATCGTAATTTGTGATTCGTTCAAAAAATTATAAATTGATTTCTGATTCGAAATACTTATACTTGATAGTAATTTTTAATTGTCAAATGGCAAGTTGTAAATGTTTGGAGCTTCGGGTAACTTAAATAAAGAAGGAAGCGATACTTCAAAATTTGTAATTTTTTAACTAACGTGTGATTTCTATTAATAAGGAGAATGCTTGTATATTAATTTTAATTAATTCTATTTTTTATAAATCGAGAAAGATATAGACCGTATCGATGGCCGACTTATTCGGATACCTTTGAGAGAATTTAATCATCAGAAATAAGATTTTCAACATTAGGAAACATTACAAAATTGTTGAATCTATGTTATTTAATTGGTTATTAACAAATATTAAATAATTAAAAATATAATAATTATAGCAACAGGCTATAGAGAGAATCAGAAGTAGATAAATTTATAAAGGAAAAAAAATATATGAATTAAACAATACGGGATACTACAGTCTTGTATAAAATATTTTGCAAGTCTAATTAATACCATTCTTACACGAGTACATCGATTAAAGTTTTTAATCGTATGCATATTGCTTCGTTTCACATTCTGACTTTACAAATATGTTCAATTTTTAGTTTCACAACTCGAACGGAAAAAAACGTTTCTTTTTCCTTAGACTAAAATATTAAAAGAGAAGAAGAAGAAGAAGAAGAAAAAGAAGAAAAAAAAAACATTAAGAAACGATCGATCTAAATTAAGCGAGAATTTAACGTTAGATAGCTAGACTACTTTCTTAAAGCAACACGGAATCGTTTCTCCTCAAATGAAATTACTTTGATACTTTCGAATAAACTTTGCTTGACCAGTAAGTCAAGATCATTGAAGGAAGTACAAGTTTTACTAGCGGATATTTATGTACTCGATTCGATCTAAATTAGAAATGATCTAATAATAAGAATTTAATAAGATTAAAAAGTATATTTTTTTAATAAAAAAGTAAAAGAAGAACGTTACGATATATTCGATATATATATACACTTTAAAAATCCATTTATTACGATTTATTACGAAAATTGTTCAAATCGATGATTCCATTCTTTAAAAAAAAAAAAAAAAAAAAAAAAAAAGAAAAGAAAAAAAATGAACAAAATGAACAAATAAACGATAACAACAGAATCGAAGATATCCTTCCAGATATAAAAAGTTTGATCTATAAAAGAATAAAATTTCCAAATATTTCCAAAGAGAAAAAAAATTGTTGTCGATATTTCATAATCCTTTTTCAAACGTATCCTCGAAATCAAGAACCCATCAAACCCATCAAGATCAAGATCTTATATTCAACTTCAAACCGTAAAGGTCAGAATGAGCCGAGAAACAACTTGCAACAAGAGGACTCCTTTCACGTTGCCCGAGTGGTAAAACAGGAAACACGATCCCGATGAAAGGCCCGCATCTTCTAAGAAACGTTACACCAGTTTGAAAACGGAATTCGAATCTCGTAAGAGGTTCGAGATCAAGATTCGCATTCCAGATAATTTTCAGGAAGGAAGGAGCGACGTTCCTTCTTCTTCTTCTTCCGTTTCTCGAGAGGAAGAAGAAAACGTTGGAGATATTTGAGAGAGAGAGAGAGAGAGAGAGAGAGAAATATTATATCGAATAACGGGTGCAAGTAGGCCAAATAGCGCACAGAAAGGAATCGGTTGCCTGCCCCACTATCACGTATCATTCTGATTATGTTTGATCATCGTCAACACACTTTGCAGGTAGGTAACAGGTTTATAAGCGTTGGTTGCAACTCGTACTATTCGGCCGGTGCCGCTCACCTCGAACTTTTCAATCGAAACGGGAGAAACTCGCCGCAATAGCCGTGACCGATCGTATGGAATGTATGAAAAATTAAAAAGATTCAAGTGAACTTGAAGAGATTGTTTTTTATCATCGATTCTTTTTTCTTTTCTTTTTTTTTTTTTTTTGCGAGCACGCATCGATTAATTTCTTCTAATGTCCCTCGGAGCGCGGACGATGTTTATTTTAGAAATTAACGTTTGTTAATCGTGACTCGATTCGCGGGGGATATCGTGATTTTTCAATGCGCAGGAATTCTTTTTTTAGATTAGATTATATAAAATTTCAAGTTCGTGCAATCTAATACATACCATGAAATCCGGTATGAGGATTAGAAATTGTTTTTATTATAGAGTGAAATGGTAGTTTTTTTTTTTTTTTTTTTTTTTTTCAAGTTCATTGAAACAGTTGTTATGCAGCCGAATCGTTGGCTGGATCGAAATTGAATTGAAATCAGGTAGTGAACGCATTCCTGGCGAATGGAGAAAACGAAAACCTCTTATGATAATTCAAGTTTCTCTGAAGTGAAGAATTTCTTCCTGATTCAAGGTGGAAACAGGTGGAAACTCTCTATTTTCTTACGCATCTTTCAGGGAAATGCAATTTTTCACAGTTCACTTCACAGACAATTTTCGATTTTCGCTTCCAATTCGTAGATTTTGGAAAACGTGGAAAAGAAAAGAAAAAAAAAAAAGAAAATCTCTCGTCAAGATATAAATATTAAAGCGAGACAGAAATCCGCTTAATAATAATTAAGAAAATATTTCAAGTAGATTTCAACGATATTATGCAATCGTGCAGCAATCTTTGATATTCGTTCCAATATTTTAAAATATTGAAATTGCATTATATTTCTCGAATATCATTTTTATTAGATCGCAATAAGAAGAAAGAAACGAAACGAACGCGAAAACTTCATCGTCAATCGTTTAAATCGTTTTATTAATTAAATTTATTCCTCTTGTCATTAATCGGGAATACCGATCTCCAATTATTTCCTATAATACAATTTCAACAAAAACTACCTGAGCATTTTTTTTTTTTTTTTATCTCGAGGAATTGAAATTCTAATTAATTAGAATTTCGCGGTAGAGCACACACGCGTTAATCTGGTTATTTCGTCACAACGTAACGGGCACGTGCAACTTAACGTAAATCAAAATGAAATAATAGCTTCTTACCGTGTTTCAACTTCCCATTCTTAGAAACGAGGAAGGACAAAGGTCTAGGGACCTTGTCCGTGCAGAGGCCGTCGTGTTGACTCGTCTTTACACCGAACAGGGCGTTCCTCCCCACCTTCATGTACTCCTTGCCCATCTTCTTGGGCGAGCTGATACCCAACAACGATCCTATGAATTTCATCGTGTCACAATTTGCGCGAATCAACGACGATCTTTCAAACTTTGCCTGCCCACTTTTAATTTCGTAACAACTTGTGATCAACTTGTTTTAAACGTGACTTCTTTTTTTCTTCCTTTATTTCCTCTTCTTCTTCTTCTTTTTTTCTCTCCCTCAAGATTTCTCAACACGCATGTATGTATATTTAATCAGAGGGATACAGGTGTATTATGAACATCACGTTGGAGATCACAAAAGAGATAACGCATGTTGCTGAAATCGGTTCTCCTGTGTTTCACTGTTAAAATTCACGTCAATTAAGGATAATTGGATAATTCTTGCTCTGTTTATCGCCACTTAGAAATCTTTGTTACAGTTAATCTACGATGTGTGCTACCATGTGTCTTGAAAGTATTGTCTTCACGTCACTTGGCCGAACATTGTTCTCGAGGATGCACACGATTCGTTCTTAGAACACTTGGTTAACCGGCATCGTTTTCTTTCCCTTTCTTTCTCTTTTTCTTCCTTTTTTCCCCCCCTTCCTCTTGCAGTTGAAATCGATTCCTCCTTTCTCGATCTATTTTTTTCCTCTCATTAATCGTTTCCTCTTATTTTCTACGCGATGGAAATTATTAACTTTCTCGATCGCTTAAGACCGATTATCAGGATTTCGTTCTCGATGATCTTTCACTCCGATGAGTTTCGCTCATTTATTCGTCGCGCGATTCTTATTTGCTGGATAATCGTCTCCTCCTGGAAATAAGAAAAATAACAATATTAGCCGATCTCTCCAACGTTATTACGATTTAAGAAATAAAACTATGGAGCGGAAGTTTATTTTTATTAAAAAAAGATTTTTATAAATGTATGTATATGATTTTATTTCAAAGATTTTATTTAAAACCCGAGCATATAGATTAGCAACGCTAGTTCGTTTAACAACTTTGTCCACCGTTGAGTTGTGACAAAAAAAGTGATAATTGATGTTAAAAGTGTTAACCACAACAATACGGCACCGCAATTATTTATGAGCGTTAACTTACGACCACGCAATTTTCATTGTGAAAAATTCTATCCTTCATTTTGCGTAATTATCTTTGCGATCCATCGATTCCCTATTCGTTATACGTCTTCATCATCATCATCATCATCATCATCACCGTGAAGACTTATCTAACGATCAATTCTTAACGATATAACCTCAAATAAGAATCGGGTAAACGATAAAAAAAAGAAAAAAGAAAATGTCCATGAAATATAATCTCTTTTGCGTAAGTATTTCACGAGATGAATTTTGATCGAACGAACGATTGTTGTGTTATAATTTACATATATGTTAAAACAACGTAGATAATTATTTAACAAAATAGTTAAAATATAAATAGTGAATATAATATATATAATATAAATAGTGAAAATTAGTTAAACTTATATAATAACAAGATCAAACGAAACGAGAGAAACGTTGAGAGAAACGAAATTTCAAACAACGCGGGGAATCTAAAATGGGGATTTAGAAAAAAAAAAAAGAAAAAAGTACGCGACGAAATCTCTCTGGTAGCACTTACACTTTCACCGGTCATTAACGCAAATACTTAGTATTTACTCACGTGTTATATACAATGGTTATATATAGTTGAGAAAGTAAATAGTAATGGATATTTCACTCATTATAATATAACGTCCAATTATGTTACGTAAATTAAATTACGTTTTGGGGAAAATAGCGTAAAATTGATCGAAAAAAGAGAGAGAGAAAGAAAGAAAGAAAGAAGAAAGAAAAAGTTATATATTTTGTCTCAATATGCATTTCGTTGGAGGATACGACTATTATTTCTTTCTTTTTTATTTTTAATGCATTAAAAATAAGAAAGTATTAATTGGAAAAAATGATCTAATTAATTCTTAATCCGTTCAATATAGTTTTAAAGAATTCTGTGATATTTAGTATTTTTATTGTAATTTTACATTATACCTGTTTTGCATTATACTCTAATTTGCATTGCATCAAGTTGCTATTTATAAAGGATTTCCAAATTCGTTGTATTTTATATATATATATATAATATTTTCTTTTCATCTGCATATCATGTTTAATTTATCCAGTTTTATTCAGTTTCATTTGCATTTGTAATATGAATTTATCGTAATATTATGCAATTTAATGCAGCGAACAATTATACAAAATAGAAATGAATATTATGACGTTGAATATCAGAAATTAAAAAATTGCTACGTTTACAAATACATCTTCCAATTTAATAATATAAGAATAATATATTATTAAAAGAAGAGATAAGAATAATATAAGAATAAAGTATAGAATATAAGAAAAAAATATAGAATAAAATTTCTCTAAATTGAAATTAAAATTTACTATACTTTTAATAGATCGTTAAAAAGATATTTAATTCGATTGGACAACTTATTCGGGTCAACGACAATTTATTCTTATTCTATTTTACGTATCGTAAAATATCTTGGAGCGAGGGAAAAAAAAAGGAACCGGAATAAAGGAATGTCAAATAACTAGAATCGTTATGCATGACGAAAAGAGGAACTATTCTATTGTACGGACATGCAATAGTACCGTTACATCCTCGAAGAGACAAGATAATTCCATAACCCTGAGAAAAGTGAATTTTCTTGGCTATATTTGACATTTAGCAAATCATTGGGATCGATCATTAAACTTGATTAATTTTTAATTGTTGAGTTGCAAAATTTTTTATCTTGTAGATCTTTTTTATCTTTCTAAATTCTAAATATTTTCTTGTAATGTTATTATAATAAAAATAAAATTGTGTGACAATCGATATTTATTTTTTTCAACATCTGATTTAAAAATAAATTAATTGCAGCGAATTAGTTTCTTTTTTTTTTTTCAAATTTAAATCATATTTATTCTTGTTTATTTAAATGAAGAAGAGATATTTTTATATTTTTGAATGATAATATCGTAGAATATTTCGACTATTTAGATCATAACCGATCTAGAAACAATCGGGCAAAAATGTACACTGAATTTTTTAAAAAGAGTCATATTTCGTGTTCGTGATTCGATGATGGAACAATTTCATCAGTGAAAAACTATTTCAAACTTTCAATTTGATTAATTAACTTAGAAAAATAAGGAGGAGAAATAAAAATTGTAAAATGGTTGGAAAATTCGTTCCCTATATAATTCGAGGTTATAGAATATAAGTACGAACAAAGTTATCGAATTATTAAATGCAAATGGTGATCGATCGTTGCGCAAAATTGAAAAAAAATTTAAATAGATAATAAATTTAATACTACTATACATATAATCATAAATATTTAAATTTTTGAATTGTTTATCTTGATAAATAATAAAGATTTAATCTATTTTAATAATAAAAAATTCATATCGTTTAAAAAAATGGGATATGCAAATATATCTAAAGAAAAATACTTAATAATTTATAAAATAAATTATCGCATAATATTTCCGCAATTTTCCGTAAATATTCCACGGAATAAAAGAAATAACCTTGTTCCTTTATGTATATTAATTATACGAACAATTTATATTTAATAACGAATAGATAGAAATATAATTAACAAGCGATAGTGATTTCATTTCTATCAAGGATATTATGATTTAATGGTACAGCAAAATCTGTCAAGAACATTCTTAATAATATTTTTCTCAAATATATTTTCCCCGTTTAACATAATATTTTTTTCTCCTTTTCATTATGATTATTATGATTCTAATTGCCTCTTATCCAGCTGAAATGAAAATTTATGCAACACAAATGGTCGCATACAATTACATATTTACGATCAGATTGCATCTTGGTACGATACAATTTAAAGAGAGAGAGAAGAAAAAAAAAAAAGAATTAAGCTCAAATAGATACTTGGAAAATATAATTATCACTTATTGATCTACTTTGATACATGTGGAGTATCTTGAAATTGTTAAGCCTCGAATGTTTAATTTATATCTAACACGTAATATGCGTATTAAAGTGTGTTTACAAATTACCTCTAATAAGAAGATAAATAATTAATCAGAATAATAAAAGATAAACTAGAAGATGCCAATTAAGCGTTTTTTTTTTTTTTTTTTTTTGATATATTTAAAGTACAATTCTATATATCTAAGTCAAAGATTCAAGAATTAAATCGCAGAGAAAAAAAGAAAATCGTTCGATTTGTACTTTTTTTATCGTTTCTATCTTCCATATTGTATTGTACGTGAATCAAAAATCAATGTTTTTCGTATCCTCGTAGGACGAAGAAAAAAAAAAGATCGCAAGAATATCCCGCAATTACAATTCTAACCGAGGCTGGTTAAAATACAAACGTTACACTGCAAATGTTATTGCGGCGAAGTTTGCAAAACTCGATAAATTAAGGGAGAGTTACGTTAGACTGCTACAAGGCCTTTAGAAATGTTTAATGGCCACGAATCTGTACGCACACGTGCATATGTCCGCTTCAAATACGTACATCTGTATGCAAGTGTATATATACACACACTCGAAATTTTCAATCCTCGTATCGCAATCAAGCTGTATTTTACTATCACTCTTATTCTCTTCTTTGATACTTTGATCGATCGATGACGAAAAACCATCCTTTCCTTTTTCTTTTTCTTTCTTTATTCTTGTTATTTAAGTATCTTTCCCTCTTTCTTTCCTTCTTTAGAAAAAAACATTGTTTTCTAGAGAGAATTTTTCGACAGTAAATATTAATAATAATAATAATAATATTTAAGGGTGGCCATTTTTTTTTTTTTATATGTCAAAATAGAATGTATTCGAGGTCAGGTATCACAAGTGCAATTGATATTAGCTCGATCACCTAGCTCGACAGTTTAGAGAAAGCGGTTAATGCATGGTCGCGTTTGATTTCTGATATTTTTTTTTCTTTTTCACGTATCTAGAGCGTATCTGAAATTTGGTAATATATGATTTTGTAGATATATGTATAGGTAGATGTGATTTTCAGTCACATTTATTACGCGAGAGATTTACTTTCAATTCATTAAAAAAAGGAAAAAACAGAATTGTGTAGAAAGATTTAATCTATTGTGTAGTTGATCTTGAATTATCATCCTGTTAGATGAAATGATTATAATGAAAGATAATAATAATCTTTATGGCAAAACAAGTTCTATCCTATGACAGGACAATAACTTTTTCAAAGATATATATTTCAAATTGTCTGTTTAAATTTATTATAATAGCAATACGAATAAATAAAAGTAAAAGTTATTCGAAATTAACTCGTTTTATTATATCATCGTAGAAATGAAAGATATTAATAGATATATTAATAGATATATCTTTAATAGTATATATATATATATTTTTTTTCTCTGTTTAAATACAGGAAAGTAATAAAAAATGATTAATTTGATAGATTAATTGTTAATATATTACTCGTGAATATGCTAATATTGAGTAAATTTCTTCTATTTAATTTATCAAAAGAATTTCAAGCTTGTACAATTAATCAATTATTTTTTCCCCTGACAACATTTATATTTCTTGCAACATATTATATTTCATTTCATACGTCAATAATAGGTTAAAAATATATTTAGAGATATTTTCACTGAAATATTCATGGGAAACGTTGTTAAAAAATTAAATTTCTCTAAAATAAAATTTCAAAAGAATTCGTAAGAGAAATCATAAACGAAAAAGAAATAAATTATAAACGAATCGATATCGACGATCTTATTTTGTACACGTTCAATTATGCGGAAGTATAATGTGTGCAAGGACGAACGAGGTGCCGCTCAAAACAAAGTTCATATGCCGTCTATTCACGAGGAGAGAACCGTGATTCCAGACTTTCCAATTTGCCTCCACAAGGGGAGGGATAGAAACAAGCATGACGCACATTTTCTACGGTTTTATTGCACCAAGAACTTAAAACAGATCGAGCTTTCACAATTCCTTTCGACATTTCCAAAACGAGAAAAATCGTGACGTGTCGGAAAATTTTGTCAAGATTTTATCTCTTTTTCCACACACTTTTTTCATTGATTAATTTTACCACGAATAATCGCACACAATTTCGGATCATCGGAGCTCCCTCTTCAAATATTTGAAACTTAGAAAGGAAATTTTCGAAAGAAATCACAATTGCCACGTATTTTTCAAAATTTCAAGTCATCGTACTTTCGTTTCTTTCCAGCAATTTCTGCTGAAGATTACAATTTTCCTCTTCGAATAATTCTAAGATAGAAAACTCTCTCAGGCCAGGAATCGTCATTCGTATCGTGTATCGATTATTATCTTCCAATTAAATCGTAAATTGTGTTGAAGTAATCTGATGCAAATAAGAAAAAAAATATCTTGAAAATGGCTCGTATTAAGTTAAAATAGAGAGGGAGGGGGGGGGAGGGTTGTAAATTGGAGGGAGGGGACGATTGTAAATTGGTATTAATAACAAGGCATTTCGAGAGAGTATTTCAGAAACGTGATAAATATTCATTTGCAATATATATTCATTATTTCTAACAGTTACCGAACCTTGAAATAATGATTAATCGAGTTGATTTAACACGTTGGCAATTATTTCATTTGCTGTACTTAATAGATTTGTGATTAATCGGATATTCTTTTCGCGGGAGTAAATTCTTTACTCGATTATGGGAAGATCTGTGTACACGTTCATGCCGGTAGTTTCAAAAATGAAAGTTTAACCACACTGTTCCTTTTATTACAAATTATTCAATATTGTGAAATCAATTTTAATATTATCACACAACAAATTGCAAAATGGATTGGATTGGGACGTGAATTCGGGAGGAGATATTCATCGGATTTCAAGAAAAAATTTCAAAATTTATTGAAAATTTTTGAAAG
>NW_025222414.1:293503-432429 GCF_014066325.1 Apis laboriosa
ATTTTTTTTTTTTTTTTTTTATATATATATATATAAAAAATGATGTCTCTGTTGCACAGCAATCTCAGGAAGCAAGGAGATAAAAATTTTGAGGTAAGCATTCCAGACAATGCCAGCGTGAAGAAGGATGAATACAGGAAGTATTTATCTTGGGCTTGTGGTTTTGATACAAAACCGCATTCGCAATAATTTTACATTATTATGCATAAACGAGATACTATAACTATCCGTGCCATACTAACATTGTACGTTTCGTCCATGTCTTGCATCGAATTTCATCACGTAGATCTTTTTTTTATATTTCCATAATGTTATTTTTATCTTAAGAACGAGAAGAATTTCCTCTTCCTCCCCCCCCACCCCCCCCACTCCCCCCTTTTTCTTTCATCTTGCTTTTACTTTATCCGTTTTAGATCCGTTCAAAAGATATTAGAAATTTATCACGAGATTTTATCTGAGATTATACGAATACTCGATCGCTTTGCAACATTTATTTAAAAAAAAAAAAAAAAAAAAAAAAAAAAAAAAAAAAGTGGTTTTATCGAATGATTAGATAGTATTATTATCGTAAACAAGACTAACCATTTTTTTTTTTTTTTTATTATGCAAAGAATCGTTACATAACTGCAAAAAAAAAATCGAAATTGACTATATTGGAATCGTCGATATGCCGTTAGTTAATATTCGAAATATTCAAGTTCACTGAAATCTCTCATTTCAAAATCTGTAAAATCATCCCACTTGTTATTTCTGTTTCTTGATGATAAATTTTGATAATAATTTACCATAGAGGCGAATTCGAAATTTATTTATCTCAATCCCGATCCGTTATATACGTTCGCTGAAGAAATCGTCCTCTCTTCTCTAATTTTTTTAATTATCAATCGAATCGAATCATTATTTAAATAAAATTCTCATTCTGCTTAAGTTCTATTTTTATTTAAGAAAAAAAATATTGCAAACAATTTTATTTAAACGATCTCCGATTATATCATGACTATGACTTGTAAGATTTGAACAAAAATTATCGTATATCGAGGGAGAGAGGAGGGAGGGGAGAGACGCGATAGATTCAAATTCGAAGATTCATCGTCTGGTTTATAAGTTAAATTTTCCTCGTGAAAAATCTTCACATTTAATATTGAAAATATTAATTGTGTTCATCACAATTGTGTTATCACAACATGTGAACGATATCGTAATAATCGTAAATAATTTTTTTTAATCCAATTTGAATTTTATCCCTCTTAATTATGAAATTATTAATTATATTTTGAATATTAATTATTATTAGATCTTTTTTTTTATGCTCAATTAATAATAATCGGTTGATTAATTAATAATTAAAATAAATAAACTTGTTCTAATCAAATTCTAATTATCCAATTTTCATTAATTAACGATTTTATTTTATAGTATAAAAAAATCGTTCGACACATGTTTTGACAAAAAAAAAAAAAAAACTGATATCATCGAGAAAATAAAGAGAAAATCGAAGAATTTACTTTGTTGTAATGTTAAATCAACAAGGTTTAAAAATTTTTTTTATTTATTTGAAGTAAAGTATAGAATCGCTTGGACATTAAACATTTAGAAATCTCTTATGTTAATATTATCACATAATATTATTAACTATTATTTGAACAAGTGATCAAAGATTCGCCTCTCAAGTTGTTGCCTGTAATTTTGACAAAGTCGAGATTCTTGTAACGTGTTAAAAAAAAGATAAGCAAATTAGAAGAATATTCCGAGACTCTGAATATATATTTATACCGAATTATAGCGAATATTTATAATGAAAAAAGTTTGAGTTCATAAAGAGAAAGCGAATATTTTTGCGAAACACTGTTCAGAGCGAACCACGTAATTACATTTATTGCATTCAAATTTGCACTTTTGTATTTATAATAGATATATTTATAATAGAAATAATTCTTTCCAAATCAATTCTTCTATATCAAAAATTTCTCGATACTTTCACCATATACATTCGTACATTCGATAAGATGATATTTAATATATCAGAGAAAAAAAGAAAAAAATAAGATTAAAAAAAAATTATATAACACATCTTACATATTTTACATACGTAAGGCATTTGAGAAGAGAAGTCAAGGCTAATGTCTTAATGTCAATGACTGTATGTTTATAATGAAATTTAAACGTTTTGACAATGACTGATCAACGTTGCGAGGCAAGTGAACTTGTCCTAAATATTAAATAATAAGTTTCCAGTAGTTCAAGTCAACGTACCGTGTAATAATGGGGCAAAACTCGGCTGAGTGAAACAATGGTAAGAAAAGTTCCACATTGATGGATTTACGTAAAGTTGATCGATTATCGTTGTATGGTAAATTTACAAAAAAAAAGAAGATTTTACAAATACGATATAAATTTTTAATTATATCTCTAACCAGCCAATATCTTCCAATAAATAAAAATTGGTATAAAAAAAAGTCTATGATCTCTTAAGTCTAACTTAAATAATCACTAAATAATTCGAATAATTAGTGCAATTGATTGTTCTTGCACCGATAAACGAATTCAAACTGATTCAAAAATTTTTCGAAGCTTAGAAGTCACTTAGAAGTTGGAGCATTTACGAGTTCCATCCCAGTAACTCTTTATCGCCATTTTTCCAAACATTAAACCGAACTTGTCGAACCCGAGAAAGAAATTTTGTTTGAACGGTGTTCCTTTTCCTATTACTGTCCAGCTACATATCCCGTACGAATTTACGAGAATAATTTAAGCCAACAATCGTCATTGCAATTACGTCAAACTTACTCGAACCCTATTCATCGCAATAACACTTTATCGCCATTCAAAAAATTAAACGAAACGCTTCTTGAACCTAAGAAAGAAATTTTGCATCTGAACGCTCTACGATATTTCTTTTCCTATTACTGTACAGCTACGTGTCCCATACGTACGAATTTACGAGAGTAAATTTCAAGGCAACAATCGTCACTGCGATCAATTACGTCAATTTACTTTAAAAATTGGAAATAACTTACTCTCGAACTCTATTCGTATTATATTTATATTTCCAATCGCTATTGGAAATGATAAATTTTCAAGAATTCCAAGCCAACCCGTTCCAAAAGATTCTCTAAAAGTTAGAAATAAAACCGTTCCTCCATTTCCTTCCAATCCGCAAAAACCGAGAGAATCGGCATAAAATAAAAAACGGAATTGAATTGCAAGGAATCGAAGGAAGGTGGACAAGAAACGGACCGTTTCTCGTCGCGGCAAAAGTATAAAGGCAGCCAAGGACCAAGGAGGAACACAACTCTTATTCTTATCCCTCTTCTGTTTCACTCTACTCTTTCTCTCTCTCTCTCTCTCTCTCTTTCACTCTCGCATAAGATAAGATAAAAATTTATTCATATTTACTACTTACGTAAACTCGGCGACGGATGTTCCCTGTATATACGCGCGCACAGCCGGGTTCATTAACTGACGGTCGGCAAAATCCCCCTTTATGTAAGAACGTGGAACAGTGGAAGTGAGCGGATGGAAGGAAGAAAAACCATTGGAGACGGGTTTTCTCTGTACGGCAAATGTGCCACACGCCACTATCCTGGATCTCGTCCGCCCTCGTTCGATATCCACTCCGCAGGGATTTCCTCTTCGCCTACTTTTCGCCTCGCGTGCAAGGTGCGAGCGGCCTTATCATCTCACCGTTCCGCTTCCTCGTCCACTGATCGACGATCGCGCTCCAACTCTCGACCCCCGTCATCGATCTCTCGATCCTCGTAATTCTTCTTCTCTGGTCGATGATTTTTTTTTTTTTTTTTCTTTCTCAGAGGGAAACAGATTTTTTTTAAGAAAACGAACGATTCGATGAAATGATGAATCGATCAAGATCGATCGAATGATGAGACGGATCGGTGAAATTTTAAATATTTAAAAATTTAAGATATATATATATATATATAGAAAGAGAGAGAGAGAGAATTTTTTATACTCTCTTTTCTCTCTTTTTTTTGCTCGCACTTTCTCGATACGCGAGAATATTTAGAGATCGAAGAGATCGAGGAGACGATCAAACTCTCGGCCCGATTCCATCACTTTCGCGAGAAAATTAAGGAAAAAAAAAAAGAGCGATCCTTTGAAAACGAGACTTCTTCTTCTTCTTCTTCTTCTTCTTCTTCGTGGAACCGCGACGAAGGGATAAACGACGAAGGGTGAAAAAAAAAAAAAAAGAAAACGGGAAGAAACAGGAGTCGTGGACGATGAATCGATTCGTGATGATCGATTCGTGAAACCGAGCGAAGAAGGATGAGCGTGTGTCGGCCAGGTAAGCGCGTGTTCCCTCTGTCGAATCGCGAAGTGAATGAGGAGATAGTGGAACAGTAGTGCAGCGTGGACCACGGTAACGAGAACGCGATGCCCACTTGGTGGGCAAAGAAAGTGGTAGGGACACCGGAGAGTACGTGGAAACGGGCACCACGCTCCTCTCTCGCCCCCTCTGTCGCGAATTGAATGATCCGGCTCTTTCGTTCGACTCCGGTGGCTAAGTATACTTTGACCGACGCCGAGTGAAAATCCCCCGTTTATCGCGCCTCACCTCCTCCCATCCGATCGCTTTACTTTCGCAACCTCCTCCCTTCGAAGGTCGAGAGCCAACCTTCTTCTCGTTCCTCCCTCGAAGAACCGACCGACGAGTCGTGTCTGTCGATACGATGGACGATGTGATGAAATTTTTTTGGGGGGAGGAAGGAGAAACGGGGTGGCGAAAATTTTTGCAAAATTAAATATAATTAAAAACGGTTTTTCCCTCTTCGTCGATCCCTCTCTCGTTTCTTCCCCAATTCCGATGAGCTGGGGAGTGGATCGAGTGCATTTTTCTTTAAAATCTCGCGTTATATACGTTGAGAGAGAGAGAAAAAGAAGAAGCTCTGTTCGTTCTGTTTTCTTTTTTTTTTTTTTTTTTTTTTTTTTTTTTTCCGAACACAGGAGAAGGAGAGATATTTATTATTTTGCGAAAATAATTATTCACGAGACACGTTTCGAATTGCTAGAATTTCTTTCATAGTCATATTCCATAGTCCTCTCGATATTCTTCTTTATTGCTTATTTAGAATTATGGAAAGTTATTCGCATCACACGGAACTGAATGTTTTAAGGTTTGAATAACTGTAAAGCTTCATCCGTGCATTTTTTTAGATTAGAACCTTAGAAAGTTGCGAGACAAGGTTATGAAAGATATATGTATATAAAGAACACTATCTAACTGCCGGTGAAATTTTTTATTTCACTTACGAATGTTTCGTCCGTGCATGTAGTTATATATATATATGCACGATGATACAAGATGTTCAATTTATTTTCACGTTTCATGAAATTGGAGCTGCAGGTAATAAGGATAGGATTGAAGGAGAAGATGTAATGACGAAGAGCGGAAAGTTTTATTGTTTATTGTTGTAAAATAAGGCAAAAAAGGAAAAAAAGATTGTGCAACAATTTAATATGTTTACAACGACGAAGAGACAAAGTCGAAAAAATCAGTCGGGCAATAATTATAACGTACGACAAATCATTTGTCAAATTGTTTATTGAAATACGCGTCAAATATAATTGCAATTCCAAAGAAATTAATTGTTTCCCATTTATTTATTTATTTTTATTTATTTTTAATTCCTTTAACAATCGAAATTGTTTCTTCTTTCGTTCATACCCATATAATTGTTTCTTCTTCTTCGCATACCTATATTTTCCCATATATTTTCCAAAGATTTTGTCAAAAATTCTAACTGTTTCCAACCCATAACTCGTGATAATCCTAATTTAAAAGTAACCACATATCATGATTTACAATAACAGTTGAAAGATTGACATGTTTTTATGACAATTTATGACCGAGATATTTATTCTATTGCTTTATTACCTGCCCCTAGTTACCTGAGGATAACGGGACAGGTGGTTAAGGGTAGCGATATCACCTTGGTTGTCCTTTCTGGCAGTCACTTTCTCTTAATTGCTTATCTACCAATCGTTCGCCTCTCTTCCACCAGCTGACCAATCCGAAATTTTGACAATTTTACTAATACCCTTAACAATACCCGTTGACCATGCCCATCCCTTCGAATTTTGCATGCATAAGTAGAAGTCGGTGGTCGTTCAATGTTAGTCCTGAGTGAACTCTTGACAAGTGTTAAAGTCTCTCGGTGCATTCTCGAGTTTCTGAGCGAATTGTGGAAGGTGTGGAAAGTGTGAAGAACTTTGGAAGTGTTATATACGACAGGCTGCCGATCGTTCATAACGATTAATCAAGTTATCAAGGGGATTTCTTCGATATTGAGTAAGTAACAATTCTATCTATTATATAATACAATTATAATATAATAATATATATATATATATAATATTGTATGTAAATGTATACGTGAGATTAAAAAATAAATTCGGCACAGAGGAAATGTTTTGCGAATAAGTGAGGATATCGAGTGATTCGAATTCGTGTCTATCGTGCCAATTATTAGCGATTCGATTCGTGAAATATGGAGAAAAGAGTTAAGGAAGAGGGGAGTAAGTTAAGGAGAGTGTAAAATATTTGTTTATTCCAAAATTGAAAATTAACGATATTTTTATCTCTTTCTTATTCAAGAATCTTGTTTCTCGAATAGTGAATCTTTGTTACCTTTGTTGCACCTGCTTTACAAAATTTTTCTTCTCTCCATTTTTCGACCAATAATATTATTCGCAAAATTGGAATAACATCGAATATTTGTAATTATTTCGTTATTTTCTCCAGGATTCTAAAAATATATATATATATATATATTGTAAACTTAAATTATAAGACATATCTGGTCAATAATAATGTTATATGTCAAAGGTGCCCGATTAAGGAAAGATCATCAACTCCTTCGTAAAAAAAAAAAAAAAAAGAATCTAAAAATCGATGTCACTGATGTGATACTTTTTCGCGATATCGATAACGTCAGCAGGAAATTAAATGAATTATTGAGATCATTAGAATAATGTAGGAAATAAACACGAACTTATTAGATTAAACGACATATATATGTTAATAATAATTATTTCCCGAGAATAATAAATTCTAACGGAATTATATTTCCATTTTTTGCACGTATAAAAATGCAATTTGATATTTTTTCAAGTTTTTTTTTTTCTTTTTTTACATTATATCCAATTTTCTATAATAAAATTATTCAGGAATGATAAATGAGAAATATTGCAAATAAATATGTGAAACAATGCAAAATTGTGAAACGGACGATATTTTTCAAGCAACAGAAACAATAAATTGGTTAACCCTATGACTTTCTCGTTTCGCACGCTTCACATTAAGTAACCAATTAAACAGGCCTTACTTAAATTTACTTGTGCATCGCGATTTCTTTTTGTAAAAAAAAAAAAAAAGAAAAATATATATATATATACTCGAAAGAGATATCGATCGTTCTTATTTAAAATTTATTTCATATCTTACTATTTTGCTGAAAATTATTAATATTCAATCTATCTAATAAAGTATTAATTCGTGAATCTTGTTTCGTGTTCTCGGTATTTAAATCTATATCTATATATAATTATAATTAGAAAGATTAATTAATTAAAGATATACGTTGTCGTATATTCTCGTAATTAAGTTTGCTCGTGGCTTTTATTTAAATAATATAAAAAAAAATCTCTCTAAATTCTTCCATATCTCTCTAAATATTTCCATAAATTGAATATAAAACTTGAGTATAAAATTGCAACATAATTAAAAATTGCAATATAATTAAAATCACAAATATTCACAAAAATGAATGATAGAAATATTTGAATAATGCGAAATATTTAATTTTCTTTTATTTTATATATAATTTATTTATTTTATATTTTATATAAAGTTTTTTTTTTTATTGAAATATGCGTAAGAATATATATTCAAAGTAATATCAATAATAATTTATGTAATAATTTCATGATTTATAATATTCACCGATATGTGAAAAAAATATTGCATTAAAAATTAATTATTAAAATCATAAATAAAAAAAATTTTGTTTATATTTTTATGATATTATATTATAATTATAATTAACAAACGATACGATAAGATTAAGCATATGAATGAATAATGACTTGTACTAGATCTTCGTATTTTAAATGATCTTTGATATTATTAATAAACTTATCGTAAATCCTTGAACTGATATATTTTCAAAGCAATATTTTGATTTAAATTCAATAGAAAAATACTTGTTATATATCGCAAACGAGATACAGAATCTTATTCGTCAATTTATTTTTTATCTCTTAGAGAAATTAGGACATTCTTATAATTTTATTAATTTGATTTTAAAATAAGATAGCAATGTTATTAATGGTATGAATTGAAATTAAATTTCAATATAAATAATAAATATAATAAATATAATATAAACATAATAAATAAGAAATAGAATAAAATAAAATTTTTATAAATAAAATAAAATTCTTATAAATATCGATCTTATAATATATGAATTTATACAAGATTATATTTATATATAAAATATAATTATCGTGGAACAGATAATTGAAATGATGGTTCCACATTTCATTGTTTTTATATTATATTATAAAATCAAAAATATAATTCAGATTATAATTTTGAAAGGAAAATGAAACAATGTCTGTTCAATTCAAATACGTTTTGTATTTCGTTATGGTTACGTGTTCAAGCAAATATAAACAAAGAAAGAAAATAATCAAAAAAGGACAAAGATACAGTAAAAATATTGAAATCAGCGCCATCTCTAGAGTGCCGCAAATGAAACTCGTAAAGGAAGGATAGAAAATATAATATAATAATAAGAGAAGGATAGAGATAAGGCGAGAATTGATTACTAACGCCATCTTTTGACTTTGGACAATATCTTCTTAAAACAGGATAAAGTAGAGTAAGAATTGAAATTCAGCGACATCTCGTGATATATTTAGATATATGTTTCAAAAAATACTCAACAGATGGCGTTGATAGTCAATTTTTACTCTATCTCTATCTTTCTTCTTCTATTTTTTATCCTTCCTTTGTAAGTTTCATTTACGGCACTCTGAAGATGGCGCTGATTTCAATATTTTTATTATATCTCTATCTTTATCCCAGTATTTTTCCTCTTTATCTATATTTGTTTTACGTTATCCATGTGTTCGTGATACGGCGCCAATTTTTGATTAGCTTTATTATCTATTCTTTTCAAATCTACTGATTATTCCATGGAATTTTGATATCTCATAAATATATATTTAACAATTTTTTTATTTCTATATATCATATACATATATATCTTTTATTTAAATTTATTTTTTATATGTGGACAGGAAGTGACATGAGAAATTTTTCCACAATTTTAGAATCAGAAATTTTTTATCTAAATTTTCGATTATATTATATTAGGAAAATATAATTTAAAAACAGATTTTATATATTTATATGGATACTTATATATTTTATTTGCATATTTATCTCTTAGAAAGAATAAGAATAATTTGTTTTTATAAATTTCAAATTCTTTCATATTGTATCATTTATGAAGCATTTATAGATATAGCTTGATATTTTTCATAAAAAAGGATATTGAGCTATATGAAAACATAAAAAAAATTTTACCTTAAAAAATAATAATTAAATAGTTTTTTACTAAATGATTTATAATTAAATGATTTAATAATTTTTATTCTAAAATTATTCTATTTATTTCTTTCTTTATAATATCCATAAAAATCTATAAAATCCATAGTAAATGACGTGATTCACATCATATTACGAATCTTACCACATTCTATACATATATTTTTATTAAGTTTAAAGCATTGCGAATTGTCATGTCATACATATGAAGTAATTAAAATTTTTGCAATCTAATTTTATATTATATATGTTTCTTATATTCTTTATTATTATTATCTAGCTTTTTTTACTTGTAAAATACGATTTCATTTTCAAGTTCGGACTATTAATTTTTATTTACTTTTATGTATCCTATTCAATTATATAAAAATGAACTTCATACATACCCTCTTTAATTTACATTATATGCAATAGCATTTTCTAAATAAATGTGAATCTATAAATGCAATTTAGTCAATGGAATTTATTGCGTGGCTAATAAAACTAATATTCTATTGAAAGTAACTTTTTCCATCGTTTGTGTCCATCTGTTCATAAATTCGGGACAAACAGCAGTTAGCAGCTGGCAGCTACAATAATGTCTGTACTGGATAAAATTAAGCATTATCAGCGAAATATTGAAAAATGCGATGACAATGAAGATAGAGTATGTATTGTTGTACTAATTTTAGTATTCTACAAAATTTTAGCAACGTATACGATGATGCAGTTTTATTAATATAGTTGGATATAACCTTATAATGAAATTTAAATACAATTATGACAATATTTAAATTCTATAACTATTTATAAACCCGATATAAATATAACGTGTATATTATAAAAATAAATAAATAAATATATATATATGTGTATATATGTGTATAAATATATATATATATATATATACACATATATTCATTCTTAAATGAAAATAAATTTTTGTAACATTTATTCTATTGTTGTATTTTTATTTTGCTTTTTTCCTCATATAAAATCAATCCTTTTAAAAAATGTATAATTTTTGCATATTATTTTTACTTCTATAAATTTAACATTTATATATTAATTTTATATTTTATTATTCATTCTTAAAATAAAAATTATATCTTTTGTATTATAGTCTTATTATATGTTTTTTTATTTTGATATTTTTTTTTTAATTATTTGATACATTATATTTATATAATTAATGTATTAACTAATATATATTATTTTAAATATTACAGGTTATTTATTGTATTTCAAAATTATCTAATTTGCCAGTAACAGTGCAGCATCTTCAAGAAACTGGTGTAGGACGTACTGTAAATGGTTTAAGAAAATATGATGGTGGTGTAGGAAATGCTGCTAAAGCACTTGTAGCAAAATGGAAAGCAATGGTTGCTAGTGAAGAAACTAGCGAAGGTGAAGTTGAATATGATGATGAAGCATATGTTCCTGATGCACCTGATAGCTATAATATAAATAATCGTGAATCCCCAAAATCTGAAGAGAATTCTATTAGGTAGATATAACATATATAATTATTATTTTATATTGTATTTATTAATTTAATGCAGAATTATTATATTTAATATGATAATATTTTTTTCTCTTTGATAAATATATATATATATATATTATGATAGATATAATAGATAGATAAATATAACTGATTTTTTAGACATAAAAGTGAAGAAAATCAAAAAGATATGTATAAACACAAGTCAGAAAAATCTGAAATGTCACATACATCACATAATAATAAATATGGTTCAAAATATGAATCCAAATTAAAAATTAATGAATCTCAATCAAAAATGGACAATGATGTTGCTAAAAATTCAAATAATGATTTAGAAAAACAAAAGAAGTATGATAAAATTAAACATAGTCATAAACATGAATCAAGAAGTGACAAGAAATCTTCAAAAGATAAAAGTGCCTATAAGAAAGATGAAATACAAAGTTCTAAACATCATAGCCATAATAAATCTGATAATACAGAAAAACACTCTAATAAATCTATAGATAGCAATAGCTTATCTAGAATTAATGAAGAAAATCATAAAAAACGAAAAAATTATGATTCAAATATACTTAAAAAAGAAAGTAAACGAAGGAAATATTCAGACAGTGAAAATGATGAAATTAAATTTCAAGTATCTTCTAGTTTTGAAAAGCATAATAATAGTATTACATTAAATACAATTAAAATAAAAGAAGAGCCCAAGGATAAAGATGTATTAACTAAAAATGAAATTAAATATGAAAAAAAAGATTCTCATGAAAAATCAAAAAGCAGTTCTAGCAAATCTCGAACTGATTCATCTAATAGCAAATTAAAAGATAATAATGAGAAACATAAACATAAAATTGAGATACATACAAATCATAATAAAGATGAAACTAAACGAAGTGATCATTCTAAGGAATCTTCAGAATTAAAACATCACAATAGTTCCTCTAGTGATAAGCATCATGATAAAAGTAAAGATAGGACTAAAAAAAAGGATCATAAGGGAGAAAAAAATAGACATGAAAGTAAAAGCAATAAAGATTCAAAACATATGAAATATGGATCAAAAGAACCTAAGGATTTAACAAAAATAAAACAAGAAATTAATGGCGACGGAGGGATCGATTGCCACTCTGGTTAGTTACATTTATAAATATAATTGTGTTTGTATTTCATACATGATCAAAATAGATATGCGATATTTGTTTTCTTTTCTTCATTAAGAATATTGAATAAATTATATTTTTTATAACATTATTATATGCTTCTATCAAATTATTTAATATATTCTATGTATGAATATATACTATTTGATTTTGTATTTTACTTAATTTATTTTTATGATGAAAATATAAACTAAAATAGAAAGTATAATTATATTTTAATATCAAAATATTTTATAATTTTTTTTATGAAATATAATCTTTAAAATTTTTATATTCAGTAATTAAATTTCAATGAATTTTATTATTTTTATTTTTATAAGATAATATATTATAATATTATATTTTATATTGTTATTTTTCTAAATTTAAAAAATTATAAATATTGTTTATCTGTTTATAGGTGCTAGCTTTGCAGAAGCACTAGGTATGTGTACAATGACACAAGTATCAAAAAAACGTAATAATAATTCTCCAAATACAAGCACATCTAAAGTGATGAAAACAGAACAATCAACTACTATAAGTAATAAAAAAATCACAGTGAAAATTGAACCAACAAGTGACAATTTACAAGTAATTTATGTTTTATTATTTTATATTATTTAAAGAACTTTTTATCATTAAAATAAATTAAAAAAACAATTATTATAAATAATTATTAATAAAGAAATTTTTATTTTTTTTTTATTGTAGACTCCATCCCTTTTAACATCAAATGTAAAATTAGAGCCATTAAATGTAGATTTAGCATCTACATTACCTGAAATTAGTCCAAATTATAAGCCACTGCCATATGTTAACCCAGTTCAGCGTAAGGAAGAAGATAAACTTCTTACAGATGTAATCTATGTTAAAAATCAAAGGTATATATTGTAAAAATATGTATATGTAGAACAATATATGTTGATGTGTAGTTATAATTGTAATTTTAATTTTAGAACAAAAGTATATTCAGGAAATAAATCTGGTTACACGAGTGTACCAACTTTATTTGAATTATGTACAAGGGTATTGATCGAAAATATTGATGGTAAGTTATTTATAAATTATATAATCATATTTTTAAGATGTTTTAATATATATATATATATTATATTTTTTTTATTTTTTAAATAGCACTTGAATTTACGGGAGGTGTGCCTTTTGATATAATAAAACCTGTTCTGGAACGTGCAACAGCAGATCAGCTTTTTATGTTGGAACACTACAATCCCTATTTAGTTGAAGATACAGATGAATTATGGCAATATCACTGTAATCGTGAATTTAGAAATAAACAAAGAGAAGAAATGGAGACATGGCGTGAGACATATATGGTGAATAAATAGATTTGCATTATTTAAATTATTTTTTTATTTTATCTTATTTCGTATTAATTATTTTGTATTTTCTATTCATTAACAGCGATGTTTGGATGAAAGAGAAGCAAAATTGAAAACACTTACGGCTAATATAAAACAATCAATAGATAAATCTGTTCCTGTAAGATCTACTAAACTTGCATATGTAGACAATATTGTTAAACCTCCCAGAAATATTCTTAAAAAACAAGCTAAATATGGTACTGCTAATTCTATACCTACCACAGCATCTAATTTAAAGAAAAAATTAATCAGCGGCGGAGGACCTACTGCTGCTACAAATATATCTGTTCCGCCACCACCTATATCTCGTAATACAAAAACATGTATGTATTTTTATATATGATATTGGCTTAACTTAGAATATTTTAATATATTAATATAAATTTTTTGTTTTCATTGTTGACTGATATAGTGAAGAAAACAAAAGCACCACTCATGGCAAAAGCATTACAATTAATAAAAGGACGTTATAAACGGTAGTTTATAACAAAATTTATTAATTCAACAATTTAGGTAAGTCATATATTATTTTGTTACGAATGTTAAGCATAATATATATATATATATATATAAATATTTTATAAGAATTTATATATACTTTCGATTGTGTTTCGTATTGATGAAGTAATGTATGTTGAACAGAAATATATTCGTGTGAAGTTTGCATGCTGCTTCAGGCATTCCGAGATTTACCAAATCGATCATACCAAAATAATCGCTCAGTGCTTTTATATCTACTGTAAAAATTATAATTAATTTCATAAATTATACAGTAGAAGGGCACAAGTATATTTAGATTTTTCGATAAAAATGAAAATTCAAAATATTTCATTATATAAAAGTTATAATGCCTTCATATAAATTCAACCAGTATAATTGATATTTTTTAAATATCATGATATTTATTATTCTGATATTTTTAATTGTTTGATGCAATAATGAATTTAAAAATCTTATAGATAAATTTAATTTCGTTCAGTATATTTTACTTTATAATGACATCATGTTATTTAATAATATCTGTCCATGTAAAAAATACTTATCCATACAAAAATGCAAAACTATATACATAATAAATATGTCCCATTTGTTGCTGTGATTCATTAATTTTTTTAAATTACATGTAAATATTTTTTGTGATTTAGAGTGATATATACCAGATTAGATAAATATCTAAAAAAAAAAAAAAAAAAAATTAAATAAAAAATTAAAATGATCACTAGTACTAAGAATGTGAAGAGTACAGCATTCTTCTATAAGTCATAATGAATTTGAAATATTTGCGACCGTCGTAGATTTATATAGTATAATATTGAAATATATTTATAAAATAGTTAATGCATTATAAACTAATTTCATTATTGTAACAAAAGATGAATAGAATTAATTATACATATACGTTTGATGAATTATGACATTATGAATTATTTTAATAATCAGAAATAATTAGTTTATATTTAAAAAATCTTTAATGCATATTAAAAATTTGAAATCACAAAATAATAACTATAAATATAGTTAATTCGATAAGCAGTAAATGTTGCACGTTATTATTTTTGTAAATCTTTATTTGAACAACAAATAATAATTAAACGTTCTATACGAATAATTATTTTATTTAATACGTACATGTGCGTTTAAAAATTGTAATTCATTATAAATATATATTAAGTATAAGATAATTTTTTTTTATGATTCTTATATTAATATTATATGATATATTTATATCAATTTAAATTTTTTTAAGAATATGATTACCTGAACAAATCGTAATATTTTTGAACAAATTTTAAATTTCTTTAAAATTAAGTTATATTAAATATATTATTATATTATATTATATTATTATAATATTATATTATATTATACTTATTATATTGAAATGGTGTTTTTGAAATATTTGTATTTTACATATATTTTGTTTACTGATTAAAATTATAAATAATAAAATAATGAAGTTAATTTAAATAGATTACAATAAATTTAAAATTAATCTTGTTACAAAAACACCATTTTTATACATATTTAATTAATCAATATTTTATTCTATTATATTATAGAAATATATATATATATATTATATACATATTATATACATATATATATATATATATACATATGTACACATACATACATATACATATATATATTATATTTTAGGTTTTAAAATTATATTTCCTGGAAAAATTAATGAATTTTTTAAATTTAAAATAATATTCATAAAATATTATATTCATGAAATATTCATGAAATTTTCACATGTAAAATAATTGAAATAGCATTGAAAGAATGCCACAAACAGTTTTATATGTACTATAAGTAAATAAAAAACGAAAGAAGAAGAATATATTACAAAAATGTTATACGTCCACTGTATTTGAAAAGAAAAATATTTGAAAAAAAATATTTGAAATAATTAATTTAACATTATCAATATTATCAATATATGTAATTATTATAAATTAAATCTATTTGATCTTTTAAATTTAAGTTATTGCGTAAGAAATATCATATTTAATTAGTATAACAATATTGTAAGTATATTATGTAAGGATAAATAATAATCATGTATGTAATTCATTTCATATATATATAATCATATTTAAGGTAATGTATTTATGTTTTATTTATGATATATTAGCGGTTATGTAAAATATTTTAATTTTGATAGTAAACATAATTTTAAGAATCAATAGATGAATTTGCGGAACTTGAAAACTTGAAAAACCTAAAGATTCCATATCATTTGAGTAAAATTTAAATTAATTAATTATTCAATTTAAATTAATTAAGTATTTACATCTATGCATTAATTTTTATACATGCATCCTATTTTTATAATCATTTTATTTTCCTATATGATGTAGAACGATATTCATAAATGAAGTATTTTACGTTCTACGTTCAACACATTACATTCTAAAACTCAAAATTTTTGTACATAAATTCTTTATTATTTGTAATTTTTTTCCTTTTTTTATATTTTTACCTCGCTTGAGCAATATATCAAAAAATAAAAATAGTACCTTACGAAAAAGATTAGCAATTTGATAATGTTAATCAATCGTTTTGGTATTTACAAGATATAGTTAAAATATTTGCGTCAAAGTATGATACTTCTTTTATGAATTTCTTATTTATATTTATATAGAACAAAAATTGAAGAATGATGAGAACATAGTTTATTATTATATGTAATCTACTTAATTATGTTTATTTAGAATTAATTTTTAATTTTATAGGAAATCAATCGTTATGTAATTTTTGTAATTTATTAGATTTTCATCGTTCAAATCGAAGAGTTTAAATTTCTATATACATAAAAGAACATTAAAATAAATAGTCAAAATGAAAATCATAAATCATACATGGTTGATGGATAATATATGTATACATTTGTATTGATTATTAATTAGTCTGATTAATTTATATAGCGAGGTTTTGAACACTTTCCCTTTTATAAATTGATTGAATTAAAGGAAATTATAAGATCAAAGATATGATATTTTCATATAGGAAAAATTATGAAAAAATTGATGTTATCGCTTGAAATGATTAAAAGTCAAAATAATAAGTAGATTATGGTTAAATATGAAATACTGTATTCATAAATATTACATAATTTATTTTTCAATTTAGTGTAACGAATTAATATCAATAAACATTTTCTCATAAAAGTTTTAAAATATTTTATTCAATAATACGATCAATTATTAAATCATACAATAATGTAGAATATTTATTTAATTTGATTTATACAATTAAGATGATTTCAATTAAAATAAATACACGAATAAAACTTAACGTAATATAATTCTCATAATTAGAAGAATTGGAATTATATGAAAAATTCATATAACCAGATTATTAAAACAATTTATCGAAGTAAATCTATACAGTGTTGCAATTTACAATTGCAATGTAACAATCATGTATTCAATCAACAATATTACAAAAGAATCCAAACAGAAAAATTTGATTCGAATAATTTTTATATATTTTTTTTCCGATATTTTCATTTTATTTTAAGAATGTTAAACATAGGTCGTTATAATTACATTATCCGTTCCAATGGAAAATGACGTGAGCGATCATTAAGTACATGGTTATTGTCATAGCACTTGTCAGCATAATTGGAAAGCCCACTCTGAAACGAACGCATTGAAAATTATTTGTCGAATTAATTAAATTATTATTACGCGAAGAATGAATTAGCGACAAGCTCTTGTGAAAATAAGCTTAATTTATTCGCGATTTATTATTCGATTTGAATTCGCTCGGTATACCTAGCTATTCGATACAATATTAGATTAGTTAGAAGTTATTTCATATAATCATACGATTTATTATTGCCTCGCGTAAATGAAAATGCGTATAAAGGTTTAGGTAAAATCGATTGCAAAATTTTTGCAAAATTATTTGAATTACGATTATGCTATGATATTTAATCAATAAGATAAAATAATTTTAATTAATCATTGTTAAAAATCTTTAATTAATCAATGTAAATAGAAACAATAATTTCAAAATGTATTCCTATTATATCAATTATTAATTTATTATTTTGTATATTCTCTGAATAAAAAATACAGAATACATACTTTGTACGAAGAATTTTTGTAATTTGCGATCTTTCTCGTGATAATTTCTTAAAATTAATTACTTACTTGAAAAATTGAATAAAAGAGAATTTGTATCCATGTTGTTCTGCAACTCCTGCGCAAACTACATTAGCAGTAGCTCCAATCAAAGTTCCATTTCCTGCAAATATTCCTATCCATTCAACTAAATAAATCACATTAATATTGGTCTTTATCAAACCCTCACCTTTGCACAAGAAAAGCATATATAGCATACATTATATAAATATTAATCAAATGAAATATTCGAATTATCTGTCAAGTTTCATTACCTCCCATACAGGCGCCAAAAGCTAATGCCCACACCAATGGTTGTAGGGGCAATTTTAATTCATTATTTTGCGCCAAAGTAGTGACGATCCTTATCATCATAGTTGAAAGAGGCACGTTGTCCACGAACGTGCTTGCGAATGCTGACACCCAAAGCAATAGCAATATAGCTACCGCCAATCGTGATTCCTCGTTCACGGATAGAATTATCTTTTCTGTTTGCTTTCCTATCCAAGCGATCAAACCCAATCGTGATAAAGCCTAAAGTCACAAAATCACGATTAATTTAATCGAGATTTCATTTATTTATCGCATGTTTCTTTTTCTCTACCTCCATAAGAACGAATAAAGACGCGAAGAATAACAAAGTGCTCCATTCCACGCGCGCCATCAGACCATCCAAATCTTCGCTATCCGCTAAAATCAACAATAAGAGAACACCTAACAGAGCGGTCCAACCTAATGATAAATGCAGATTTGGCACACTGTGCACAAAGAATAACGTGATCACGAAGATTAACGTAAATCCGGATTTTACCAACAACCATTTGTCCCGAATAGGATACTGTAATAAAATAAAAATCGAATATAATAATTAAGATATTAATGAATATATATATATTTAATATTTTACCTTTTCTTGAAGTTCCTCAAGCGTAGTTTTATATCTCTCAAGTGTCCCGCTGCCTGTCATTAGCTTCTTTTTTAACTGGGAGAGCAATCGTTGAACTTTTTTCAACAAAGTTTCTCTCACTAAATTTTCATCTTTACTATAACTCGACAAACTTGCCGCAGCCCTTTGCCAAATGGCAATTTCATGCCTTAATTCCTGAAACGAAAGATTTAAGTAATTTTTTTCTTTTCTTTTTTTTTTAACTTGTTTGTTTCGAGATAAACGATAATAAAGAATGATATATTTATATACCTGCACGTCTGGAGGTTCGGCGAATTTAAGAGCAGCCATATCTCGAAAGACGAATCGCAGTTGAGCATATACTACGATCACTACCAATATTACACCTATGCTCATGTGTATTGTGAATGTACTGAAATCGATGCCCTGAATAACAACGAACAATAATGATAAAGTAGTATGTAATACATAAGGTATATATTAATAATGGATTAAGGAATGTTAACGATTAAATGTTAATGCAATGTGATTAAACATTTTTATTTTACGGTAATACGTTATATTGATTTAATTTAATCCTTAATGAAATATTTGTAGAAATCAATACTCGAAGTAGTCCCTTACATTATTGATAACATCGCGATTCGATGTAATAATTACGTTGGGTGGATCGCCTATTGGCGTCATAGCACCCCCTATATTAGAATAAACCACCATCGCTGTCAATATTGGCACAGGATTTATTTCCATTACTTCGCATAATCTGATGGTCACCGGTGTCATTAACAATACTGTCGTAACATTATCTAGGAATGATGAAATTAACGTTGTAAAGAAACATAGTGTACCTACGAGCGGCCATAACTTTCCTCCAGTTATCTGAAAGAAAATTGGACGAGAGAAATAGAGATATTTTATTTTAATAATATAAATATTTCGCGTTTAATTATATTATATTATTTAATTTTTTTTAATTATTAAAATTAAATGTTAAACTTTTTCCTCGTAATAGAAATTTTTTTATAATTTAAAACGTTAAAAATTTGTATGCAAGTGCAAGTATAATTATTATTTAACGATATATAAATGTTTATTTAGAAATTAAATTACCTTGTAAGCGTAAACTGCTAACCAGTCGAATATACCCGTTTCAGCGATCACGGCAACAAGTATCATCATCGAGAATAATAATAACAACGTGTCGACGTCTATCCAAGATATTAATTCATTCATAGTTGGCCTCTGGAAAACGATTTTATATATCATTTAAAACTGTTCAGAGAAATTTCATGAATCTTTTTTTAAGAAGATTTTATTACCTCGTTTAAAGTTGCCAATATCGCGATAGACATAGTCGAAGCTAGCATGGCTGCTAAAGTTCTATGTACAATCTATATAATGATGAATTAAAATTATAAAAAGATAAGATATCTTTCACACACGAAACTGTAAATTATTACCTCGAATATTATAAGTACATATAATCCCAATAGAATTAATGCAGCATAAATTATCCCATCGTCTTTGTCTATAGGTGATAAATCATAACTGATGGAAATAGCAAAACTCGATTCTAGATTAGTTTTCAATTTGATCGATATCTCTCCATGCTCTAACGCACTGTAAAATAAAATAATACAATTTTTCGAAGAAAGATGTATTTGAAAATTCGATCGTTAAACATTTTTGCGCGTACTTCTTATCCATATTTCTTAAATTAAATATCTTCTGATGCCTTTGTCCAGGAAAAATGTCCATTAGATTCTCAGGAAGTATTGGTAAAACCCATATATCACTTATATTCTATATTAACGTAATTAATTTTTATTTATAAATATTAGACAATTAAGATAAAAATCTCTTCTTAATATATCATACGGTATATTGATACCTTAATTTCTTCATATCCGTTGAAAAATTGATTACTCTTATTATCCTCGTTGAACAAGAATTCCAACCATATCATTAAATACCTATCCGATATATTTGCGTATTCTATTGGTTTTACCGGAGGAAGTAACGATCCTTCTAGCATTATACTGATATATTTCCTAGGAATTTCACCGTACATTTTATAACCTAAAAAATTAATTTAAAAATTAATTAATAACAATTTAATTGAATTATTCTCTATGTGCGGTATCGAAACGTTGAAGGATACTTTTTATTTGTCCACTGGGTATTGAGATTTGATGCAACGATTCGATCTTCTCGCTTTTAATTACCAATATTAACTGAAACGAAGAAAATACAATAGATAGAAATTTAACACAATTTATCGGAGGATAAACTTACGCTGAATATTAACCAACAGAGACACAATATAGTCAGCTTGGCATATCGGTAAAAAGGCTTCTGTTTCGTTTCTTGAGCCTCTTGTATATTCAGATCCTCATCGTTTTCCTTATTTTTCAATCTAAAATATAAAACATTTTAAAACTTATTTTAAATAATAAGAGAGAAAAAAGAAGCATCGCTTACCTCAACGGCAATGGTTTCTCGAGGGACATATTTACCACCAGACAATCTTTCTTTGCTCCATCCGTGAATCTGTTAAAAATTATTCGAAATAATTATGTAAAAATAAATTATCGCCCGATTCAATTTTATATTGTAAATGTTTTATCGATTGTTATCGACGATCAAATTTTCCATTTATATACTGTTATATATTATGTTATATATTATATGTTTACAGAGGAGACATTAAGAAGCACGGACCTTCCTCCCACGGTGTGATGGACTCGATCGTATTCTCTTTGAAAAACTGCCAAACTAGGATCCAAACGTATCGCCTCTGGTAGTTGACTCCAAACACGGAGTACCTCTTCTGGGATTTGGCCGAGTATTATTGAACTCGTGATAGATGATGGAGTTACTATATCGCATCGAATAAATGTCAAGCAAAACACTCACATAAAGTATATTATTGACCATGAATTCGTGAAAATTAAATTATATGTTCAGTGACTCGAAAAAAAAGAAAAACAAAGATTTGATTAAATGTATTTATATCACATTATTACATGTATATGTATATTTTTTAATAATAAACGATAATAAAATGATAAAGGTGAAAGCCTCTTTTTTTTATTTAATCGACAAAGAAAAATAATACACAGATCAAATGTCGATATCAAATGTAATTACCTGAATCACGACTGCATCGTGATCCTTTCCTCAGCACTATTGGCGTCCGCAATCCCGTTTCATCCTCGCTCGTGTCATCGAACATTTTCGATTGTAATGTATGTAGTGTGTTCTAATTACTAAATAGATCAGGATAGATTAGTTTGTTTTTCACACGATACATAATTAATAAATGTTCATTCGAGATACGGTACGTTGTAGTTGTAGTTTGAATCCGAGATGTTAACGGAAGGAGGAAGAGCATGGAACTGTTTGATATCTACTATATACTAGCTATCGTTTTCTCGTTAGGGGTCACATTTAACGTTTATATATTTATAACACATATACGCGTGTTTCTGTTTAGTAAGCGCTTATGAAAATTCCATCTCTGTTACGAGATTTCTTATAGTTTTAATTTTCGAATGTAAACGAATTTTTTAATATCGTAAAAAAATAATTCTCGAAATCGAATAATTTTCGGCCAATCGTCCGTGAAAGTTTGATTTTATTATTAAATTTAAAATTCTCTCTCTTACAACTTAATAATTAACGTTGTGTATTTCAGTCATAAGCCACTCTTAAAAATGATAAGAAAATAGCAACATGAAGTATTATCCCAAGGTATTGTACGGTGTATATTTTCCAGGAATAGGTCCGATGTCTTCTTATTGTTTTCGCGTTAATCATCTCGCTAAAAAAAAAAAAAAAAAAATAAAAAAAAAAAAGAAAAGAAAAGGAAAAAAATTAAAAAAACAGAGAGAGAGACAGAATTTTATTTATTCTTCATAATTTGATTTGTATCGTTACTTGTACAAGTCTCGTATTTACCCTAGAGTAGTCATATCGCGGAAAGAAAGTACTTGCGGTCTAATTCGCAACAAAACCTCGAAAGCTGTCCTTTCACCCGCCTGGATCGCGCCGTCTACCGTGCCGGGCCAATTCTTAGCGTATTCGCTCGAGGTAAATAAGATCCTTTTTTCGAAGGAAGTTCGAATCGAATTAAAATTGATTGAAACACGATGTGAAAAATATCGATATGAATAAATTTTCACGCTCACCTGTCGTAAGATTCCTCTTTGTGCAGGTGATCATCGAATGAGGTGGGTTTCAGTGTGCTCATCGGACAACCGAACGTCACTTGATCGTTTATCAAAGAAGGATCGTATTCTTTGTATCGTAAATAATTGGAAGCATTGGTGGACTTGTAACAATCGTCCAACGTAGCGAACAGACATTTCTTTCGCGTCTGAGTGAAATGAGATTCGGCGAGAAATCCAGTCAGGACAACTTTATTGCTGTGCTCGTGTGACGTGTCGTGGACGAAGTTCAAATTATTGGCAAAATCCCACGTGGTTATGATATCTTTTATGGAACCATCGGTCCAAAACGGTTTCTTGTACGTTACGTTGAAAAATACATTCTCAGCCGGCGCGTACAAGGATTTCGTATACGTGGATGGCTCGATAGTGATACTGTCCATCATCGATGGAGGTATTGCTATAACTGCTAATTGGCATCTGCAAAACTTTCTTTTCTATCTGTTTTTTCGTATCAAACGATATATATCAATACCTGAAATATTCCTTTTCCGTGAACACGTAAGCTTGGGCATCGTTGAACATGATCTTGCTAACTGGCTCAACGTACTTTATTTCACCTTGTTCTTGTAAAATACGTTTCAACAGTGTATGCGTGATTTTAGACATGCCACCCTGTCGCAATGCAGATTCAATCAATAATTTCTTTTAATTAATGAATTTTTTCGCGCGTGAATACTTGTACGAAATATTGATTATTGTCGCCTAGCATGATCCTCAGTCGGTTGGAGAAACCTGATGCACCGTACAACATGACGAAGAACCAAAGCGCCGAGATATCGTTGAGATTTCGCATAGCTGTTTAAAACAATTTTGCCTGAGGAAATGTTTTTCTTTCACGAACATTTTTTACCGTAAAAGAAAATCAATAAGAAAAGATTTTTATCGATAAAAATTAGGTTACCGCAGGTAGTGCATATATATGCCCGGCACAGAGATCGTACATAAGGAAAGAGAACGATTTGGCGGAGCAATTGTTCAACGCTTGTCACGGCAAGATTCTCTGCTTCTTCCGTTTTGAAGTAATTACTAAATCTTATGCTTGATGAATTTTCTTCGATCTGAAAAGATAAATAATTGCAATACTATAGGATATAAAAAATACTTTTAATTGATTTTATCATTTGATAAAATGCAGACGTGCCAATGAATATCGAATATTTAAATCTTTAATCGCGATAAATATTTATCGAAATTCTCTCTTTAATTCGTCATAAAATAAATATGGCAATTTGTATTACCCTTTGGAAAAAATTGTGAACCTCAGCTCCATAAAATTTAGGTAAAATTTTCAAAGGTTTTTCTCTCGCGTACAATATTCGATTCTTTCTCTCCTTATGCGTTCTTTCCATAATTTTTATGTGCAACGTGTTCAATAGATTAGTAATATGTTTTTGCGAGGAATTGGCGTGATAAGAAGTGCAAAATTTTTTCGATAAAATTCGTCCTCCTACGTCATCTGATTTTGGATGAATCGTAAAAAAAAAAAAAAAAAAAAAAAAGAAAAAAAAGATATTTATTCACAGAACTTTTAATTCGAATTTAAATCTAAAGATTTCATCGTATAATTTTCTTCTATTTGGAGAAGTATTTACCATTAGCTTCGATGATTAATATATCTAATTGAACTTTATTCAGAATAGTGTACGCGCATGTAAGACCAGCTAAACCTGCTCCTATAATTATGATATCGTAATCGTTCGTATCCTCTTTAACGGATTTCTCATCGGCAAAATCGGCAGCCATATATATTACATTTATATTATCCTTTATTTACATCCTGTTTATTTACATCACGGGAAAAATATCTGTCGAATAATTTTTACTTGAAGTTGGCAATTTAAAACCCGCATTAATAAAAAAAAAAAAAAAGCAAACGTTTCAAAATTCACGAAATCGATTCGAGACATTTTACAACGTATCTTCAGATCGTATCTATTCCATGATTTCGATTTCATATTTATACTTTCTATTATAAAAATCAATAAATTAGTCACGATAATGATATTCAATTAGAACGATTATTATCGAATCGTTGAGTAACAACAACGATTTTAATGATGCAGAAAGAATACAATTAATCCGAAATCAATGGAGATTACAAATTCTATTACGATAATTTCGAATATATGAGAGATGAAAGGCCGGCCGTTGAAAGATCGTCGTTAATTAAATCAACTCGTCGCACGAGAAATCGTATAAATCATCGATACAGCGCGATTACTGTTCGATGTTAGAAGAATGATAAAAAAGTTGCAAAAGTTTGCTTCTTACCAAATTGTTTTCAATAACGTAGCATCATCTATCTATCGAAACGGAAACAATGGATATCGGATTTTTCTCCATCCGTTATCCGACAGAATTTCATCACGTGGGCAAAATGGCGCAAACTTTCGCGTACAAATTCCGATACGCAACAGCTCAAAAATAACGGTCGGCGTCGTCTCGAACCGGTGTGTCCCTTGATAATTCAAGCAACTTTTAACTGCAACCTTTATAACTCCCGCGATGGCCACCTTCCTTTCCCACCCCTTTACTCTCTCCCCTCCCTTCCGGTTCGTCCTAGAAGCGTTACTTTCTTCCGCCCCCTTTACGACTGGTCTACTCTCTCTTTACGGAGCTGTACATCTTAAATAATTGATCTTAACGTAGTTGCCCGTGTTTTTATAACTGTTTTACCGCCCGATGTTGCCGCTGTGATATACATTATTTAGCCGTCCGTTTTTAAACTCAAGTCCCCAGGCATGGAGGTGTGAAAAGAGGCGGACAACTATCGAAGATAGCGCGTCCCTGTCCCCTTCTGATAACAACCTAAGTAGACGATTCACGGGCTCTCGTTAGATCCCCAACTTTTTTTCGATAAACGCCCAATTATATCTCCCTCCCCCCTTCTCTTATTTAAAAGAAACTACTTTTATCACTTTTGCCGCGCAATCTTCTCTCACGGATATATATAATATATTAATTTCGGCGAAAAGTGTCGATCCCTCCCCAAGTGTGATCTCGTTCACGTGGCGAATATTTCTTCCATTCCATGTATTGTCTTTCGATTCCAACTTTCGAAGAAAGTTACTTCTTCTGCACCGGACGAGGTAGGGGGAGGGATAAGAACAAGGGAAGGGATAAAAACCTCTCACAGAAATTGTTCTTAAGCTTGACTTTTCACAATTCCTTGGCCGTGATCTCCCCTTGTTTGTTCCCCTTCCCTCCCCCATTTCCCATTCTTCCGAGAAATCGAACAGGCTCCATCCTCCCCCACCCATGGGGAGAGGGGGGGGATGCAACTGTTTGGTCGCTTGCCCCGCCACTTCCGGCAAGAATGAACTTTCCGAATGCCGAATGCAACATCCTCCTCCTCCTGGAAAGCACTTTGACAGAGCCCCACGGGTACATTACTAGGATTGCCGCCACCAATTGAACTCCCTCGACTCGCGCCGTTCAAACCAGCGGGGGGAATAGGGGGGGGAGGAGGGGAAGGAGGGGGGCTCCCTTATGTCTGCAAACAGAGCCGCCCGAGGCGACACCGCCGTCTCCGCCGTCTCAGCCGTTCAAACAGCCAATCGCTCTCGTTTCTATACCACGATCAACCCGACTTGCCGATTCCCCATTGTTAACCGTATTTGACTTATTCGTTGGCCGAGCGCTGATCTGCATAATAGGCATTAAACCCGCAAGGATTCCCAACTTGTGCATCCGGGATAAGTTTTCGAGAGGGAGAGAGAGAGAGAGAGAGAGAGAAAGAGTAAGTCTGATTAAGTCTTCCTCCCTCGTCCTCGCGCGAAACTTTGGGACGCGCTCGTTGTTACTTAAGCCATCAGGAAAGAAACTGATTACCCATTCTCGCCGAAACTTTGCCGGAATACCTCCTCCTCCTCCCCCTCCCCTTCCTTCTTCGCGACGATACACGCGCTTTCCCTAGTCCCAAGTTTCTTGACAGCTGCCGGATTGATCCTCGGAATGGTTCTCTTCCTTCGTGGGACGACGTAGATCGATCCCTTCGAATTTTAATTTTAACCGCGATAATTAGGATTATCGATCACTCGTAGGAGAGAAGAGAAAGATGGTGATTTCGATTTATATATCCCGCGAATAAAATCCCAAAACTTTCCTATCTGGACAAGGGGATGTGTTTCGATTCCCGTGGCCGTTAATACACACACACACACACACACATATACACACACATACACACAAGGCTGCTCCATAGTCCCACTTTATACGACCGAAATTCCCAAGTAAGATGCAAGAGGACGCGCGCACAGGGCAGCGGCGAGAGGTATATCAGAGGGGGCGGCTAAAGGTGAGGGGCGGCCGTTCTCGGAGGAGGAAGGGAGGAGGAATTCGTAATATAGAGGGCCGCTCTACGACCCCGTTGGGAGGAATTCCGGGGTACGTTTTAAATTGCTGCATCCCCAACCTCCTTGTTTATGTATGCTACCGTGTTTCTTATTCTTGTGCGGCAGCGAAGGAGAGCGCGCGCCGCCCCCTAACTTTATGTGCACAGTGCCGGCATAAGTATGCAATCTATGCGTCGGTGTGGGCCCCCTCCCCCCTCCTCCCCCGTGTCTGCGTGGATCCGCTGCTGTACATGTGAAAGCGGGTGGCGTGCACGTGCGCGCGAGGCAGCCCGTAGGATGTATGGGTTTCCCCCCCCCCCCCTCTCCCCAATACACGCGATCGCGCCCCTGTATTGTATGTATACGGCGAAACGTGGTCCTACGTTTCCTCGCGCCGTGCCGCCACGCCGTTTTCTCCCTCTCGATTCTTTTCTCGTCTTCTCCAAACACACCCCCCCCCTCCTCCTCCTCCTCCCTTCCTCCCCGTGTTACCATCGTCCCTTCGTCCCACCGCACCGTTGCCCTTTGCACCGTTATCCTTCTCCTCCTCCTCCTCCTCCTCCTCCCCCCTTCTTCCTCGCCCCCCCCTCCCCACTCCCATCTTCCGGCCTCAATTGCTGTAATCTATGGCCTATGCCGGTGGATTTAACCGTGGAATTGAGCCACGGTGATTTGTACGGCTTGTTAATATTGCATCGGTCGTCGGGTGGATGGAACTTGGCCATGGGTTTTCATAGATTTTCAACGGGGGTGTTCACCACTACCACCACTACAAGGGGAGGGGGAGGATGATGATTATATCGACGCGCGCGATACGATATCCTCGCCGGATATATATCGATATAGTGATGACCGCCGCGATGGCCAAACCTGTAAACCAATTTTCCGGGCCGGCGCGATTGACGGGAACGTTCGTTTCCGCGGAACGTTCTTCCGTGCCTCTAGTTGAGCTACTGAATACCTGGTGACGTACGCGGAATATTGATGAGGTTTGATAGATGTGTAGATCGAGTTTGGGCTTTTTTTTTTTTTTTTTTTTTTTTTTAGGGGACAAGTATTCTCGATTTGCTCTCTTTATGTAAATCCGCGCGGATTATTGTTTGGGGAAAAAAAAAAAAAAGGTTTTGTCTCGTTCGTGTAAATTTCTTTCTATCTGATAGGAGAGCGTCGTATTAGATGACGTTCTTCTCCGCAGCCAATTGTAAGGCTTGCCAAATCATTTATCGGGAATGAGCACGCCGACCTCTTTAAGCGTCTTCATAAAAGTTCCGGAGGATTTGGGTCAGGAAATTTAGAAAGTTGAGCCGAGATCGATCGATCGTTTTTTCTTTCTTTCTTTTTTTTTCTTTTCGAGGGTTAAAGTTGTTGAGGAGTTCGAGGGGGTTTACGTGAAATTGATATTTCTTATAAATGTCATAATAGGAAAGCGAAAGAATAATAATCGATAGAATCGCGTATCATCGATCCATCGATTAAATATTTATCGATGTATCTATACATATGGATTGTATTCTCTCGGGGTTAGGCTCATTTGTTTCACTTGTGCTCCGTGCCGCTGAGAAATAGTTTATCGTGTTGCGGTTTCGTTGACCAGAAATCACGCTTGAAATTAATAAGATCGTGGCTGGTATAGTTTAATTAACAAATGTTGGAAAATTAAATTATTCGAGGACTCGATCACGAATGATTAAACTTGGAGGGGAAATTTTTTCGTTAATAAATTACGCGTAGAAATCGAAACTCTTTCTCATCTCTTAAAAAACTAAACTTTTAAAATCCGATTCGAGAGAGGAGACAAAGTCTTCTAATGGACAAATCTTGGGACTTTGATCAGTTTTGAACAGTTGGGAACAGTTGCCGCGACGAAACTTGGCAAGAATATCGTGGTGGTCCATTAAAGTGCTGCGTTATAACGGCGCAGTTCCACAGGTGATTATTTCTTCCCAAAGAAGGAATATATCGAGGAAAGTAGCAAAGTATGTATTCCATCTATTTCCATGGATCGTCGATACGTATTCTGAAGAAAAAAATATTCTAATCGTGGCCGACGAATTCTTCGAAAATCGAATCGAGAGACGTTGTAATCGTTTTATAGACGTTTTACGTCGACTCCTCTTCTTATTGTGGGCGGTAAAGAGTAGAGATTTGCGCGGTGAATGTAATCTGTCGTTGACGAAAATGGCGGGGAACTCTTTACTCGAGTTTTTTATTCACGAGCAGGTGAATGAACGACGCTTGAATAAATGAGAAATCGAGTGAGCGGGAGCGAGAGGGAAAGGACCGTGTGCGTGAAAGGACCGTGTGTGGAAAAATGACAGTCGCGCGGGCCATCGCGAGCTTTAAATCGAAAACGGATCTAACGCTGTTGCGATAACAGAACATTGTACGAATTTTATTTCAAATTTTTTTCCCTTGCTAAATTCCTATTTTTTTTTCCTTTTTTCCTTTTTTCCTTTTTTTCTTTTTTTTTTTTTTTAATTCCACGCTTCACCATTTAACGGTTACGCTTTTTGCGCCGTCCAATTTTTGCAACTTTACCAATTTTTCCCGATTCGCGAGTAAAAAATTCCAAAAACCCTATTTATCTTCAATAAATAATATTTTCAACTGATCGACAGTACGGGTCGACAGGGATGAAAAATTCGTTGTGTGAAACGATTATAATTCTTCTACGATGGAATAATCGACGAGGACGTTTCAACGTATCGACGGTTTCGATTAGAATGGTAAATTTCGAAACGAGAATCAAGTATGCGGGCGTACAGGTATTTCGTATATTGTGCGGAACCGGTACTTGTACGTTCATATTTCCGTCATACACTTATTCCTTGAAATATTCAAGGACCGGCGAGCATCATGCAGAGAATTTTGAAACAGCCCTAGCGTTTTTGTTATACTTTTCTTTCTTTCGAATTGCATGCATGAATTCATAAGGACCACTACTACTGCTGGCAATTTTATGCCGTGTAATGCCGGGGAATTCGGTAACGGTACGCCTGTTTTTAGAATTACCGTTTTTAGAATTAAACCGATGAAAATAATTTCCATTCCTCCTGAGTTATTTAGTATTTTTCCCCACGTAAATAGTATGAATTTTCCCGAGTACCGGCAAAATATCGTAAATCATTGATTCCCTACTTATTTTTAATTTAAGAAAACGACATCGTCGATTTCAAATTTTCCTTCTCGCCTTCCTTTTTTTTTTTTAATTTAAACTCGTCTTCGACGAACGCTTCTCCCTCCCTGGATTAAACGATTTTAAGAATACGCGCGGACAGATCGTGGCGTAGAACGAAGGGTAGTTGCGTGAACCATCCGAGGTTTCAACCCTTGTGCGTTGCACGCCGTGCCACGCATCCGGTCGTCAAATATACGCATTATTATTACGTTAATTAAAGAAATAACATATCACGATCACGTAATTCCAGGTTAACTTTCATTTACCCCATTTTCGAGCAACCCCGCCTACCACTCTAATTATTACCCTCCTTTGAGACGCGTCTATCGAATGTAGCTTGCAACCGACAACCGATTACACGCGTGTTCCCTAACCGCGTCTAACCGAAAACGTTCCTTCCTTCCAAAAAATAATTTTCCAAAAAATAAATTCTCCATAAAACTAACTGTAATAATAATAAAAAAAAAAATCTTCCCTCTTCTCCTTCTGAAAAAATCTCAAGAATCCCACGCATCCTCGTATATTAACCATCCTTCCTTAACTCTCTCTCTCTCTCTCTCAGAATCAATTCGTTGAACAAGGAACGTAGAAGAAACGTTTCCTTCTCAAGTGGGAAACGGGTGAGGTGCAAGGATCGCGGCGGTAAACCTACTAGGCGTAGGTTTTGATGGCAGACAGCGGTGGTGACCCGTGGATAGAGGAGGGATACGCGGAGGGATCTCTGTCGGTCGGAGGGAAGGTTTGGATACCTTGTCGAGGATAGGCTGCCGGTGCAAGTAGGTTTAATATTTGATACCGCGGGCTGGTCATCCTGCCGAGGCGATAACACAGGCCCCGCGGGAACCTTCCGCCCAACATCCCTTGGAAAACGACTGCCGCCAAACTCGCAACCCGCCTCCTCCTCCTCCTCCTCCTCCTCCACCGCCGCCTTTCCTCCCCCTTTTCCGACCGCGGTTCCATCTCGTGTGTACCGTCTTTTCCCTCTTCCTTCTCCTTCCTCCGCTCTTCCCATTACCTCCCCCTTTTCCCTTTTTTCGCCCTGGAAAAATCAACACGATTGTCCTCCCGTTCGACCGATAAACGCGTGCGTACGTAACTTTTTATATGGATTATATCTCCTTCCATATAAGATATATCTTTCGTTTTTTTTCGAAACGATGGTGAGAGACGGATTGAAATTTCGAATCGAATCGGATAACGAAGGTTTTCGCCTTCGGTTGGTCGGTTCACCGATTGAGAAGCGAAGAATAGCGTGAAACGCGGCTTTACTCGTTTATTGGATCGACGAAAGTCCCGTAGCCTTGTGGGAGCAACGGAGGGGATCTGGGTTAGGGAAGGGTCCATGACACTTTAAAAATTCATTATGAAATAGCTCACACAAATCTGCACTTACTACGAGGACGCGGCCGATCAAACGGCGGCACAGCTGATCGTTAAAATACCTTCGATTCACCTCCTCGAGTTTCGGATGTATACGTGAGATGAGATTATTGTACAGAAAACGCCAAACTTCAAGGTTGGAAGCTACCCTGAAAGGTTGAATAAGGAAAGGAAATTGATTCGAACAGTTACGTGAATTTTACTACTTTACTACTTGCATTCGATTCGATCGTGCATTTTTAAAATGTTGGAAATCCTCGAAGAAGAATAGAATATAGGGTTGAAAATTATCCGTGTTTGCTCGATCGATTTTTACGTGTATATAAGTATACACGATTATTTTAACTCGTTGATAAAAATTGAATATTCAAAGAAGATTTATTATTACCGTCGGAAGCAAAAATACGTTTCAACGGCATTATTTATGCGCAATGTAAAAGACCGCTTTAAATAATAATCATTTCAAACGACACAGGTTAACCACAATCGAATACGTTACACAGACAAATCGATTATTCTTTCGAATAATGTATGCGATGCTTTTTTTTTTTTTTTTTAAATGCAACAGCGTCAAGAAGGAAACAAAGGCTGTTTCGATTATTTACCCATTTTTCTTTGTTCCACCCTGTTTTCAATGGAGTTAATATAAATATACCACGCTTACTACTTCGGTGTAATAATAATACTTAAACGGAGGAATAAAGAAAGAAAATACTAGCTCCGACACTATCGAGTCAAACGCGTAATTAAAACACCTTCCTGAAAATAATCAAACTTAAAAATCTCTAACTCGCCAAGTAACGCGAATCGACGAATACGGTAGCGAGTAGCGGGTATCACAAATAGAAGACGACAAAAGGGAATCCGTGCGATACTTCCGTGAAACTAATTCGCATCCAGATGATCGAAAACTATATTGATACAATTCCAGAGCATGAGAAGGATTGAAAAAGAAGGAGCGGTGGGACGCGTGGGGAGAAGGAGCTGCGTAAGCGACCTTGGCTGACAAAGGGTGACTGGTGCCGCCGACCAGCCGGTTTACGACGCGAGCCAACTAATCCAACGGCGGCAGCAGTAGCCGGAGAGAGATTTCGCGGTGGTCGAAGAAAAGCGAGCGGACGCGAGGGAAAGAAAAGTAGGTGGACGACAGGCGAGGCGAGGCGTCTTCGGCCTCAGAGGCAAGGTTGAAGCGGGTTTCGAGGCAAGGTTCGGCTGGGGGTGGAGGCGGGAGGGGTGGACGGGCGGATGGATGGCTGGAGGGGGGCGGCGGCGGCGGCGGCTCGGCCGAGGAAGGGCGTGTAACGCGTCGGTGGTGGTGCGGGAAGGGGAGGGAGGACGGAAGGGACAGGGGTTGGGAGGAGAGGTGGGAGGGGAGAGGTAGAAGGTAGAAGGCAGGGAGGACGGACGAACGGGGTGGCCGCGGTTAGCGACACCCATGCGGGGCGCGAAAGCGAGGGCAAAGATGGCCGACTGGGACGAGCGCAGGGGCGCAAGCGTGACGGTGCGGCAGGCTCCGCCCCCTGCACGACTTTCACCCCTCCGCTCGTTCCGCTCGTCCGCGGCTTCCACCCGGTGGTGAAACGGCGAGCAACCCCTCCGCCTGCCGAGCACGCGCCACTCCGCGAATCTGCTGCTGGATCGGACCGGTCATCCCCCCTCCCTCCCCCTCCTCCTCCCTCTCCAACCCACCCCCTCTTGTTCGCCCCCGTTCGTTGTTTCTTCCCTCTTCTTCCTCCATCCCCCGTGGAAGAGTTCATCCACGGAGCAATCTTGGCCGGCCAGTCAGCGCCAAAAAGTGCACAGCTTCAGGACGACACGGCATCCCGCGTTTCCACGTTCTATATACATATATATATATATATATATACATACATACATACATACATATATATATATATATATATACATACGTTTCTATAAGCTTCTATACACGGCAACGCAGCTCGCATCTTTTTTTTTTCTTCTCTCCTCCTCCTCCTCCTCCTCCCTCCCTCCCCCATCTCCCCCCCCAGTTTCGAATTGTGAATTTTCGAATGTTCACCCCCGTGACGGTGACGGCGACGGTGACGGTGACGGACGGACGGCTCTCCACTTCCGTCGCGGAACGGAATTTTCCTTCACCTGTTTGTTCGCGGCACGCTGTGACGTTCGTTCGATGTACGCCGATGTACGCCCTACAAGAAGATTAAATACGTGTCCGTATTGTATTCGCGGGGACGGAATATAAATATCGAGAAGCTGAACGCATCATCAGGTTTTTCTTTAAGTGAAGTGCCAAGGATCGGTCGGACGAATCCGGGATCCGTTCGACCGTCGCCATGCTCGAGACATAGAGGACGAAAGCGGCGAGCAGATGTGCGAGCAGTCTTACGTGGATGCGATCGTGTTGTGCAGCATCCCGTACGTCGTGCATCATGCGAAGGGATCCGCGATCCTTTCGACGAGCGAGCGCAGATAAATCGGTGGATCCGCTACGACTAGGATGAGTGGTGGCTACTGGCTCGTAGAGAGAAGAGGCGTGTGTTGTTGAGTCGAGCTCGAGTTTAGATACTCTACGATAAAACGAATCGGGTGGATTTCTTCGGGTGTGAAAGTGAAAGTGGAAAGGAGGAAGACAATCTGCTTGGTCGGGCAGAGAGAGAGAGAGAGAGAGAGAGAGAAAGAGAAAGAGCGAGAGAAAGAGAGAGAGAGAGAGAGAGAGAGAAGAGTTGCAGACAGAGGGGGGGGACGACGTCGAGATAATTCTCGCGCACACAGATGCGAACACCGCGGACACTGATGTGAAGCAGAGTCGTTCCGTTTGAGGGTGCCGGTTCTCGACTGGTTTAGGTCTAAGCTTAGGCGGCTTAGACTTGGCTGGCAGCAGGATGATGTACTCACCGGACAAGATGATGGGGAGCAAGGGGCTCCACGGGGCACCGATCACCGCCCCTGGCTGTTTCCCTTCGGGAAGGTACTCGCCGCCTCCTTATCGTGCCGCACCGGACCCCATGCCGCCGCCGCCGCGACGCTGTATGCCCAATCCTACAGTGAGTAAATTTTCATTTCACCGTTTCACACTCGTCCCGTCATCTTTTATTTCACCCCGTTACGTTCTTATGCTTATCCTTCTTCGAGCTGGGGAAGGAGGAGGAGGAGGAGGGGGAGGGGGGAGGGAGAAGGGGGGAAGGGATCGATGTCCCTTAATAAAAGATCTCGCTCTTTGACGAGACCTGGATAAATTGTAAAGTGGATATAGGAAAGAGATTTAAAGCTTTGAACGGAGTCGAATTCCTTTTGTCGATGTCTCGATCGTCTCGTTAAACGAATAAATCGTTAATCTAAATAAATTTAAGATTATTTATATACCGATCGATATAATCGGTTGTCGGGTTGTTGCTTAATTTGAAACGCGGGAATTAAACTTTCACCGCGTAAATCGGATTATATTATTTCATCGGGATTGAGAAGAAATCGTTCGAGGTGGTAACATAAATCGGTATATCGCGATTAAAGAATCCGCAAAAGGGTGATACATTATACATGAAGGTTGAAAGAGACAACGGTCTTGATACGGTTTGGAATGTAGGAGCGCGATAAAAAGAGACGTTGAAAGTTCGTATCATCCATTTTCATTGGCCGCAACTTTCCCCTGTCACATGTATCACACATTCCGTGCATCCGTCGTTTATCTTGCCGACGCTTAACCGCCGTGCATACCCTCCGCGAATATGCTTCTATTCCGATTTCAACCCTTCTGATCGATGGAATTTTCTTCCTCCCTTTTTTTTTTCTTTTTTCTTTTTATTATTTTCATCGATCCAAAAATTGGCAACGAAATCTTTCTCGATCGTCATCAAAGGAAATGGGTATTAAATATCTCCTCATAAGCCTTGTAATTTATTAACAAGCATTGTATACTGTTGAATTATAGCGAACAATTATCACTATATTTAATAAGGCATAAATTATTCATACATTATATAATATTCGATATTGCCTCGCAAACTTGATTTCACGCACAACACTCCATCTTTCCCAAAATATCTATCTTTCAAATTATAATAAATATTTGATCAATTTCTTTTTCCCTTTTTTTTTTTTTTTTTTTTTTTTTATCAAACTCCTCTCAACCAATATAACTTCGATATAACAAAATATAAATTCCAATATTCGCACTGGATACAATCTAATTTTAATCTTTCCCATCTCCGTTTATGTCACATCAAGGATTATCTCCAACCCCCAATCTTCGAATTCGCATCGAAACGAACGATCCAAGGATTCTACAATCAAACATCTTCCCCTTCCACGCATCACCAATTGATCTGAACAGAATCAATCGCACTCCGTTTCCTCGTGCTTATTCCTCTTCCTCTTTTCCTCTTCCTCTTTTTTTTCCCCTCTGACAGCTCTCGTCGAACCATCCGCACGCGGATGAGCATCCCTCTCCGCGCGGGGGTGGTTCCAGCGGAGAGAGCACGCCTCGAGCCCCAAACCCGCGATCTCTCCGGCGTGTCGCGGACTCCATGGGTCTTTAGTTTATTCATGTGACGTAATAGGATAAAAAGCGTCGCTGTGAGCCGAGTGGCTGGATGAGATTACAGCCGTACTGTTACCGGCCAGGTAACGCCAGGGATCCGATGTAATCGTTTCTTCCTCGTCGATTTCTCTCTCTCTCTCTCTCTCTCTCTCTCTGTCCTTCTTTCTTTCTCTTTCTCCGCGCTACACCCCGTCGATCCAATTCTCGTCGTCGCTTGGATCCAAGCGAACTCGTCATTCGACTATCGTGGAAATATTTAACGAGTAGTTACAAGGGGGGAACAAGTTTCTTCTCCGACGCGTGGCCACGTTTATGCAAAGTTTGAAGCGGAGCGTGGTTTTAGGATGCGTTTTCAAGGGCAGGCGCGAAACGAAGGGAAGGAAGAGGTTCGATAGATTCGATATTTTCTTTTTCTTTTTTTCTTTCCTCATCGATTAAAAAATTAATTCCGACAACGAAGCTGTTTCGAAGTTGTTTCTTTCTTTCTTTTACAAAATTTCAAAAGATCGTGGGCTTAATTCCTGTGTTGTTAATTGTTCGTAAACATAGAGCGTGTTCGCGGTGTTTAATTATCTATGATAATTAATACAGCTTTCATTACGCATTCATCGTACCACTGGTAATTATTCACGTTTCGATGACCATCGTTTCGCGCGTTTTCCGCTACGTATCTTCTGCTTGACTGGAATATTGATGAGGGCGGTTTAATAATTAGAGCCCGAACCCCCTTCTAGATCACCGGCATCTCCAATTCCCAATGTGTTTCCAACCGCTCACGCGATGTTACTTGTTACTTTTTAACGAGGTATCGATAATTTTGATGAAGAAAAAAAAATTATCTTTAATTTATTTCCGTATCGACAGAAAAAAAAAGGAAAGAAAAATCGAACGGAATTAAAGTAATTCTTAATCTCTCTCTCTCTCTTTCTCTCTCTCTCTCTCTCTCTCCTCGAATTTAATATTAAGAAAAAAAAATCGGCGAAAGAAGGAGAATATGATTGGAAAAGATATGGAACAACTGTAACGACCGTTGAGGGACTCGACGGGCGACGATTATCGATTGGTCGGTGCTACGTTCACCGCGCGTCATCAGCCATTAACCATTGAAAGTAAACGCTCTCTTTTCCGATAGCCAAGACCGCAAAACAACGTCAACGGAAATCGGGAGAATTTCATGCCATGACACGGTGGCTGGTGCACGCGCATTAGGAATTGAATCACAATTACGTTTAGGGATCATGAGATGTAATGTAATCGATGTATTCTCCATGATAAAACGTTAATTAGCGTGGGAATGGGGCGGGTGTTGGTTGTCTGTTGGCACTGTTGCGCGGAGAGCGACGATTAAGAAGACGCTTAATAATTGTTGTATTGTTGAGATACGAAGAATTCTCGAGGAAAGAGCAACATTTTATTTCTTATTTCGGTGGAAATTTTTATTAGGGTGTCCCATAAGTTTGTTAATGCGACAAGAAATTTTAATTGATTATTTTTATATGAACATGCAGACTTATCTATTAGTCTTCCCAGAACTCTTTTAAAGTACCTTTCGTTGGTGACGCAGTGTGTTTTAAAACTTTTTTTCTACGTTCGATATGAATAGGAAAAAAGGAAGGATATTTATGATGTGTTATGGTTTAGAGAAAGGTGATAGTGCAAATGATACTGCGGACGAGATTTGTACGGGAATGGTGTTGGAGATTCAAAGGTGGCAATTTTGACTTGAAAGACTTGAAAGATCGCAGATTGGAAGCGAAAGGATCGTTGTTCGTTCTTCGTATTCTTCGAGCGTTGCTCGAAACGTTATATTATTTGGTATTACGGGAAATTATTCATAGAACGATTTATTAATTTTCAATCGGTCTTAATAATACAAGTGTCAACATTCGAGAAAACGTTCGATAAAATACTGAAAGTTTGATTAATTCTACGTATTGTTTCGAATAACGATTGTTAAATTATATTATTATACGTCACATTGTTTTGTTATTGTTACGTTACCCCGCAGTATTTCAATATATGCATTTTATTCATCGTATTACGGTAAAATCGTAACCAAATTATCGAAGATTTTAATTAACGTTACACTTCAAATATTCCCTCTCTCTCTCTCTCGAATCACTCTTTGTATTCTTGTATACAAAAACATTCAATGACATCGTTAATTATTCGTATAAATTTCTTGATTAAAAAGTTTACGCTTTAAATATTCCAATAATTTCTGAAAGAGAGAGAGAGAGAGAGAGAATATTCGATTCGAGGAAAATCACGATATACAGACGATTAAAGATACAAATACAAATTGACAAGAATACGTACGGGTTCAAAAATTGAACGAGTCGCGACCTCGATAAAGGTTAAAATTTTCTTTGCTTTGTTACATCATTGAAGTGTTCGTTACGATGTTCCCCAGGAAAGATCGCGGAGGCTATTGTAAGCGACGATGATGAGCAAATCAAACCGCGTAGAACCAACTTCGTCAATGGCCGGAGTTTGAACAGGCGCTCCTCTTGTGTAATAACGAGCTTTTCTACGGAACGGATACCATTCTACCTGGATGGAGCCGTGTAACCATGTGGCCTGATTTCTCAGAATTTTCCGCGGAATTCAATATTTGACCAAGTCGTACATTTCTACCCAAGCGCTAACGGAGAATCTTTGCAACCGAGTACACGGTGTGACGTCAACTTGTAGCCCACGGTTCCTTCCTTCTCTCAACTCGTACAAGCGAGCTGTATGCGCACCTACGTCAAATTTGTAAAATCTACCGTAGCGCTTCTTCAAAAAGCAACCTTCTTCAAAAATTTCCTATTTATCCAGTACAGAGTTTCAATGCAGTTGGAGTTTTTCCTTCGATATTATTTCGAACGAGGCGTCGAGGGTCTGACGAGCGTAATTGGCATCTTCCACTTTTTACGTTTTTAACAAAGATATTTTAGTTTTAACAAAGATATTTGCTTTGTTTATTATTATTGCGTGTAGAATATTCGAACGATTGTATTCGATAAAATTGGATGTTTGAAAAGTTGTTTACGCGTTGATTAGATTTTATGTTTGTTAAAATTATCGTAATAACTGGAATTAAGAAAAAAAGGAAGAGAAAAAAGAGAGAGAGAAACGAAAAGACAAACGAAAGGAAAAACCAGTTAATCGCGAAATCTTCGTTCAAACAACGAAGCCAAACCCAATTATTCCCCACGCGAACAATATTTCCACATGTCCTCGGGACTCGTATCAGACAGACACGTAACAGTCTCTGATCACTCGATAAAGATCAACCTGTACATCACCGGCCGTTATTTCCGTCCCCTCTATTTCTGAATCGAGGAAATTCACGGTCGATAGGAAAAGGAGAGAGAGAGAGAGAGAGAAAGAAAGAGAGAGAGAGAGGGAAAAAAGAAAATTAGAAAAGACGGTATACGCTCGAGGTATACGGGCATAAACACAGGGAAATCTGAAAAGTGGCATATGCGTCAAGTGGATGGCATGGTGGTTTAGCGGTGGCGGTAGTAAGGCGATAATTAACGTCATGTCTGTTTGACAGACCGGCCTCGAGCCGGTTTGCACGTATTGGGGAGGGAGGGGTTGGTTATACGGAAGGGATGGACGCGTATACGTGCGTTCGTATGGGGTTGCAGCCCATGAGATTGCATAATCGATATCTTGCTTACACCTGTGCCACTCACAAGTGCGCACCTGTGCACCACACTCGGGCGAGGTGAACGCGTTTGAAAAAGGTCATCCGTGGATGCTTATCGTCCGCTATATTTGTGTACGTACCCCTTTTACGGGGCGCTGTGAGAATTGATGATGATTCCACCGACTTTCTTCGACCGACCAACGTATTCCTTTCTGCTCTCTTTGCGTGCAACTCTGCCTCTCCCGTTTCGATTTCCCGTTTCCGCTATTCCAAATCACGTATTCGAAACTTTTACTCTCGGAACAAGGCTTCTCGATATTCTCTCGGATTTTCGGTCAACGCGTTAAATACACGAAATGTACGAATTTGCCTTTTTTTTAAATGTGGAAATGTACACGCAAAAATATTGCGATGTAGAGGATAAGAACATTGAATTTTTGTTTTCGATATTCTTTTAAATTCAACGCGTTTTAGTAAATATACGAATAAAAATATACGAATTTGTTTCTTTTTAAATGTGGAAATGTAGCACTAGTGTAGATGTACTGATCACATAAGGAAATTGAAATTTTATTTTCAAAACAGGACTTTTCCATTTCTTTTGGATTTTCGGTCAACGTGTTAGATACACGAAATATACAAATTTCTCTTTTTTTAAATGAGGAAATGTAGCACTAGAGCAGATGGAATGTACACGAAAATATATTGCGGTATAGAGGAACTAATCACATAAGGAAATTGAAATTTTATTTTCAAAATTTTATTTTCCATTTCTTTTGGATTTTCGGTCAATATACGTATGTTTAAGTAAATATACGAAGAGAATTTGTTTTTTTTTTAAATATGAAATTTATATTATGATATATGAATAGAGAAACTAATCACACAGGGAAATTGAATTTTTATTTTCGAAACAGGACTTTTCGATATTCTTTTAGATTTTCGATCAACGTGTTAAATATACGAATTTGTCTTTTTTTTAAATGTGAAAATGTAGCATTTGTGTACAATATACAAAATATATTACGGTATAGAGGAACTAATAAAGAAATTGAAATTTTCGAAATAGGACTTTTCGATATTCTTTTCGATTTTCGGTCAACGCGTTAAATACACGAAATGTACCACTGATGTATACGTAGAATGTACACACAAATATATTAGGAAATTGAAATTTTATTTTCGAAACAGGACTTTTCGGAGGATATTCTTTTGAATTTTCGGTCAATGTATTAAATATACGAAATATACGAATTTGTCTTTTTTTTTAAATGTGAAAATACACGCAAAAATAATAAGAACATTGAATTTTTATTTTCGAAACAAGACTTTTCGATATTCTTTTAAGTTCAACGCGTTTTAGTAAATACACGAAGCGAATTTTTTTTTTTTTCTTTAAATATGGAAATCACTGATGTAGATAGAATATAAACGCAAATATATGTTACGATATGCGAATAGAGAAGGTAATCGTAAGCGTTGATTGATTCATACGCATTTCGTTATTCCGTGATGATAGAAAATTAGGTTTCGTAAATGGAATTTTCAATGTGACCCCGTTTAACAAACTTCGAAATCTCCCACGTGTTTTGTTCCAGAATCGGCTGGAATTTTCCCATTCGTTCTTCTATCCGTCCATCAATGTAGATCACTTTCAACCTCACATAAGAACATTGAATTTTTATTTTCGGATCAAAACTTTTCGATATTCTTTTAAATTCAACGCGTTTTAATAAATATAAAAGAGAGAAAATATAAAGAGAATTTATTATTATTTTTTTTTAATATAAAATTTATATTTCGATATACGAATAGAAGAATTAATCACATAAGGAAATCGAATCTTTAATTTCGAAACAAGACTTTTCTTTTAAATTCTTTTAAATTCAACGCGTTTCAATAAATATATATTTTATATGAATATATTAACCCCAAAAACCTATCTAAAAAAAACGATCTCGTATTTCTCTTTCTTCTTTCTTCTTCTTTTTCTTTTCTTATCTACCCCCAACTCCACGAATAAATTCTCCAACAACCCGAAACGCGTGACCACCCGACTAAACAGATCCGTATTAAGAGACACGAGGCGATATTTATGGGCCGCGAAGAATTCGAACGAGAAAGAGAATAATATAATATATCGCACTGCACCCCCTCCCTCCCGGACACCAAGCAAGTATCGACGAGGTAAACGGGGTTGTACAGCAACCGTTGGTCCCTTTCGATGGTGAAAGTATATATACGTGGATAGAGGAGCGCATCGTCTCGACGAACCGTCGTAGTCGTCGTAGTCGTAGTCGTTTCCCTCACCTATCCCGCCCCGTATACGTATACGCGTGTATACGTGCACGCACACACCCCACACAGCCATAGAACGGCCGCGGACGATCCCACACACGGGGCACTGGGGACACATAACGCTCCCCACTTACATCCAATCACTCCTGATTTATATTTACTACTCGCTTGCCCCCTTATTTATCGTGTTTCGTGGAGAGACGCGAGAGTAGAACAGGAGAAACGTTAATTTGCTCAAATTGAAAATTATGGAGCGCGACCATGGATGGAGTGGAGGAGAGGAAGGGAGGGGGAGACTTCGCGGGAGAGGAGGGAGGGAATTAGCGGCTCTCTGCCACTTTTCTCCATTTCCCTCCTCGTCCCGATCATCTTAATTACCCGCTTTTTATCGGTATTTCGATCGCTCCGTTTCCTCCGTTATTGGTGGAATCGAGCAGTTGAGGAATTTAATGATAACGTGATGAAACGTAAGAAAAAAAAAAAAAAAAAAGAAAGATAAGAAAGTTAGGAAAATTGATGTAGGAAGAAGAAGCGTACACGATGATGGACACGGAGGACTGAGATAAGGAATTAGGATAAGAAACAAATGATGGCGAGTAGAAGTGGTAGGTTGGTAGGCCACTTGAAATGGTACTTGATAATGGCAGGTGCAAAGGGGGAGAGAGGGGTTAGTCACGCACATATGTTTCCAATACGATACTTGGCTAATGGGAACTTTATACCGACACACACACACACACATCATGAGACAACACGCGCGTACACGATTGAATTTAGACACGCAATACGCGTCCATATAACCGCTTCTCCTCGTTACATTGGATACGTCGTATATGATAATCGTGAAAAATTTTTTTCCATCCTATTTTAACACGATTATAAAAAAAATTGCAGGGGGGCAAAAAAGAAAAAAAAGAGAAGAAAAGGAAATTTAATTTAAAGCAATCAAACTAAAGTAAACTGAGTATATTACAAATTTGATAATAACTCGTGATCGAAACTCGTGCGAGCACGAGGGTTGTTTTCCCTTCGTTCGAGGGGGGAGGGGGAGGGATAAAGGTTTTGCGCGTCCCTGTTCGTGAACACAGGTACACGAGGACCGGAGAACGGGAAGGGAGAACATTACTTCCGCTCGGTCCTCCGCGGTTTAACGCTCTTATTATTATTTTTATTAAGGGAACCGCGGCGTATAATGGTATCAGCCCCTTCGGGGGCGGGCACGCAGGAAATAAACCTAAGTGTATAATTACAATAATACTTACCGAGATCCCTTCGTGGGTTTCTCTCCCCTTCCTCGATCCCTTTCCTTCCTCCACCCTCCTCCCCAGACTTTGCTCCTCTTGGCCACCCCCTCCTCCATCTCTGTCCCTCTATGACTAATCGCACGTCTTCCTTCCTTTTTTCCCCCTCCCTTCTTCCTCTCACCTCTTCCTCCTTTTCCCATTTTACACAGTCTGACCAATTCTTCTCGTTTCACTCACGCGGTTTATTACTCTTCCACTGTGCTATAGAGGCGTATACAATCAGGGGGTCGAAACGAAAGACAAGTCGATTTACAAGAGTTGTCGGATCTTCAGGGAGGCGCAGAGATAAATGTTACTATGATTCTTCCTTTATTAACTTTTCTTATCAAACAGGTGATAACAGGTGATTGCAACACGATTTTCTTCTCGATTTAATTTTAACTAATTATATAATTGCATAACCAATTCGATAAATTTTAAAGTAAAATTCACCTTTCTATTAACAAGCAACGCAAACAATTTCATAACATGCCGATTAATTATTAGAATCCGTTGTATCATCGTTGTACATATCATACATTATTACCATCGTTATATATAATTCTATCGTGACGACGTTCAATCAATTCTTCTTTCGTTCCCGATGCCTCGATATCAAAGAAAATAGAACCGTTCTATTTTTCTCGATTCTCATCGCGTTTCACATTGAATACACTCGTCAATTACTCGGATAGGCACTAGAATGGCCTAAGTCTCAGTTGCGCCATATATTTGACGAATAAAGGGCATCGTGCATGAATAATACCCTAAGAAAGCAAGACTGGCAATAGATGATCGATACGAGGGTAACGAGAAAAGTTGATAAGATCTATGTCTTTAAAAACGTGCTATACGCTTCTCTTTTTTCCATTTATGAGGACACGCGCCATATATATATATATATATTTACATCGAAACAAGGTATCGAGTTAATAATAAAAAATAACGAGTCGCGTATTAAATAATTAATATCGATATGTCAAATTATTGCAACTTGCATCACAATCATCTCGACCGCGCAAAATTCGCGTTTAATCCTCAAACAAACCGTTCAACGAACGACGGCGAAGTCAAATAACCCGCGTTGCAGCGCACGTTGTGTACACCGACTGACAGCACTGGCCGTAGCTATGCCACTTACCAAACGTTCCATTGCGTCCAATACCTAACACCCTCGCGAGGTATCACTCTGTAAAACACGTTTGCCTCGATTAAAACTCTCGATACGCTCTCGCGTGAAAATATTTTCATCCCCCTCTGTCGGTGTGATCGTCCGTTTGAACCTCTACGTACGCGAGATCCACGGCCTATTACAAAACGTAAGCAATTCATTGGTGTGTGTGTGCGACGTAGAGCGAAGGTGTACGTGATCGAACTCTTAAAAGCAGGAATTGGCGAGTTCGGACGGGGATGGTCCGTGCTCGACTCTGCTCGAATGCCATCCCGTACACGTACGTGTCCTTTACGTACATAGATACACACGGGTCACACGTGTGCCGGTTCACGGATAAGGACGTATCCCTCTTTTCCCCATATATTTTATATCGTGCGAAGCATAACCACCAGTCCTGGACCAGACTGCTCTTCTTCTTCTTCTTCTTCTTCTTTTTTTTTCTTTTTGGTTTCACAATTTTTTCGCGCATCCTCCGGATGTCTATTTTTTTCGTCGAGGGATATATATATATATGCTTGTGTGTGTTTTGTACACGTTTTTTTAGAGGAGAGACGCGCAATCACGGGGTGGAAGGGGGCAGCACCCCTCTTGTCGAAAATCAAGAGTCTGTTATTATGACCATATGTTTATGCCACGATTGTATCTTGAAGGGAGAGGGGACGTGGTGGTCGATGGGGGGAGTACACCTGCTCGAAAGCTACGACACGAGGCTGAGAGGGTGTACGCGTGGGCAGAGCAAACAGCCACGTCGGATATGTGTCACTCTGCAAACAAAAAAAAACAGCGTACGTACTGGATCTTCTGGAACCAGAAATAATTATTTGTTGGGGTTGAAGGGTTTCCTTTCTTTCTTTTTTTTTTTTTCTTCTTTTGAACTTGTTCAATCGGCGCGAAAATTGGTTATAAAATTGGGAAATCAGAAATTTTCGAGCACAAGAAATTTAATTCATTTTGGGAGGGGTATTTATATTTGTTACGTTTTCTATATTTCACTCTGTATGTAGTTATTATACAGTTATGCATTATGTATAATATTATTTCTTCATTAATAAATGCACGTGTGGGAAGTGCTTTAATAGTTTAATAGCTTGAATCCACACACTACTTGAATATTAAAGTTGAAACTTTGTACTTGGAATACAGTAAGAATAATAATTCCATTTTCATTATTAAATTTCCTCTGATCAACTTATGAAATTTAATATCTTCGAAAGTTATCTCTTAAAAAAAAAAAAAAAAAAAAGGAAGAAGAAGAAGAGGGGGGGGGGAAGGGTGGAAGGAGAGAGGAATAAAATATTCAATAGAATTGTAGTAACCACAAACTTGAGAACTTAATGGAATACATCCACATACTTTTTATGGAAGAAATTATATTTCTTTAAATTACAGGTTTGCCATTACTCTATACTTCCGTGTACTCTATACTTATAGACGGAACAAAACGGCTTGGCCTTGCGTACACGATGAAAAGCACTCGATTCTCAAAGATAAACGTCCCCCTTTCCGGGGACATTCCTTGCCTCATCCTCCCTCCCTCCTACTTCTTAGATAATATTAATCGTTCGACGCGATATAAATTTCACATTCGTCGACAATTATCACGCAATTATCCAAGCCTCGTTCACCCTCAATTTATTTTTCCTCGATATTCTCCAGAGTACTTGCTTATATTTCCCCCCGGTCACCCTATCGCGTTTCCCTTTCGATTCATCTCACGATTACGATTCCGTTTAACGATTGCACAACGAGTCCAATTACTTTCAATTACACATTTCCGTCTCACCGACTCGATAACTTAATTTAATCGAAAAAAAGAAAAAAAAAAAGAAAAGAGAAGAAAGAAAAACATCCTCACCTCCTTCGATAATCGAGCGAAAAAAAAAAATTCCACGCACATTTATAATCCAATCCTCGCAACACATCGAATTCGAGCAAAATAAAAAAAGACTAAGCCGCGATATCAATCAGATCCCGATCCCATAAATCACGGTCTCACCTAACTCTTAAAGGCAATGAGAAAGCAAACCCGGTTATATGACGCTTTATATAAATGGAAGTCTCTTCTCTCCCCCTCGGGGAGGGGGGAGAAGAAGATCAAGGAGGATCTCCTTCCGGCTGGAGGAGGCCTACGTCCGTTGAAATTAGCATCATCCCTTGTTAAAGCGATATCGACCGCGCGATGTCTTTCCACGCGGTTGTATAGCACGGGGAAGAGTGGCGTGGAAGTGGAGGGGCGGAGGCGAGCTTCTCCCTCCTTCCACGGTCTTAATGAAATTATCGTCAGGCCGAGTTTCGAGGACAAATCGACGTTTCAATTTTCTTAATGCGCTCATCTCCCCCGGGTGGGATACCGGCCCTTCCCTCTATATCCCGTGATCCCGTGGATCAGAGGAGATGCGGCGATGCCTTCGGTTCCAAGCGATCAAGGTCCCGGCCGAGGGTCCGCAACGCGGCCGAGAAGGATTCCTCGTGTCGCGAAAAAAGTTTCTCCGTGGAGGAGTCGAGGGGAGGGAGGGGCACACGCGCGAGCCACAGTTGGCTGTCGCCGCCACGTGTCGTCGCGTGCCACGCGAGCCACGTGACCCAGCCTGCCTGCCCGCTCTTCTTTCCGCCTCTCGTCCTTCCTTAACTGCATTATTACGATTATTCGCCGAACCGAAATTATAATTTACGTACCGAAATTATAATTGTTTCTCACCTTCGGCTTGGAGAATTGAACGGATCTCCTTTTTTCCTTCCTTCCTTCCTTTCTTTCTTCCTTCTTTGTGCGTTGTTTTGTCCAAGTGGAAGGATAACAGGACTCGTAATTTCGATCGCAAGTTTGAATCTAATTTTGACGGTTTAACTTGGAGTTAAATAGAGAATGTTCTCTGAGATGTACGAGAATGAGTAGCGAAAGGGATAGAGAGGGATAGAGAGGGAGGTGGGCACGTCTTTGAAAACGGTATTACTCGATAAAGCATCGAGCCGGTAACAGGCTCGTAGCCTGTAACGAGCGGAACGTCTGCAAAAGTGATGAACTATTGATGAGCAGGCCGGCGGCCAATTTGATTTTGCTTATTATTCGGTACGTGGCTAGCGCGTATAAACCGTGAAATATTCAAGCTTTCCATCGTTAGCATATATTTGACGTGTACACGACCGCGCTCGGGTGTCACGAGCCCGCTTTAAGATCGGTCATTGGTTGACACACGATCGACCAAGAGCAGGGTTAAAAGCTAATTTTAAATATTTATTCGAGCTATGGAAATATAGGTAATAAGAAGGGAAATTAAAATTTTCCAGAAATTTTCTTCAACACGATTGAATTTTTTCCATTATTATTATTATTATTATTATTATTATTATTATTACTATTATTATTATTATTATTATTATTTTGTTCCATTAATGACTCCTGAAGAAATTTCTTAAATTTATTCATTCTTTTCTATCGAGAATATTTTAATGTCTCTCTTTGCTCCACAATCCTCCCTCTTTTACTATTATTTCAAAAAAGCAAAAAATGAAAAATAAACATACGGGCAATGAAAAAAAATCGGGAAACGTTAAATCGGCAAACGTTAATCGTTATTAAATCAACGAAACAAATATAGTCGGGAAGCTTAAAAAGCTTTATCGGGAACAGTTTCATGTTTTTTCCGCGAAATGACATTATAGGGGGTTCGACAATAGAATCTTTAAATTCCGCGCGGGTGAATTTAAATCACTTTTTTTCTCGTTCATTTCGCCAACAAAGATTCTTTTCTATTGTGGAAAGAACAATGCGAATGTTTGATACGCGTAAAGTTTAAAAACCGTGCTCCACCGGTTTTCAAACTATCGTATGCCGAGAAGAATGCCTTTTTTTCTTTTTTTCTTTTTTTTTTTTTACAACGCGAAAAAATCCGATAATACGCGTATCTCTGTACAAGTTCAATTCAAAAAACGACACCGGTCAATGTGATTTTTCCAATGAAACGAATGCGCCCCACAAGTTCTCTGGGCGATGGCTGAAAGTCCATAAAATGACTATCGAGTCGCACATATGACACATATGCATAAAAGTTTCGATCTCTTCGAGTCGAGTGCGCTTGAAAAAGACCGACAATATACAAGATTTAGATTTAGATTTTTTCCTTTAACATTTTCGATACCTCGCCCTATCATCGCCATGAAAATTTTTTTCTAATTTCATCCCCTCCCTCCTCCTCCCCCTTCCCTCCCAATCATATTTATAAAGCTTCGAGGGGGGAAAAAAAAATAAAATAAAATAAAATAAAATGGGATGGGATAAAATTAAAACGCGACGTGAAAATCAGAGCTTTCCAATTTATCTTAGCGACGAAGTCAAGACCGCGGCCGGAAGATTCTATTTTAATAATTGGCCCCCGCCACGGGAAAATAGTTTGCCGGCAGTCGTGGCAGGTGTGCCGGGCGTCGTCGAGGAAACGCGAGGACTGAAAATGGAAAACGGAGGTCGCGACATTCCGGCCAACTGAAATGACGTGTAACATGGAGCGCGGGGGGAGGTCGGGGAAGAGGATCAAGGCGGAAGCGGTGCCGCGCCACTCGGCCAACTCGAAAGGGATAAGGACGAGGCGAGACGAATGACGAACGGCTGCACAGGGTGGTCGAGATAGGGGATGTTGATACCTTTTCAGCGGCCAGAGGATAGAAGAAGAAGAAAAAAATATATGCATCATTTAAGGAAAGGGACGCGACGAAATGTTTAAGCCTTTGTTCCTCCCCTAATTGGAGGAATCCTCGAAAGGATTTATTAAAATGGAATATATATATAAATTCACTTCGAAATATCGAGGTTCGAATTAAAGTTCTTGTTAACGGATCAATTATCGTATATTTAAAAAACCAATCGACTAGAACCATAGATACCAAGAACTTTCATTTAATACCATAGCCAGGAAACTCGAAAAGAGGGAAGGGAAAAAACACAAGAGAGAGAGAGGGAGGAACAAGAAAGGAAGAAAAAGAGGACGGAAAGTAGGAGAGGAAAACTGGAAAAAAAAGGTGAGAAGAGAGAGAGAGAGAGAGAGAGAGAGAGAGAGAGAGAGTGCGGAAGAGGGAGGAGAAAAACCTGGAACAAAACCTGAGGGGGTTAAATAAAGATAGGGAACAGAGAAGGGAGGGGAATAGAGTAGGAGAGAGAGAGGATGGAAAGCGCGGAGGCAAAGAGGAAGAGAGGAGGAGGAGGGGGTGCGGTGAATAGCGAATCGAAGGAGGACAGGGATGGGGGAGAGAGAGGGCGAATTTAGTCGTGAGGGTGGTGGCGTAGATAGGGTTGCGCGGATAGGTGCGCGGGGCTTGAGAGGTAGGTAGAAGCGGACCTCCATTAGAGGAACTCTGGGATCGCCATATACGGTCGTTACTGCGGCCGCGGTAATGACGAGGCTGCGTGTTAACTAGATAGAACTAACGTAGATAATCACTTTTGATGATTAGTTAGGATTCTTGTCGCGTATTCCTTTAAATCCATCCTATCTTTTATTCTGATCTCGTTTACGTATCCCCTACGCGAGCCCCAGTTTTGTTAATTATTTCCCATATTTCCGGATATATTTAGATACTTTTTCGCCTCTAGTACACCGGAATGGAATTTATACGAATAGATTATCCGCTCGAGATCGTTATTTCAATTACGTATTCTAATGTACCAGAGGTATATTATGCGCGTTAAAAGTTCTTAATTATTTTGCTCCTCGGATCGATCATTATTAAATGCATGGGAGAGGGGAGTTGTTAATCGTTTGTCCATTAATGAATGGGGGAATGGAGGAATCGATTCTGGAAATGCTATTCAATTATGTGTCGCGTAATAATTGAATAACGGTTCGGTAATGGTGGATAAGTCGTGTAATAAATCTATGATAGACGGGCGTTCGTTTTTTTTTTTTTTTTTTTTTTTCCTTCTAATAAAGTTACGGATCGAATCGATGGCGGAAGACAATCGAGACAACGGGTAAAATTTATTTATCCTTTCGTCTGGGAAATCTACACCCGCCCCTGTCAAGTGTCCATGATGGATGGGAAACGATTACGCGAGAATATCGTTCCGTCATACTTATAAGAACAATTCATCGCAGTTGTAAGAGTCTCGTGCGAAACGAAACGGTTTCAAACGGTTCAGGAAAAAGGAAAAATAGTTCGAAAAACAGTCGTAATAAAACACTTGGTAATTTATTTCGATCCAAAAACCGTTTAATTATGATTAATCGTAACTCGATGCCGGAAGTTTTAAATCGTGTATCATTCAGGTTTTAGGTGAACCACATTGAAATTTTAATCGAAATGAATAATAGATTTTATTGCACGTAAAATAATTTCATTACGCGAAACGTATGATATAAATCTTCACGGTTGTGTTCAAATTTATAATTAAGGTAATGTATAATTTATGATTTCTCTTAATGAATTTTACCGATTTTATACTAATAATTTATTTAATCGCGACTCGACTTTCGCGATATTCTAATTTTATATTGTGAACAAGCGAAAATGTGAAATTCTTAGTTATTTTTGCTTTCTGGGTGGGGGAGGGGGGAAGGCCATTCATGGCAAACTTTCTTCGACAATCATTAATAATGCCGTGCAAACGAGTTCAATTTTAACGCAGGCAGCAATAATTAAGCAACGTAGTACATCATCAGAAATCTTTAACCAACTTTTGAAATTAATAATTTAACCGACTATTAAAACGAATATTTAATGCTCTTAACCAACTTTTAAAACGTTTCAACGGGCGAGGCCGCCGATCGAGTGGTATAGGTCAACGATTTCTGCGATTTCGTTGAAACATCCTTCCTTCTATCTTACCCCTACTTTAACCGAAACTTTTCTCCACCGACTGAATAAATAGCTACGAAATACTATTCTTACTTACATTCCTATATTCGATTACATCGAAACAATTATCGTATTAACCCGAATTAACATCACGGATCAGATTACTGGGAGAAAATCGAAAAGCAAAAGCCAACAAACTTTCGAAACGAGGCGAAACATCTCTCATCTTCAACGATTAAAATCTCCTCGAGATCTTCTCGAACGAAATTCCCTTTCCTTGCGCGTTGTCTCGACGAGACTCTGAAACAGATCAAGTAACCCCCGACTGCAACCGATCAACAATTTCCACACGATGCGATAGAGTTTCGTTTCGCCGAGTCTTAGTCCAGATCTGTATATGGTCGAGGAAAGGATAGGGGAATGGGCAAGTTGAGCATGGCGGCTCGAGTATAGTGTAGATGGTCTGGATCGATGAGAGAGAGCGGCTGGTCTGATTGGCGGGGCTGCGGGGGCGGAACAGCACGTAGCCAATGAGCGTGTCTATCCCTCGATACATAGCGGTAACGAAATCACTGATTTTTACGCTTGGCAACCGTCAATTTTGGCTTAACTGTAAATACCATAAAGCGAATCATCCATGATTTACGGATCATGCCGCCGAGCCACCCCTCTCCTCCACCGCGCAGATAAGAATTCCACTTTTTCCGAGAGTCCAAGATCCTCGGCAAGCATTCTCGTCGATCATTTATTATTAAGTCTTAATTTTTATCTTATGGATGGATAAATTGGATGGATAAATTTCGATGAGTTTATCGAAATTTTATACAAATCGAATTCCAACGTAGACGTTTCGTTATTCGAAATTTCTTCCGCGTAAATTTTCGCGTGAATTTAAACGACTATAAAAATGGACAAAGTCGATGAGTTGTCGAAATTTTATACAAATCGAATTCCAGCGTAGACGTTTCGTTATTCGAAATTTCTTCTAAGCTATAAAGATGGATAAAGTCGATGAGTTGAAATTTTCTACAAATCGAATTTCAACATTTGATTATTCGAAATTTCGAAATTTCTTTCGCGCAAATTTTCGCGTGAATTTAAAAGATTATAAAGATAGATAAAGTCGATGAGTTTATCGAAATTTTATACAAATCGAATTCCAGCGTAAACGTTTCGTTATTCGAAATTTCTTCCGCGTAAATTTTCACGTGAACTTAAACGACTATAAAAGTGGACAAAATCAATGAGTTGTCGAAATTTTATACAAATCGAATTCCAGCGTAGACGTTCCGTTATTCGAAATTTCGAAATTTTGAAATTTCTTCCGCGTAAATGAGTCAAAATTTTCTACAAATCGAATTTCAACATTTGATTATTCGAAATTTCGAAATTTCTTCCACGTAAATTTTCGCGTGAATTTAAACGGCTATAAAGATAGATAAAGTCGATGAGTCGAAATTTTCTACAAATCGAATTTCAGCGTAGACGTTATTCGAAATTTCGAAATTTTAAAATTTCTTCCGCGTAAATGAGTCGAAATTTTCTACAAATCGAATTTCAACATTTGATTATTCGAAATTTCGAAATTTCTTCCACGTAAATTTTCACGTGAATTTAAACGGCTATAAAGATAGATAAAGTCGATGAATCGAAATTTTATACAAATCGAATTCCAGCGTAGACGTTTCGTTATTCGAAATTTCGAAATTTCTTCCGCGTAAATGAATCGAAATTTTCTACAAATCGAATTTCAGCGTAGACGTTATTCGAAATTTCGAAATTTTGAAATTTCTTCCGCGTAAATTTTCGTGTAAATTTAAACGGTCATAAAGATGGATAAGTCAATGAGTCGAAATTTTCTACAAATCGAATTCCAGCATAGACGTTTCGTTATTCGAAATTTCTTTCGCGTAAATTTCTATTTTTCGCGTGAATTTAAACGAACGATAAAGCAGCACGATAAACGAACTCGATAAATTCATATCGATAAAGGCGCGTCTACTTCGTTGATCGAACGAACAAAAGTGATATATTTTATATACAATGCTTCAACTTCAACCGAACGAGACATGGAGATTTTTCGATAGCATACCTGTTTCATCTACACCTGCGTGAAAAAATGAAAAAGGAGGGGAGAGGGGAGGAAAAACGATGTTGTTGAGGGGGCGGAGATTGAATTTTTTTGAAAATGAGCTAATATCACGAGAACGACGTTTGTAGATAAACGAGGAGGAGTCGGCCAGGTTGTAGAAACTGCAACGATTAGATTTCGTGCGTCACGTGATGGATAACAATTACGATATTGCAACAACAGTAACAACAATGCTTTTTCTTTTCTTTTCTTTTTTTTTTTCTTTTTTTTTTTTTTTTTTTTTTTTATATCGATTCGAACGATAATCCCGGTATACTCGAGCTATTATTGACCATCGAATTAGCATGGTTATTATTAAATCATGCACGGGAGGGGAAAAGATAAACCGTTTCAATGACAAATCGTGGGAAAGGTGAACGCGATCCACACCACCGCCTTCACCCTTTCGAACTTTGCACACAAGGAAAATCGATCCTCCTCGAGATTTAGTTTTATTTAAAAGATGGATAATACGATGGAGATATAGATCAATGGTAAACGATTCAACACTATATTTTCGAGGAATAATTAAATACACGCACAATTACAATTCTATATAAGCGAATAAACTTCTCGTTGAAATCTTTTTCTCAAATTGATTCGTGTAAAATATTTTTTTTTTTTCGCATACTTTGCAAAATCTTTTAAAAACGTGGAATCAACGTAGCTACTATCGATAGATAAGCGAAACGAAGAGATAAGACGGCGTCAGTGAAATTTCTCGGAATTAGAGCGATGCGTTTTGCAGGAGGGAAACGATGCTCCTCTGATAACTTAATCGTATTCCGAATTAAAAGCAAAAAATCGGCTAAGGTAAAGAGTTGACTTGGGACCGCCTGAGAGGAGAGAAGCTCGTCTACGAATCAGAATACTGCATTACGAAATTTCATAAATTCTCTTTAGACGGCTCTTAGACGGTTCGCGCTCTCCGTCAAGATCCGTGTTTTTCACTTGAAATAATAATCAATTCGCGTGAACGTAAATTCTCATCCTCTATCATCCGCCTCCGTCTCTCCACGACATTCGACCCTCTCTCAACCGGTATTCCAACCCGGAATCCTCGAATCACAAGAACACAATTCGTAGATTCGAGAAACGAAGGAATCAGGAAAAATCGATAAATGAATATATATATATATCAAGAAAAAAAAAGTATATTCCGAAGCGAATGTTTAGAACGGTTCAAACGAATGAACCGGTGAATAATAGAAAATGGTAGACAGTAACTGTAAGGGAGCAAGTGTCCCCGATTATAACAAAAGTGAAGGGGCGAAGCTCGGCTCATTTGTTATTAACCAACGTAGCGGAGCGTCGAAGTGCAGAAAGACTCGGAACACGACTTCACACTTTGACTCGCAACCCTTGGTAAATTTAGTTAATTATCAGTCAAACTTTCGCGAAGAAGAAGAAGAAGAAGAAGAAGAAGAAGAGCAGCATCGCTTCCTCTCCTCCTCGTCCCCTCCCTCTTTCCCGGATGAAAAACTTTATCGTTTTCCTCTCTCCACCCATCCATCCCTCCCTCTTTATCTCTTCCCTATCCACCGGAAAAATTATCACAATTTTTCCACGAATTATCCCCTCAAAATTATCTCATCCAACACATTCCCCATTTCGATCACCCCCCTCTCGTTTACCGCCCGATTAATTTCATTTTCGAATCCTCCTTCGAATCTACATCCCATCTATCCATAATCAAACGGCCGCCAATCCGCACCTCTCGAAAATCCCGAACACCGATCGACCGACCGATCGATCGATCGATCGATCGATCCATCCTCCCCGAGCCACGATTCCGCGGCCTCTCCAGTTTTGCGGTCGATTTACAATCGTACTGGCCGATGATCAATCTGGCCGTGTTGTATCCTATCCGGTCGTACATCGGTCGATGCTCGATCACCCGCTTGTCTCCTCGTGGCAGGAGGAGGAGGAGGAGGGGGAGGAGGAGGGCGCACGCAGCGGCGGATTGCGTGGACCCGGTTACGCCGAATCGAGGATGCCAAGGAAAATCAATTAGCCGGGCAAACTGTTTCGACTGTGCGGCTGTTTGCCCGCGCTGGAGAGAGAGTCGTCCAATGTGTTTCGTATCTCGGAACACGGGATGTACGTATATATATGTATATATATATATATATCCCGCCCCCCTCTCCTCTCTCTGTGTTTTCACGTGGTACGCCCCCCCCCTTCCTTTATGTTTGCAACCGGCGCAGCCCGTGCCACGGACACAGGCATCCTTGTAACCCGCGCGTATATCCGCGAATATGTACATACGGGAACGAGAATTCGAAATTCTAGGGGAGATTGAAATACACGTAATAACGTGGATAAACGATGGATGAAAAGTTTTTCTCTTTTTTTCCCCCCTCTCCTCCTCCTTCGTAAGTTTTCCACGAAACAGCGGGCGATGGAAAAGGGTATTGCGAAAAGAATAGTATTTTCGTGCTTTTGTGCGTATATATAGGTCGAAGAAATATACTTTCTTTCTTTGTTTCTTTTTCTTTCTTTCTTTCTTTTTTTTTTTTGGAATAGTCGGTGGATTATCGAGGATCGAAGTCGAAAGGGCGAATCGGATTGATTGGAAATTGATTGACGAATCGATATCGGGTTTAACGAATGCGCGAGAATGAGAAATTGGCGGCTACGCGTCTCTGTGCGTGCACCCGCGCATGCGCTTGCGTCGCGTGTCATCGATGTTGTCCAAGCTTTGTATTTGCGCTCGATGCCGGTGTGCACAGCTCGAAGCAAAGCATACGCGATGCGTCGTCTCCTCGCGCGCGGACGTACACAATGCAGTTGGAGTGGGCGCGTTGATTGATGACATGTCCCCTCCCTCCTCCCTGTAAAGGGACGGTATAAAGAGAGAGAGAGACGCACACACGCGAATTCACGCGTGGCGCGAGTTTGCACAACCGAGTTTCCCCTCGAAAAATTTGCGAAACGCGGCCTTTTTTTTTTTCCCTCGACTACACAACAGCTTCGTTGTAAACATCTAACATAGGGCGTCCATTGTTGCCCTCTGAACCGTTGAATAATTGGTACACCCGCAATTTTGGCCTTCGCCGAACAAGCATGTATTAAACAACGTTTCGGATATAAACCGTGGAATAATGAACAAACGTATGATTATTCCATAGGAACGCGGCACGAATAACTCCGGGTTCTTTGATCTGAGCGGCTCGGTTAATCCCTTAAATAACTCGTCTTGCGTCCTACGAATGGTGAACAAACGGGAAAAAAAATAAAAAGAAGAAAAGAAATAGATAGATCGTTCCCTCGATCTTTTTCATCGATCCTTGAAACCTCGTCCATTTCGTGGCGAAAATTCGCAATGCCATTATCGATCAATCGCCTCGAAAATTTACAATTATCATTTTGATTGCTTGTATGTTTATCTTGCGTCCTACGAATGGTGAACAAACGGGAAAAAAATAAAAAGAAGAAAAGAAATAGATAGATCGTTCCCTCGATCTTTTTCGATCCTTGAAACCTCGTCCATTTCGTGGCGAAAATTCGCAATGCCATTATCGATCAATCGCCTCGAAAATTTACAATTATCATTTTGATTGCTTGTATGCTTGTTTTGCGTCCTACGAATAGTGAACAAACGGGAAAAAAAATAAAAAGAAGAAAAGAAATAGATAGATCGTTCCCTTGATCTTTTTCATCGATCCTTGAAACCTCGTCCATTTCGTGGCGAAAATTCGCAACGTCATTATCAGTATCGATCAATCGCCACGAAAATTTGCAATTATCGACGTATCATCTTGGCAATAAGACAAGCTTGGCAATAAGATGGCGTGAAATATTAAACATACACGCGGTGTATACATGTATGACGATTATGGCGAAATAAGTAAGCGAAATAAAGCGGGGATGGAAAAATTTGTGAGAGAAGGGATAATGAAAACTGTGGGTACGGATGGTGTATATGAAGTATTCATGCCAGTCGCGACTTTTATAATGACGCGAATCATTGTCATCGGTATCGATCCTTCCTCGAGCTTTCAAAATTGGCCGACGGTTTAATGAGAACGATATTGAATTACCTAATTCTGCCCTGTTCCTAAAATGACTCGTTTAATTTGTGACGCCGGCGTCGCGACGCCGGTATGGCCCGATTCTGTCAATCTTAGTGCCGCCCGTTTTAAATATACATATTACGCGATTGCCAGGAATAAAATATGCAGGCCAGATGAATATTAACCCCCGCTGACAGGTAAACCGCGTCGATATGCACGAATTTCTCTGTCGGCCAGGAGAAATATTTCGCCGCCGCCCCGGTTATCAAGGGAGGGAGGGAGGGAGGAAAAAGCGGATTTTCCCAATCTTTTTTCCCGGATAATCAATGAATATTTTCTTGGTATAATTGTGCGAAGATCGAAGGTAAAATTAAAAGTTTGCCTCTTTTTACAAAAGAGAATATGAGGCAAAACTTTGAGGGAGAAATTTTAGGGGAGGGGAAAAACAAAATGGAAAAAGGAAAGTATTTACATTTACGTGAAAATATATAGATCGCGTTGTTCTTCCAGTTACAGGAGGGCGAAATTGTTTTGAATTGGATATTTTTATCACGGAGATTTGTCGCGACAAATTTTTTCGATAATTCAGAGATATATCTTTATTAGAAACGAAATACGACGGTGAAAGATCTCTGTGAATATAAAAGTTCCCTTCCAAAAGTATTTAATATTTAAAACTGTCTAGTCTAGACAGACTATTGGGGTCAAAGCGTCACGTTGTAAAATCTTTCCAGTTTTCCATTCTCGGCTGGATTTCTAAGCGGTCGACACCTATTTCTAGGAGTCAATGACATTTAGATCGCGCGACGAGGATCCTCCGCGAATACGTTCGAATATATCTTTGCGCATCCCCTATATATACACGGATAAATATATAATTCATAAATAATTAATTAAACACATTTGTTAATTCTTAATAAGATTGTGCAGAAAAATATTATTACCCGGGGAAACAGATATTGTTAGAGAATAAGAGAACAAAAATATATGTTTTGGGAAGTGGAACGCTTAAAAATCGACAATTTTTTCGTTTTCCAGAGTCGTATATTGGAAGATGCCTCCATTATGTGCAATTCCTGGTCACCGAGGCATAACGTGAGTATAACTGACTGTACCTCTTAATAATTTTCCCCTCTTCTGAATCATTCGTATCCAAATCGTATCCAACTAATAATTCTACCAGCATGCTCACATTGTCCTTACCAAAAAAAAAAAAAAAAAAAAAAAAAAAAATGCCCCACGCGATTGCTTCACTCTCGAGGTACAATTAAAGCGGTGCGAGTGGAGCAGGAAGAAACAAAGTTGTGAACGAAGGGAAAGAGAGTGGTGTATAACACGGTTGGCTTTATACGAAACGCTCCCGTAATATTTATGGTTCGCGAAGCCGCGTAGTTACGGTGGGCTTGGCTGACGTAAACTCGCTAACTCGTGGTTACGATTATGGCCAGTGGTAAATTGATTATTTAGATGTACGATGAGGTGGCGCGGGATAGTTTGAGTGCCGTAAAAAGAGCCACGCGTCGCTTACGTTGTTCCCGCAAATATAACAACGCCCGAGCACAAAACGTTTCCAACCAACGCTTTCGTCGTCGAGCAACTCTTGTTTCCTCGTGGCCACGTTTCGTTCACGGAAATCTACGGTTAAAAAATTTCGAGTGATTCAAACGTATTCACTGCTCACTGCTGAAAGGAAGCGTAAGAAGGGTTCTTTGCTAGGATCTCCGTTTCAGACGCTCCGTTGACGTTACACAATAGTGGAAGAGCTATAATTTTGAATATTCAAAATTAAAAAATTATGAAGTTACTGGAGTTTGAAATATTTAAATGAAACTATCTATGATGATATTTAGATTATTTGTATACATTCAATTATTATCTACTCAAATACAAATTATATTATTGTTACAAATTATAAATTGATGCAAATGTATAGATATAAATATCTGTTGAAAAAAAGTATAAGAAGGATTCTTTGCTAGGATTTCCATTTCAGACACTTTGTTGACATTGCATAGAAAGATATATAATTTTGAATATTCAAAATTAAAAAATTATGAAATTATTGGAATTTGAAATATTTAAATGAAACTATCTATGATGATATTTAGATTATTTGTATACATTCAATTATTATCTACTCAAATACAAATTATATTATTGTTACAAATTATAAATTGATGCAAATGTATAGATATAAATATCTGTTGAAAGAAAGTATAAAAAGGATTCTTTGCTAGGATTTCCATTTTAGACACTTTGTTGACATTGCATAGAAAGATATATAATTTTGAATATTCAAAATTAAAAAATTATGAAATTACTGGAATTTGAAGTATTTAAATGAAACTATCTATGATGATGTCTACATTATTCGTATATTCAATTATTCAATTATTATCTCAAGTATTTAAATACAAATTATATTATTGTATAAATTATAAATTATAAATTATAAATTAATGTAAATGTATCTTTGCTAGGATCTTCTCTTCAGATGCTTTGTTGACGCAGAAAGAGCTAAAATTTTGAATATTTAAAATATATAAAGATTATGAAGTTATTGGAATTTGAATTATTTAAATAAAATTATCTATGATGATGTCTAAGTTATTTGTATACATTCAATTATTATCTTAACTACTCGAATACAATTATATTAATAGTACAAATTATAAATTCTAAATGAATGTGAATATATATCTTTGCTAGGATTTTCCTTTCAGATGCTTTGTTGACACAGAAAGAGCTATAATTTTGAATATTCAAAATCATAAAAGTTATGAAGTTATTGAAATTGAATTATTTAAATAAAATTATCTATGATGATGTCTAAGTTTGTATATATTCAATTATTATTTTAATTACTCAAATTACATTTATAAATTATCGTTACAAATCATAATTACTCTATATATATTACAGAGAAATAAACAAATTTTAGAATACTCTGAATTCTATGCCCAATGCACAGATATTGATTAAAAAATTTCAAGTAATTCAAACGTACTACTGCTGAAAAGAGGCATAAGAAGGGAGGATACTAAATAGAAAAGCTATAATTTGAATATTCAAAATCGTACAAATTATTTTCATTTATCAAGTACAATTATTATCCTAACTACTCGAATTACATTTATACAAAATTATATTTATAAATTATTGTTACAAATCATAATTAACCTATAGATATTACGACAAGTAAACAAATTTTAAAACACTCTGAATTCTATGTCTAATATATAGATATAAATATCTACCGTTCATTGTTGAAAAGAAGAATCCTTTGTTAGAATCTCCATTTCAAACCATTTGTCGACATTTGTTACATAGTCGAGAGCTATAATTCAAATATTGAAAATCGTAAAAATTATTTTCATTTATTTCAAGTTACGTTAAGATAATATATCCAATTACTATCTTAACTACTCGAATACAAAATTACATTCATAAATTAAATCGTTACGAATTATGAGAAATAAAGAAATTTTTATGCATCGAGGTTTATATAGACATAAGTTAGATCGTCGTTTCGGATCCGAATACACGTGACGAGTACCAATGAAAGATAAATACTTCTTTCCACCGCAGTTTTTTGAATTGCTTGTGCTTGCTCCATTGCAGTTGTCTTTTTCTTGTTCCAAACATTTCTCAGCACCATTTGTATAGAAATTTCTTCTCTTATTCCGTTCATTGTTACCATCTACTTTGTTTAATTGATCAAATGTAGTGTCATTTTCACTAGTTTCAGAATTCCCATTATTCTCACTAAAGTCATTTTCATTACTTTCAACATCTTTATCTCGTGAAACTTATCTAAACTTATCCAAACTTAAAATAACGTTCATTCATTCGTGTATATCCTTTCAAAAAAAAAAAAAAAAAAAAAAAAGGAAAAGAAAAAGAAAAAAAAATTAAAAAACTAATTCGACAATTTCGTCTATCTATCTATACCCATCATTAACCCTATCCCCTACATGTAACGCGAGCGCATCCATTCCCATCCCATTTACACGTACGCATGCATATTAACGGCCGCGTATAGCCGCACACCCATGGGCATATCCCCGATCGACGAGCGAAGTTGGCGCGGCCGCCCGGCTACTTTGCACCGCAATCTCGCGTGTCGCAATATTTCATGTCGCAATCTCGAAGCATTTATCGAATGGTAATTTACAATACAGCGCAATACGGCCGCGTTTCCCTCGGCCTTTCCATCAATAATACACCGTTAATTGCGTTATCCAATGAACGGCATCAATTATTAACCCGAGCGGGCAACGAATAAAGCTCCGGCCGGCTGGATGCAGACGTATCCTGCAGCCGCTGCCTGCTTCCTGCGGGCAAATATCGAGCCCGTTACGAATTTGGAATCGTTTCTAAATCGATAAGGATGGATCGTGCTCTCGGATGGGTAGCGTCGCGTCGTCTGTGTCGCGGTGAAATCCCGAATTTGATCGGAATGTCGACAAGGACGGGGAGAGGGGGGAGGGAGGTTATAATATGCTCCATCCGTCCATCGACCAGTGGTTCTTCTTTGCTTGTGCTTGCTCCATTGCAGTTGTCTTTTTGTTCCAAACATTTCTCAGCACCATTTGTATAGAAATTTCTTCTCTTATTCCGTTCATTGTTACCATCTACTTTGTTTAATTGATCAAATGTAGTGTCATTTTCACTAGTTTCAGAATTCCCATTATTTTCACTAAAGTCATTTTCATTACTTTCAACATCTTTATCTCGTGAAACTTATCTATCTTTCGCCTTCTTTTCGCGAGAATCTTGGCGTATAAAAATTGGTTGAAGATCGTTGAAGGGAAAATTCGTTGGACTCGATCGAGGATGAAAATTAAAATTATAAAAGAGACGTTGTTTTGAAAAATTTGATGAGAAGATTTGATGAGAATCGGAGCTTTGGTATCGATAAATTATGCGGATCGTGTAAAGGAGACGAGCAATTTTGCAGGGGAGGGATAGATGGAGGAGGTTTGAAGCAACGCGTGAATTTCTCCTAGAATTGAAATTTCTATATCCGTCTTTTTTTCACGGAGTTTTTTTTCTAGAAAAAAAAATATTCAATAATTAAATCTTTAGAGTAAAATCCAACTAAAAAAGGAAAACCACATAAACTCAATATTGTGAATATAATGAATAAATATCTTTTTATTGGATAAATATAATATATCCCATAATATATTCGTATATCTTGAATTCCATTTATATAACGTATAAATCTACCAACACATATAAATATTAATGATTTAAATATCGCATGAATAAATAAATTGCAAAAATACTAATTCATTAAATCCTAATGATATTATTCTTATTATAAATCCTGATTGTCTTAAAGTTGAATAAGAACCACTGGTCCTAGACAGACGGTCCTACTCCGTCATGCAAGTGTTAATTCGTACAGTCTGCTGGTTTTCGTGCGAGACACCAGATTTTCTGGAAGAATTTATTTATTCATGCGTCAGACTGCTCCGCGATGTAGGTTATCGAACGGAAATAACGTAATTGTCCCATTTCGCGATATCCGTTGGTCCGACGGTCCGAGACCGGTTCTGCATTTAGAATCGAATAAACCGTGGCTAACGTTTAATCGTTATTCTCGAGCGAATATTATCGATCGCTCATCTCATCCCTACGAATCAATTGTAAACGATCGAGCATTCTTTTCTTTTCTTCTTTATTTTTTTTTTTTTTTAAAGCGCTCGAAATTTATCTTTCGAGAGCGAAGAAAGTTGGCTATTTTTTTTTTTTTTTTTTTTTTGATCGAATGAATATTCAACGGAGAATTAACGGAAGATTAAAAGGAAAGAATCTAAAAAATAATTTTTACCGTTAACATTTTGATGATTGATACGGGGGAAATTGGAGGGAGGGGGAGAAAAAAAAAGGAGGAAAAAAAAAAGTCAATTTCCCTTGCATTACGTATTCTCCCGCGCTGAATTCTTTATCGCCTTTATTTTAAACCTCGAGCCAGTATTCGATTGCTGAAGCGCAATGGAAAACAGAACTACACGCATTATATAGTCATGAATGTGTATGTTATGTTGAACTGCATCGAGTTGTGTTCCATTCACCTTAGCATTCTGGCACGCCTATTTTATTTATACACTTTATTTCATTCTGACAATGGCGGTTTACTCTTTTTCAATACGAAACATCCTGCATAATGGATAAAAAAGTGGATTGCATCATGGGATGACGGATAGAGCGGTGAAAAACTTTAATGAATATTTGTCGTCCGGGACGCCGCTGCTGTCCATTCCATAAAGAATCACTTTATAGTTTATACTTTTGGTACTTTCGCGATTCGATCGATTCGTTCACCAAATTTCCGTTCCAAAGTTCGAAAATCCCCTTTCTATTCCTCCTCCTCTCTCTCTCTCTCTCTCTCTCTCTTTTCTTTTTTCAAAAACAGACAAAAGTTCGATAAACAAACTCGAAAGATTTCTTCTCCCCGTTTTAACGCTTTCGAGCTCGAACGAAGTTTTAACGCATTTTCAAATTCATCATCCGCTTGCGCAAACTTCAAAACTACCCCCTTCCCTTCGCTCGACGAAAAGCGAAAAGAAGGGGATGAAAAACGAGAAGAAGGAAGACTCCACTCCTCCTCCCCTCTCCCCAAAAAAAAATAAACGTTCGCAATGGGAAGAAATTATTTTATTCCCGCCTCGGTTCACGGGACGGACGCAACGTCGTTACGAGCTTAATCATTTCCTCGCCAACTCTCGCCGAGCGGATAAATTACGCGGGCCGGTGGTGGGGGGGCGATAATTCAATTGTAATTGGCTAATCTCGAACGCGGTGGAGGACGCGTTGAGCGCGTGTGGTGGGGTCGGCCGCGGGCAGCTCGGAAAAATGACTCTATTAACGACCAGGAGGACCCACTGAATCGTGGGGGGGAGACGGAAGAAGGGGGAGTCTCGTAGAAACTTTGCCAAACAACCGCCAACGAGCTGCTAACTACGCGGGTAACAAGAGCAATCTGTATCCGTTCCTCCGTATCGTCTAGCCCCTTCCTTCCAAGCCTTGGAAAAACTATATACTGTGTGTATATATATACAGGGTGTGCGGAAAGTACGGAGAAGTTGTTTCGAAGATCGTGGAAAATTGAATGATAATAAAGTAAATAATAATGAGAATGGAGGTTATTTTATTCTTCTACTTGATTTTTTAATCAATTGTTTATCGTTTCAAAAATGTACATTCTGTTACATTCTGTGTTCTTTTGTAAAGATGTTCGAACAAAAGTTTGTTGCGTAAATACGTTTAATCTACGTATATTCTATATGCCTGGAATAAATATCAGAAGAATGAATATTTCTAGAATTTTCGAACAGAATCGAACAGAATCGATCGGCGAACAGAAGATCACCCTGTACATTCACGTACATACACGTAGCACGGGGTTAAACTCTCCCCAAAACTGGAACTCTTCCTCCGCTCTTCCTCGAAGAGAGAAACGCAATTTAGGATTTATTGTCCTGTTAAAAGTTCGTTTAGGTAAAGCATTCGTCTCCGTGAGCAGTGCCATGTATCACGCAACGGATGAGTTAAGTATCTACTTCATCCTTTCCAGGGTTGCCGGATAATTTAACGCCGGATAATCTTGCTCGTTATCTTCCACCATAAATAATTCCATAAATAATTCGTTCATCATCGTTCTCCATCGCGAATAATAAGAGATATTGAACGAAAAGAGAAGAGAAAAAAAGAAAACAATGAAAAAAATAATTATAACTCGAACTAATCCTAAGTGAACGAAGAAACGTAATCGTGTCGTTTCTCGGGATTAAAAGCGAGGTGCTCGATAAATGGCAAAAAAATTTCTCCGTGCACGAGATAAGAGGAAAAAAACACGGGGAAGAAGTTATGGAAATTAGAAAAAAAAAAAAAAAAAAAAAAAAAGANAAAAAAAGAAAAAAGGAAAAAAAGGAGAAAAAGAAAAGAAAGGGGAAAAAGGAGGAAAAGCGACGGTGGTTCAGCAACCTACGGATAGATAGACGGTAGGTACACGTACGTCGACAAAGACACAAAGTGTTCATAAATAATCGAAGCGCTGAAGCACGATGGTGGTTTTCGCATGAAACATTGATCGGCCGATGCGGACATTACGGTTTATAATGAAATAAGTAGATAGCGAATCGTTTTTAACCTCGCTACGCGGAACGTAACTATTGACATTTCAATAACTGTTACGGATAATTTGCCCTTGTCAATTTTTAATCGCAGAAATGGAACAACAACAATTTTCGTTTGCAAAATTTTTTCTCGTCGAACGAAACGATCGGCGGCCAAGTTTCGGATCGAATTAGAATTAGATTTTTCATTTTGGGAGAAAAATGAAATTATCTCGATTAAAACAACGAGAAGGGATATTTCTGGGGGGAGGGGGGGAAGGGGAAACGTTTAATATCTGATTTACAATATTTTCCATTACCGAGGAGAACGAAAAACGAGAGAGAGAGAGGTCGATGTCAATTAGTTTGCAATGGATTCATACAAACTTGATGAAAACCCGCGCCGCGGAGGATTCTCACTAAATTGTTTTGACAATGAAATCCTCCTTTATTGATATTTAATAAAGCAACGGCCACATTTTCCCAACGATGCAAGGGAACGGAAATCGATAACGCTATTTGAAGATATTCTATTTTTAAGTAATTTCGTTTCAGAAAGAAAATCTAGACGGGAGAGCGGGAAAGAAAAAAGTATCGAAACATTTCCCATAGCGAGCGAGACGAAAAATTGAAAATCGTTAAATCCGTTAAATTTCAATTCTTCGAGAATTCGAGAAACTTCCAATCTCGAATATTTTCGAGATCTCGAATCGAGCGACTACTCGACTCGCTCGCTTCAGACTCGTCGGATCGCGATCGTTTCGATTTCTGTTGGAGCGACGTGACGATACCGCTTGCGGTGGCCGAACCTTGCAACGCGCCGCGAGTGACAGATGCGGCTGACGCAAAATGTCCCATATAATATCGATTGCCACGGTATAGAGGCGTATCCGGGCAAAACGAAACCATAAATTCGCGTCGCAACCGCTATTAATACAGAAGGAAGGAATTGCATTAACCCTTTCACCCTCCACCATCCCATCCTATACGTTTCTCATTATTTCCGCTAGAATTCCCATTCCTCGCCATTTCCCATGCCTCGTCCATGCTCGAAAACCTTCTGTCGAAACCTTCTTCGAGACGATTTATTTTTCGCGAGGAAATATTTAATATTCGTTCGTTTAATATTAAGGAGGGGATTAGCAGGAAATTTGAGTTTAATGATAAAATATCGAGACTTGTCTACGATCGTTAAACGTCCAAATAAACGGACCCCTATGCTCGTCCGGTTTTAGTAACGCTTCGACCCTAAAATATTCTGTCCACTAACCCCAGCAACATTTGACGAGCAAACGAATTCGATTAGCAAATCTCATAGGTCACGCGCGGCCACTTTTCGAATAACATCAATTACGACAGGGTGAACGCTGTTACACGCGTACTTATCGTTATGCTTGTTTAATTCGTGTTGTTCTCATTATCTACAACGTGATTATAAAATGTGTATATATTATAAAATGTACATATATATATATATATATATAAGTTTCACAAAAAAAAAAAAAAAGAAAAGAAGAACGATTAAAATTCCACAACGAGTAAAGAGACAAAGTTGTTACCAAAGATGCTCGTTATTAAATAATATATCGATAGTAGAAAGAATAATGGAAGAATATTGAACGAATTAAAAAATCGATCACGTACGTTTTGAAAAATGCGGGAAAAGCCGAGCTCCAAGAGTTTCCAGTGTCAAAACTATTTTTAGAATATCGATCGCACGGCCATGTTGAGTACACGGAGTGACCTCTGACTGGATACTTTTGTACAAATGAACCGCACACTTTTTTTTTTTTCGCCAGAAAGTGACATTGAGCTACTATTTTCGACTAACGCTATATAAAACTAACTTTCCACCGATCAAATCGAATCTTTCCCTCCGATTGTAAAATTACTCGCGCACTATTAAAAAACTTAACTTGCTCCTTTAATCTGGCTTCTCTCTCTCTCTCTCTCTCTCTCTCTCTCTCTCTGAAAAATTCCTTTTCCTTCTTCTCGCTGAAACTGAAATCCAAAGTCGTGCGTATCCCTTCCCTGTATTCATGCATGCACGAACAGTTGTTACAGGATAACCGTCCAAGACGCGATATAATAAATTCGTTTAAAGAAGACGGGAAACCGGTTTCTGGCCGGGAAAATTGTATTACCGCGTGATCCCCGATTCTTCAATCAGTGTCACGTGTCGCTTTTAACGTTTCAGGGTGACTTGTTCGGGGGTCTGAACAGCGGCCTACAAGACGGCTTACTTTCGAGGGCGGAAGCTTTGGCGGCGGATTTGGGAAAACACAACGCGGGCACCCCAATGCCTTTGAAGCACGACCCCGTTTCGGTCTATCATCATGGAGCCCACATGCCGACCCCCCATCCGAATAACCGGCCGCATCATCAGGTACATTCACACCTCTTTGTGAGTCTGCATTTTTTTCGCATACTATACTTCCTTAGTTTTTCTTTTTTTTTTTTTTTTTTTTTTTTAATTTTTGGTTCCCTCCACTATCAGTATTTTTATTATTATTTTTTTTTAATAAGAAAAAAGAAAAGGAGAAGATCGAGCTTCGATCGGTTCGCGGCGATCGGTATATTTATATTAATCTCGAATACTATACTTCTTTCTCTTTTTTAATTTTTGATTCCCTCCACCATGAATATTTTTATTATTATTTTTTTTTAATGAAAAAAGGAAAGGAGAAGATCGAGCTTCGATCGGTTCGCGACGATCGGTATATTTACATTAATCTCGCATACTATACTTCTCTCTCTTTTTTAATTTTTGATTCCCTCCACCATGAGTATTTTTATTATTTTTTTTTTTTTAATGAAAAAAGAAAAGGAGAAAATCGAGCTTCGATCGGTTCGCGACGATCGGTATATTTACATTAATCTCGGCCGTCATCAGGTACATTTCTTCACACCTCTTTGTGAGTCTGCATTTTTTCGTATACTATACTTCTTTCTCTTTTTTAATTTTTTGTTCCCTTCCTTTACTTCGCCACCATAAGTATTTTATTATTATTTTTTTTAATAAAAAAGAAAAGAAGATCGAGCTTCGATTGGTTCGCGATACTTCCTTATTTTTCTTTTTCTTTTTTTAATTTTTGGTTCCCTCCACCATGAATATTTTTGTTATTATTTTTTTTTTAATGAAAAAAGAAAAGGAGAAGATCGAGCTTCGATCGGTTCGCGACGATCGGTATATTTACATTAATCTCGGCCGTCATCAGGTACATTTCTTCACACCTTTTTGTAAATCTGCATTTTTTTCGCCTACTATACTTCTCTCTTTTTTTAAATTTTTTGTTCCCTCCCTTTACTTCGCCATAAGTATTTTATTATTATTTTTTTTAATGAAAAAGAAAAGAAGAAAATCGAGCTTCGATTGGTTCGCGATACTTTCTTATTTTTCCTTTTTTTTTTAATTTTGTTGTTTCGTCCCTTTATCTCATTACCATAAGTATTTTATTATTATTATTATTTTTAATAAAAAAGAAAAGAAGAAGAAGATCGAGCGACGATCGGTATATTCATATTAATCTCGGTCGCGTCATTTTTTTTTCTTTTTTTAATTTTTGGTTCCCTCCACCATGAATATTTTTGTTATTATTTTTTTTTTAATGAAAAAAGAAAAGAAAAAGATCGAGCTTCGATCGGTTCGCGACGATATTTATATTAATCTCGGCCGTGTTCACTCTCACCGCTGCTACTACCACTTTGTTAATTCAAGCTGCGAAGCTGTGAAATTTTCATCCCGCTTCCCACACATCCAGTCGGGAAAATATTTCCCGATTTTGATTCAATAAAGGAAGGAAAGTGTCTGCAGTTGTATTCGTACAAATTGATATGAATTACGAAACGTACTAATTGTAACGCGGCCTCGGAGGGAGGATAATTTTGTTAAAACTTAATAACCGTTACCAATGACGAAGTTTATCGATGAAACAATTATCGTAATGAAGTATACCGTGAACAATAACGGCCGATTTGCAAAATTCAACGATCTCCGGCCAACGATTATAATAAAATGGGAACGAGTTTCGACGAGGAGGGGGGGGGGAGAGGTTGCTTAAAAACACCGCGGCAAATAATTAATCACGGATGGCAATTAATTATGATTTATAATTAATCGGACGATTGAAAAATTCAACTCCGCCGATTCTTTATTAACGTCGTATCGTATTCGAAATACGAGCAACAGTTTTCATTTTGACACTTTAATTATTGATACATTCTATATTCCGATATATATATATATACCATCCAAGTAATTGTACATACGTTTAAATATCGTATGACGTTAACGTTTATTAATTATTAACGTATCAACGAAATATATTTTATAACGAGAGAGAGGGAGAACGAAGAAGAAACGAGATCGTACGTCGAAAAGTATAATTTCTTTTTCTATAAGAAGAAACGCTCAGCATCAACAGAATTCGGAAGCTTAGAAAGAAAAAAGTAACGTGGCCCAGAAGATGCAGGGCAGAAAACGGCATCGAGTCCGCCCCATTAATTCAATCGCAATTTGCTGCTTGTCGTATCGGGGTTTTTATGCTAATACAAACAATCTGAGGCCGATGAGTGGATGATGGGACGGCAGTAGGGTGAAGCCGACTCCGATGCTCACCGACCCGGAATGATCTTCTCGAAACGTAGGGGCGTTGCTCGTGTATTATCTCGCCATTGGGACGATTCGTAACGCACGCAGGGCGTAACGCGATCAATTTTTCGACGCGACAATTTCCTTTTTTTTTTTTTCTTCCAATATTTCCCCTTGATCACCTTAAAACTCGAAAGAAATTGTATTTGTAATAATTTCAACGATCCGTCGTTGAATCAATCCGTTGATGAAACTTCGGATTTTCTTTTTTTTTATTTATTCGCAAAAATTTTGAAAATTGGAACATTACGATTCTTAATATCCTCCCTGTATTCTGTTGCGTATCTGTATCCATTAGCCGCCCATTAAATATTTCCACGAGAAGAGGAAAGCACGATCGAGATATAACGTGTATATCGAAGGAAAACACTTTTTTTTATAATATTCCCCTCGTTGATTCGTTAATCCCAATTCCATATATAAAATCATCCTCCTCCTCTCCCTTCGATCCACAGTTATCAACCGCTCCGTCCTACGCGTACAATTCGCCGTTTCTGGCTTCCCGCAGTGCGGTGGCACGGGCGCCCTTCTCTCGCTTACATCTCCCTCCCCTCCTATAACCATACACAGATGGTCAAACAGCAAGTGTCGCCCATAAAGTCTCGCCGTTTTTACACACGGGGGGGGGGGGAGGGGGGTTGACTTCGGTTTCAATAATTCGACGGTGTTCCTTAACCGATTCTAACGGGTAAATTTCGCGTCGTCATTGGCGCAAACACGGGAAGAACACTGGGCTAGAAGAGCGCGCCCTCTTCTTTTTCTCTTTGGATTCGAGAGAGAGGGAGGGAGAAGGGAGAGATGGATAGATAGATAGAGACTAACCCTAGCGTCGTGTCAGCGTAATGATGAAATATTGCGGGGGTCTCTGGGGCCCAACCGTATATATATATACGCCCCTGGGCTAGTCCCTGCCTCGCTACGTATTCGCCTACCGCCGTCCTCTTCCAACCCCTTTCCTTCCCTTTCGCGCCGCCACCCGCAACTCCCCTGCATTTCTGATGTAACTATGCTATTCCGGGCCACCCCTGGACCGAAACCGTGCCATCCAGTTAGCTCGCTACGGTGCATATTCTCGTGAGAATAAATGTTTCGTACACACGAGCACGTACGTGTGTTCTCATACGCATACGCGTCACGCCCTGTGTATATATATATATATATATATATATGTGTATATAGAGTGTCACGTACATAGTGTAAGAGTATCGTGTTCGTCGAAGCGTCTCGATCACGATCGTCACATTAGGCTTTACATTCTTTTCTTTTATATATATATATATTTTTTTTTTTTTTTGGTAGAATTTTGGTGGATAAGAGAGAGAGAGGAAGGGAGCAAACGAGAGGGGAGGAAGTACCTGAGCGCGTTGCGCCACTCTCTTAGGAGGAAAAATATGAAGGGAGCTCATAAATAATTTGCAAGGGGTCGCGCACACACTGTGCTCGCTACCACGACCACGCCACGTGCTGCATAATTGTGCGTGCTAGTTTGTACACGTTTCCTCTTCGTCATCCCACCCCCTCCCCACTTTCATTCATTCCTCCGTTTTAACAACGTCGCAATTGGTGCTCGATCAATTACGTTGCAATTACGATTTCCGCTCGAAGATCTCGATTCTTTTTCCAAGATACCCTAATATTTCGTATAATTAGATCTCTTCCGTTACGATTCTCTCGATTTTTCCTTTCCTCGCTTTCTCGAGGAATTATTTAATTATCACAATTATCAACACGTTACAATCCGTTCACCCCGAAAAAGCGATTAAATCTTGTTGCCTCTAGTTATCGAAAAAAAGACAGAAGAAGAACAAAAATTCCGCGACGAGTGAGAGAGAGAGAGAGAGAGAAAAAACGTGTAACCTGTACGTTGCAGATGAGCCATCCGGGGATGGAGAGTCTGGACATGCTGGACCCCGCGAACTCGATGACCACGTTGACGCCCATGTCGGAGAACACGGGCGGCGGGCCGGGGCATCACACGGGTATCCACGGCCCCTCTGTTTACGGTGGTATGAACGGGATGATGGGCCACCACCACCATCACGGGAATCTGGGCGGCGGGGGCGGTAGCGTGCCGCATCCGGCGCACCACCATCCAGCCATGGCGGCGGCGGCCGCGGCCGCCGCGGCGGCCGGCCTCCACCCGGATGCGGACACGGATCCCAGAGAATTGGAGGCGTTCGCGGAGAGGTTCAAGCAGAGGCGCATCAAGCTGGGCGTGACACAGGCGGACGTGGGCAAGGCGTTGGCGAATTTGAAGTTGCCCGGGGTGGGCGCGTTGTCCCAGTCGACGATATGCCGATTCGAGTCCCTCACGTTGTCCCACAACAACATGATCGCGTTGAAGCCGATCCTGCAAGCGTGGCTCGAGGAGGCGGAGGCGCAGGCGAAGAACAAGAGGCGGGACCCGGACGCGCCCTCCGTGCTGCCCGCGGGCGAGAAGAAGAGGAAGAGGACCAGCATAGCCGCCCCCGAGAAGCGATCGCTCGAGGCGTACTTCGCTGTCCAGCCACGGCCGTCCGGCGAGAAGATCGCCGCGATCGCGGAGAAACTCGACCTGAAGAAGAACGTGGTCAGGGTATGGTTCTGTAACCAGCGGCAGAAGCAGAAGCGCATGAAATTCGCTGCCCAACATTGACCCGAGGGTGGCTTGTGACAGCAAAACTGACCGTATCAGTTGCCCAGTCTCGAGCCTAAACCAGAGCCCTTGACCGAGTTCCAGGGGTGGCCGTAAACGAAGGGAAGGGGAGACGGTAGCGGAGACGGTGGGGATCGAGAATTCCGTTCCATCGGTGGACGGTTCGACGATTCGAATAATCGTGGAGGATGGACGGACGGATGGATGGAGCGACGTTTCTCGATCTCGAGTGGAGATCCCGCTAATCGATGGCTGGCTCGACGCTGTGGCTGTAGGCAAAGTCAAAGACTGTCACAGGCTTAATAATACCGTATTATTCGATATCTCGCGATCATTGCAAGCGCGTGCGATGCTCTCGACGACGCGCCATCTGCCGGCGGATTTTTACACCGGTGTAAACCGACGATAACCGATCGCTTGCCCCCTTTCGCCAACTCTTCCCTCTTTCTTCCCCGCTTCCTTCGTTCGTCCGATTTATTTTCGAGAAGTAATTGGACGCGATTGGACGAGATGCTCGGCTTACTAAAATTTCTAGAAATCTATTTTTCGAGAGAGAGAGAGAGAGAGAGAGAGAGAGATACAGAGAAGGGATGCGTGTTGTATTCGAGCTATAACGCGCGAGAATATCGCGTGAAATGGCGTGAAAGGGCCGTGACGTCAGGAAAGGCTGGATCAAATCATCTGTAAAGTGAGATAGAATTTGCGAAACGTATCGGCCACGATCGATGCGATAAAAAAGTTTACGAGCGTATCATCCACCCTTGAACCAACCTCGTCTGGAAATCGTCCTCGATTTCGCGTTTTCCTCCACCGAACTTTACTCCAATTTATCATTTCCAAAGTCCCTTTCTTCGAATCCCCATCCTTCCGATCGTTCGTTAACGAATTAAATATATCAAAAATTTATTCGAAATAAATTTTGCGTACTTTAACGTCATAAAAAATGAGAATGTGATCGATTGATCGCAAGTAATTAGGAAGCAATTGAGCGAAATCGAAAAAAATCATGTTTCAATCGCGATGTATCCCGTCGCGAAGATCTTTGGAAGAGGATCTTTTACGCGAATGAAGGGAAGCGATCGATCGCAACGAAGTAATCGTCGAATGCGTCTTGGAAAGTACAATTCGAAACATAAAAATATAAAAAGTACGTATTGTTATAATAATCGACGCGTGGATACGATCGCGCCGAAGAAAATAAAAGTGATATTAATCCTAATGAAGACACTCGGTGCAGTGTAAAAAGAGAAGAAAGTGAAAAGTTAGAGAGAGAGAGAGAGAGAGAGAGAGAGAGAGAGAGAGAGAGAGAGAAGTGTGCGTGTGAAAAGAGCAAGAATGAAAACGTACACGATATACTCGATCCCGGAACGAATCTTTCTCCTTCTCTAATGTTACGTTGCGCTCGAAACGAAATTTAATCGAACATTATTTTATTCCGCGATAATAAAATAGAGAACGATTCGAAGAAATTTTCTCAATGAATTCTCAAACGCTCAACAAAATTCAAATTCATTGGCGAATAAAATATTTGAACGTAATATTTTCCACGATTATTACACACTTGCTTCGATTCAATATACAAGGATTTTCGATTCTTATAATTATCACGGACGAGTGTATCGCGCACACCGTTCCATTTCCAAACGTTGGGGATTCGTTCCGGTGGCGGTGTATCGATTAGCGAAATTGCGCGAGGCAAGGACGAAAGAGCGTGAAAGGGAGTGAGAAAAACCGAGATGGGAAGAAGAAAAAGAAAAAGGGGCGGGGGCGGGGGGAGGGGGGGAGGGGGAAAGTTAAGAGGATGTATTACGTAGTGATATTGGACAATCAGTGAAAAGACTGTATCATATCATATTGAAGCAATACAGTAGTATTAGTCGACGAATTAACGAACTTTATTTGTACTTTTCGCGATCAACCGCGGCTCCCCCTTGACCGAAGGAAAGCCGAGGAAACGAACGAAAGGCGGCGAGCGAAATTTCGAAAAAGGAAGAAAAAAGAAAGAAAAAAAGAAAAGAACATTTCGGTTAACTTCATCATATAACTTCTACAAACTTCTAAAAATAAATGAATAAATAAATAAAAAATATAAATAATTATATTGTGCAATATTTTCGAAAAAACGATCGGAAAAAATAACAAACAAACGACTTCGCACTTGGCATTGGGAGCGCGGTTGATCGCTCGAAACGAAACACTCAGAAATTGATATCTCTCGACTCTCGAGAAAAAGGTCGCTCTCTGTACATTTTCACCAGCGCGGGTGTGATTATATTTTTTGTTTCGATCGAACGATTTCGTTGTCCCCCTCGTCGTGACAACGGGACTCGTTTAAACGTGAATTAAAAAAAAAAAAAAAAGAAGAAGAATAAGTAAATAAATAAATAGGGAGAGAGAGAGAGAGAGAGAGGGAGAGAGAGAGAGAGAGAGAGAGAGAGAGAGAGAGAGAGAGAGAGAGAGAGAGAAAAAAGAAATCCTCGTACATACAACTACATGCATGCATGCCACCGAGCCGATCACCGGCCGGGATCGTTCCGGGAATCGGATCGAGCCGGCGACGTATGATCGAGGCTAGTGTGAAAAAAAAATAACCGCGGTTACATGTGTGTGAGTAATACAGGTGTGTGATCGGGCTCGAATATCCGCGTGCAGTATCGAGCAATATCGCGAGGATGTTCGCCTACGAACGAGGAAGAGCGACATTGTCATTGTACTACTAGTTAAAATGTAAGCGGAAGGATGATAGCCATTTTTAAATTGTACATACGTAAGAGGATAGGTATTTTCTAGAAGAATAATAGTCTATTGCCATTCTGCTAGGTGATGGAGAGAGCAAAAAGAAAAAAAAAAAAAAAAGATTCTAGTGCAATATAGAGTTTAAAGACACATTATTATTATTATTATTATTATTATTATTATTATTATTATTATTATTATTATCATCATCATCATGATTGATTATCATTATCACTTTATTATATTCTTTATCTCTTTGTTATTTTTTTTCTATTTTTATCTATCTCCGTTCGGCTCGATTCGCGCCATCATTGTCGGCGATATTATACATCTCGAACGCATCGTTTAATTTTCTCTTTCTTTTTCCTTTTTTAAAATTCGATATGTATATATATATATATATATACTTTATTTATTTTATTTCGTTACGTCGTAAAAATTATTTCCACACGCGTGAAAACGGGCGTACGAGATTCGCGCGAAACAGTTTTTCGAGGAAAAAAAAAAGAAAAAAAAAAAAGGGACCGATTTATCGCCCTCGGGAACATATTTCCAATTCCGGGCGGACGATCGCGCCGTCGGTGTCCGTCGTAGCTAGTTTTTATTCGCTCGTCTATCGATCCCCTTGCCCTGTTTCCTTCGGAAATTACAGTGTTTTTCCTGTACACGATTCCTGGTGTACGATTACCTGTGATGCCTCGAGGTATATGAATATCAATTTTTCGATTCGTTTCGTAATAAATACGCGAAAAGGCCGGCGGGTAAACCATCGAGAGTCAAGCCTTCGAAGTTGAAGCCTCGAGTTTCCACGTTTCGTCGATCTTACTCTTTCCCGATTACCCCATTGTGAAACGAAACGAATGTGCGGGACACGCGATGTGTGATACCGATAAATCTGTAAGTATATATACCCTCCTTCCCCCTCCCCCCCTCCCCCGACTTTTCTACAATTTAATCGGGACACGCGATTATCGATGACTTCGATGTTTAAAACAAGAGGCACGATGTAAAAAAAAAAAACGTGATCGTATCGTACTCGTCGGACACTTGCGGGATATATATATGTATGTATGTATATTCATTTGAAATTAATTTCAAAATAAGTCGGATACAAGAAATAAGAAAATTTCTTTCGATTTGTTGAGAGCTCGTTGGAAGAAAGAGATGAGCAGAGATGCTGTACATCCTGGTGATTGGAATTAAAAGGCTGTAAAAAAAAGAAGCAAAAATTGAGATAATTTACGTGTACATGCGTTGAATTTCAGGATTTCTGCCACGAAATTTCTTTTTTTTTTTTTTTTTTTTTTTTTAATTTTTAAATTTTTCCGAAAATTTCAACAAAATTCTTACTGTGGAAAACAACGACATACTTGTTCTTTCGAATATCAAACAATTCCTCCTTTACTTAAGAATCCGACACTTATATATATCGCGATATTTTATATATATATATCGATTTATTCTTTTTTTTAAAAGGTGACGAGAATCTTTTTCGAAAGACGACACGTTCCGTAAAAAACATTAAAAGACAGGGTAACAAATCATATCGCAATATGCTTTTTAAAAAACGATTAATTACTTAATCGTAACGTACATCTAGGAGCCTTGCTTGTTTGGCGCGAGTAGGTATATGTACCGTGGACATTTTTCCCGCCGATTCTTCAATTTTCGAAGAGGAAGAGAAAAAGAAACAAAAACAAAAAAAAAAAAAAAAACAAGAAAGGAAAACGAGTCGTTTTTTAATTCTACATTTAAGATGGAAACAAGGAAAACGATTTAACATTTTGCATATACACGTGTATATAATCAATCGTCGAACGAAATCGATTACGAGAAAAGATTACGTTTGTCTTCTTTTTCTTTTTCTTCGCATTATTCGCGAAAAGATGGCGTGCGATTGATGCGAAGATGAAAGTTTCGTTTTTTTTTTATTTTTCTTGGTCGTGTTTCCATTACGATTTGTGCATTCATTCACGATATGATCCCCTCGAATCTCTAAGTAAAGAAGAAGAAAAAAAAAAAGAAAACTCGACTAAACTCTTTTTCATGTATTTTCTGCGTGCCAAGTTGTACTTCGAAGCAACGTCTTTACGAACTCTTAAAATAAAATAAAATAAAAAAAAAAAAAAACGAAACTACCGTTATATTGAGATGCATGTACAATCCGGTATGTCCTTGAATTTAGCAGTAAGGAAACGAATTTCTCGAAACTTTTTACTCGTGGATAAATCAGGTGATGAACCTTTGTGTACATATGTTCTACGTTTACGATAATTGCGATATAAAAACGTAACCAGGTCGGTGTCGCGCGCGATGGGATGATTCGTCGTAACGAAATTCGTAACGAATAATTTTGAAAAATTGGAGGGAAATTTGTATTGTTTTGAGAGAAAGATCGAATAATTCAACGTGTAATCTTTCTTTTAAATCTTTTATATATATATAGTTCTCTATATAGATAAAATTTATAAAATAACGAATAAAAGAATATTACGTTACGTTTTTATCTTTTATAATTTTCACGCGTCATCTTTCACGAATCATCTCGCGCGAGGACCCTACTCGTATACACGATTCGAATTTTCCGAAGATGGAAGGCAATGAAGATAAATAAAAAAAAAGAGAAAAAAAACCATCGAAGTGGTCGCGTATACCTACAGTGCGTGAGAGATTCTTGTGTATATAATATACATAATATAGGCGCGTTATTTATTATTTAATTTAATAAAACGGCCGCGTTCAACGGCGACCAACTCGTTTCGAAATGCTTGATCGAGAGAGAGAGAGAGAGAGAGAGAGAGAGAGAGAGAGAGAGAGAGAGAGAGAGAGCCACGTATTAACCGAAAATAAGAGGGAAAAGAGAGAGAGAGAGAGAGAGAGAAAAGGGAAGATTTGTATAAAGGATTACGAAAACTACTAATTAGTATAAATAATTAACTATTCGACAATTAGATTGAATGTTCAATAATAAATCTAAATGAAGCCAAAATGAATTGTTAATAAACTTTCAATCTTACTCATAGGTGTATGCGTGATCAATTTTTAAATCTGACTTTTCGTTCGATTCGTCGTGATCAACGTGATAAATCGACATACAATCGTTTCTTTTCTTTCTTTCGCGGCCTGGGAAAAATTTATTCATCTTTTCGTTTATTCATCTTCTTAAAATTCTAAGAAAAACCTTAAAATTATACATATATTTTCGAGAGCTTCTTATTTTTACGTTGAATCGTTGAAAAAAAAAAAAAAAAAGAAGAAAGAAGAAAAACACGACACACGACACTTTTCATCGAGGAAAACACGAGATTAAAAGATTGATATTTTTATTTATATACAGAAAAATAAATCGGATACTTTTGTTTGTTGAGAAAAAAGAAAAAAAAAAAAATTGTTTCTCAATCGAGGAGAAAAATTCGGGTACAGGTAGTTTGTAAGCGTATTCCGGAATATTTGAGATTATCGATTGAATACGAATTCGTTGTATAGAGAGCGAACGGGATTTGGTGAAAAAAAGGAGAAAAGAAAGAAAGAGAGGGGAGAATTCTGTAAAATATTATAATTAACGAAATCTAAGCAAGAAATAATCCGAACACCATTTATGAGTAAGAGCATAATTGACGAACGATATAATAAACGTAATAAAGACATATCATAAAAAAGTATTAGTTTAATTGCCTGATATTGTAGAATTTATATGTAAATATGTTGCGTGCAACTTGGAACAACGTTCTGAGGCGATGTAAAGTTCAATGAATTATTTGAAAAGATGTAGAGAAAAATGAGAAGAAAAGAAAGAGAGAAAACGAAGGAGGAAAGAAAGTAAAAGGGACGACCCTTTATGGTTAATTAATCCACGTTTCCTCGTTTAATTCGTGTAAAGCTTTCCATTCGATTCTATTCGTCGTAGAACAGTTTCGTCAATTTGTATATAATCGAAGAAGAACCTTGAATGTCCTTTGTAAATTGTTACGTAATAATTGACTACGCACTAGTTAAATTCTATTATTCGCTTCTCGAGTATATGCATTTATACTCTACGTACGTATCGATTTGATTGACGGCGCATTTACGTCGCGGAATGAAAGTGAATCGTTCGTGTCGCGTTTCATGGTGCAGAGAATTTTTCTAAAATTCTGTCGATCTATAGTGTACGATAGTTTCTACGATACGATCGGGATTTCTCATTTCTTCAAGGACGAATTCGAATAGTTTTGTTCGATCTCGATTCGAGACTCTTCGGAGAGTCGAAAAAAAAGAAAGAAAGAAAGAAAGAAAGAAAAACGAATCGGTGAACAAATTTGTAGATTACTAGTGTAAAGAGAAAGCTAAAGAGGCGAAAAAAATTTTTTCTTAAAAAAAGGGAAACGAAACGACTAGGTGAAAAATGTTTCTTAAAATGCACACATACATGCGTACACACACACACACACACACACACACACACACCAAATTGCGCGCAATGTAAGAGAAAGGAAAGGGAAAAGGATTTTCCTCCATACTGTACATATCATGTGCCATAACTCATTTACTATACTTTGTGTCCAACTTTGTTCCAAGTATCTATTCAATTATAAATATTATAGTATAATAAAGTAAACCTTGATGTTATTGATAAATTTGTATCTTTTTACCCTTCTCTCCCTTTGATTGATAATTAAAGTATTATTATTATTATTATTATTATTATTATTATTATTATTATTAATTCCATTTTCCACGCGCTCATCATAATTATCGAAATTTAAATTCAATTTTCGAATTCAAGCGATTATCGTTATTACATTCCCCGCTTAAATGCGAATAATTTAAAATAATAATTTTATATACACACGGTAATAAAATCTCATGCCGAGTTTTTATCGAACGAATTAGAGCCAGACGTGTGTCGCGTGCCGTGTCACACTATCGAGTATATTGCTCGGGATTATAAATTTATAAAGCGGACACGAATAGACCGTTGAAAAGATTATTTATCCAAATCAGGAAAATCGCGCTTCTCGCTAAAATGATTAATACAGTTAGATATTAGATTTCCTTCCCTCCCCTCCCTCCCTCCTCACCCAAATGAAAAACACCATATCCCTCAATAATTTAACCCGGGTTAAATTATCAGGATTATTAATCAGGGTTATTAATCAGGTTAATGCGATCCCCTCCTTTCCTCCCCCCTCCTCTTCTTTTTCGTTAAAATTCGTTCGTTATCGCGAAATTGATCTCGGATCGCTGCGACGTGTAAAAGCATTCTCACATTCCCGTACCCCGGCCCGATATTTAACATCGCGTAGACGCGAGCTAAATTACCCCCGACGATTACCCCCTCGGAACAAGGAGGAGGGGAAGCGGTTCGAGCTATCGGATCAAAGTTCGAGCGCATCGACAACAAACTCGAGCGCGACGAATTCTTCAGCCGGGTATCAACCCTCTGTCTGTGCTGCGCTCTGTTGTCTCGCTGAGGAGAAGGAGGAGGAGGAGGAGGAGGAGGAGAAGGAAGGAAAAAAGGCCGCGAGGGAAACGAGTTTACAGTATCTGCTGATTAATTGGTACAGCATGTAAACATTAGGTACGAGGTACCTAAGGCTTGTTTGCCTGTGTACACACGGCTCATAAGGATGGAGGAGTATATATATATGTATATGTATATATATGTATATGTATATACATATATATATATATGGGGATCGTTCAATACGAGCGAGCCTACTGCTCTCGACACGACACACGACTCGTGCACTCAGCGTGGAACATGTGGCGGCCGTGTAAGCCTAACCCACGTAGCCTTTGTGTTACAAATCATGTTTATATTATCGCTACACTTGTGCGGTTCTAGAACCGGTGCACTACGGCGCGCGCACTCGTTCTCGATGACCCAATAGCCTGGGGGAGGGCGGAGGCAATTTACCTTAGGGCCTGCTTTGATTAGTTTAATTTTTCGTATTCGGCCCGCTCGAAATTTCCACCGTTCCCTGGTCCTCGGCCAAACTTTTCTTGAAAACGCTCCATTTCGGAGATACAAATGCGTGGAAAAAGGAGAGGAGAAATTATATGAACCGATATATATATATAGGAAACTCGTTTCGATTGCTCGAAACGAGGGATTCCTCCGCCTCGTGAAAACCAATCTCTGGACGTCTCGCGGCGAGGGGGAGAGGAGAGCCCGTTGACATTAGAGCGCGATCTCTCGTCGTAAAAGTTATTTCGATACAATGGCCATCCTCGTGAATGATGCACCTGCCGCGGAATTATCAAACTCGTGCGACATTGTTCGGGCCGGGTAGACGCGTGGCTGGCCACAAAGGGTTTCGTGACACGCAAAATTGAGGGAAGGAGAGAGAGCGAGGCGGAAATAAAACGGAACGAGAGAGAGGGAGATGAAGGGGGAAGGAAAAATATGGGGTGGTGGGAAGGAAAAGGCAAATATCCAAGATGTCGTGACACCGAGTTGTGTACGGCAGATATAACGGTCACGGGGCGCAGGAGCTGGCGACGCGAGACCCGAGCTATGCCCGGTGAATTATACATGATACAGAAACACAATCACCTTCCTCTCGACCTTCCTAACTCGGCCGAAAACCGCCCCTCAGCTTCGAACAGGCCGTGCGGATGCCGATACCCGGCCATCCGCTTCGCCGTCTCACCTCACAGCTTCCGACCCGTCTTCCAACTGCTTTTTTGGGAATACCCTCTTTCCTCTCCTGTCCGATTCTCTCTTCCCGGAAATGGAAATTGGAGAACCGTGTCAGATAACCGTGGATACGCTAATTCGAAGGAACGGTACGCGAGAGGATCGTTCGGATCGTTGCATACGAAAATTTACCGAAATAATACCGGATTCGAGATGGGGATCGTTCCGTGTAAAATCTCTGGAAGAATTCTTTTTTTTTTTTCTATATATATATAAATGTATTTTTGAATCGAATTCGGTTTGGAAGAGATTTGGGAACTTGGAAACATCGGATTTGAAATGGGTCCAAAACGGCTGTTTACTTTTACTTCGAAGCGAGAATCTCGCGTGGAAATTTAAAACGAGATATTCGTGAAAATTAACGCGCGAAAGATTTATATATTCGATGACGATTGTATGTCCCTTGTTACAGGGAAAATATTTAACCGGGATGAATAATTGATAGAGAAGAGAGGAGGACGAAATGATGAAATGGGATTGGACTAGTGGAGGAAGTGGAAAGATGAAATTCGGTCCTCCCGGTGACGAAATTAAACGCAACCAGGAGCCGTGCAGGAGCCGTGCCGCGTTAATCCTTGATCTCATATTTAAGTGGGAAAGAGTTGGCGCCGGCCGTGCACCACGCTCTTTCTCGTATTTTTACGAGAGCGCTAATGGTGTCGAAAGACCCTCTCTCGCCTTGACGAGAATCTACCCTCGGCTTGCTTGCCCGTCTTAATTGAAAAAATATGAACTTTTTTGTCGTCGCCGGAGAGCACTTTGTCGCCCCCCTCCTTAATACCACCGCTGTCTTCCTTCCCGCGTTATTATAAAACATTGTAGTTTTGCGTACGAGAGATTAACCCCCGCTTTCCTTTCCACGCCGTCAACGCGGCAAATTGATTTAACCCCCTCCCTAAAAATAATTTTAAACCTATCCTCTTTTTTCCTCTTTCTTCTCCTTAACATATTCGGGCCCGCGCCCATTCGTAAATTTATATCCGCGTTGTATTTTTCTTCGCTGAATTATTCCGCGAAGAGGAAGAGAAAAGGGGAAAAAAAAAGACAAGGAAAAATATTCATCGGAGAGAATTGGTCGGGGAAAATTACAGACTTAAGGAAGATTATACTTTTTTCATGCCTGTTTGAAGATATAAAGTTAAATCCTCTCCTCTTTCTTCCTTTTCCGCTACCATTTTCGCGCGAAGATGTAACGACTTTGCCTTAACGTTTCTCCTTCCCCCCTCCTATACTTTTTGAGAATCCATCGGGTCATTCTATTCCAATATTTCTATTCGGCTGCTTCCGAATTTACTCATTTTTTTTTTTTTTTCGAAGGAAAGCCTCGATTCGAATCCAATGAAATTTTCCGAATATTCCAAAACTTGTATCCTCGTCGATCTTATTTTTCTCACGTATCGCGTACATTTTCGATTCGATTAATCGGCGCGGTTAATCTTAAAATCCCAATTTAAGACGCGGATGCGGAAAAGAAAAAAGAAAGAAAAAGAAAAAGAAAAAACAAAAGCTGGCCCTCCGCTAATCAAAGTGTTTGCCTTCGTTTAATCCTAGCTTAGCGGAGACTTAAATATTCCTTGTAAACTCCCGTCCAACGTCGGGGATTACTAAATGGGAGCGGCAACGGAGGGTCTTGTCTTCGACTTAGCTAGAAAGTGGCAAGCTTCGCTGTAATAGGATAAGACCGCCGAGGAGTTTTCTTCGTCGTACGTGGACGCGTGCACCTATGTGTATCGGTGATGAAAGCATTTTCGACTATACATCCACGCCGACACACGACGAGAATATTTTTATAAAGATTACTCCTCACGCGTTTTTAAAACGTTTCTACATATTTCATGGTCAAATAAAAGATTCTCGACGCAATGGTTCTCGATGCGAAAATTCCACGTGTCTACGCATCTGTTTAACGTTACGCCATTTTTATCCCTTTCTACGATTTTCCTTCAAAAAGGGTTGGCAAATTGACAAGTGACGGGTACTCGACACGTCAGAATATTTTCAAAGATCACTCCTTACGTAAAACGTTTTTTAAAACGTTTCTACATTTTTCGTGGTTAAATAAAAGATTCTTCTACTATACGTATTTAACGTTTCGCCATTTTTATCCCTTTCTACGATTTTCCTCTTTGATTCGCGAAAAAATTGCATCGTCTTCGCGAATTTTTAATTAGTAGGAAGAGAGAGCATCGTGAAGTGTGAGAAAGAGGATTGGCAAGTGACGGATATTCGACAGAATATTTTTAAAGATTACTCCTTACGCGTTTTTAAAAACGTTTCTACATTTCTCGTGGTCAAATAAAAGATTCTCGATGCAAAAATTCTACGTATTTAACCCTTTCTACGATTTTCCTCTTCGAGTCGCGAAAAAATCGTCCTCGTGAATTTCGAATTAGTTGCAGGGAGAGAGAGCGACATCGTGAAGTGTGAGAAAGAGGATTGTGCAAGTGACGGGTATTCGACACGTCAGAATATTTTTAAAGATTACTCCTTACGCGTTTTTAAAACGTTCCTACATTTCTCGTGATCAAATAAAAGATTCTTCTGCTCTACGCATTTAATGTTTCGCCATTTTTATCCCTCTCTATGATTTTCCTCTTCGATTCGTGAAAAAATGGTATCCTCGCAAATTTCGAATTAGTTGCAGGGAGAGAGAGCGACATCGTAAAGAGTGAGAAAGAGGATTGGCAAGTGACGGGTATTCGACACGCGAGAATATTTTTAAAGATTACTCTTTACGCGTTTTTTAAAACATTCCTCCTATCTTTCTTGATCAAACAAAAGATTTTCGATGCAAAAATTCTACGTATTTAACAATTTTTATCCCTTTCTACGATTTTCCTCTTCGATTCGCGAAAAAAATTGTATCGTGTTCGCGAATTTCAATCGCGAAAGTTAATTTCTTCTCGAGAGGGAGAAGGACTTGCGATTAATTGTGCGCACAATTATTATTATTATTAATCGTAGATAGAGCGACATCGTGAGATATACGGGAAAGAAGGTTGGCGAGATGGCAAGTGACGGGTATTCGACACGCGAGACCGAGGAATCACTTTATAATTAGTCGCGATATACGGAAACTCGGGATGCGTGCGCAAGTATACGTACGTACGTACGTACGAGTCGAGCGCTAGGAGGTCAGTTGAAGAACAATGATGTAGACAGGGGGGTTGAAAAGAGAAGAGGGGTCGCAGACGGGTCTAATAAGGAGCAATCTACGGAAGAGGGGAAAAAAAAAAAAGAAAAGAAAAAGGAAAAAAAGCCATGTATATATATATATATATATATATATATATATACTTCTTATAGTTATAAAGCGTGGACATAAACGATTCCTTTGTAAAAATAATTAATAGAAACTGGACAATAAAAGAAAAAGGGATAAAAGATGGGATACGCCAGATATACCGGTGAGCGTATTCGAGATATCGGGTTCGTGTAACGTTAAACGCAGCCGCGTGTCCAACCATTGTCGCGAGGAAGAAAAGGACCCTCGTATATCGATACAATACCCTTCTGATCTTTGATCTCCGATATAAAAGGAACACTTCTTCAACAAGTGCCGCAATTATTACTATATGCTCCTCGTCATCTCTAAAAATAATCATAATCCAACTCTCTCGAAATCTTAAAAAAAGAAAAGAACAAAGTAAAACCAATTGAATCCGTGAAAGCATATAAACATATGCTCGAGATCGAAGATCGAACCTCGCCAGAAACGCGACTCGATGATTAAATGATGATTTCGAGAGCGAGGAGGCGCGCGCGAATCGTCTGTTCGCGATTCATTGAAATCAATTACCGGGCCGGATCCCGTTTTCGTCTCCGGTCGCGGGTCGCGTTTTCCACGCTTGCGAACTCCGCCGGGAAGGATGGTGTGTACGATGTATTGTATCGCGTCGTGTCCGTGGTATAGACAGAGAAACGATATAGCTGTAGGAGGCCTTCCCCCTCCACCCTATCCTACCCTAGTCTACCTCTCTCTCCCCTCCCCTCCCCGACGTGTGTGCCCGGGCTACACACGTTAAGAGAACGGGAGAAGTGTGTATGTTTTGAGAGCGGTATTATATCGAGCATAAAGAGCGGCCTCGTCCCAAGGGAATGCAGCGTGTGCGTGCTTGCATGCTCTATTCGCGACCCCCCCAACTTGGGACAAACCCCCCTTCTCGACGACCCTCGCCCCTTCCAACTTTCCTACAACCGCTCCCCCTTCCCTCCTCCCCCTTCCACGCCACGCGGATGCCACCCTTCCAAATGGAACCGAACAGGTTGATAATCTTCGTATAATACAAAAACTCGTACGGTCACCCTATGTTGATGCAGTCTCTCTCTCTCTCTCTCTCTCTCTCTCTCTGCTCGCCCCTCTATTCTTCCGTTAACCACTTCAAATCGGCCGGCTGTCCCTTGTTACTCTTCTTATTAACACGTATGTCCCTCTCCTCTTCTTCCCGGATTTCTCGAAGGAGAGGACATTCTTTCGAAAGTGGAAAGGAATATTCGAAAAGAGGGAGAAAAATAATAATAATAATAATAATAATAGAAGACTCGACTCCAATCCTTATTCCACGCGAGGCAGAAGGACAAATATCGCGTGCCTCCAATCCAATTTCGCGTGATTCAAATGACGTTATTACCCGAATAAATCGGTCTTATACTATAAAGTACGATTCCTTGCGTCCCTATACGAGCAAGTCGCCTCGTATATATATATATATAAAACTCAAAGGAATGGTGAATTGAAGCGGGAACGGTTTGCCCGGGGAATTGGCGAGGATCGGTCAGCCAATACTCTTAAAAGATTAACGCGTTTCTTTTCTAGGTAGTGACGTGACATTAAAAGAAGAAAGAAGGAGGAGAAGAAGAAGAGGAAGAAAAAAAAAAAGAAGAAACTATGTTAGCTGCGGACATAGTTGGCCACTCGAGCCAGCCAGTAGTAACCGATGTTGCCCTCTGATTCGTTGGTCGTCCAACTGGCTTGAATGCTCGGTTGACTGGCAGAGTCGTGCCGCTCTTTCCACTACGTTTACCGGAGTTCTTCCACGTACCCAGCCTCCCTCGCACGCTTTACTCGATTCTTCGCCACTCCTCCCTTCTCTCCTTTCTTTTTATTCTCCCTTTTTTACTGCGCTGTTTATCGTTTTTCTTTTTTTTTTTTTTCGTTATTATTCTCATATCGACTCATATCACTCATCTTACCCCATATTATCGAACGAAACCCGTTCTTCTTCCCTCCGATTTTTTCCAACCCTGTCCACCCTCCTCTCATCTCCCTTGTAATTTCCTCCTCCCCCCTTCCCCAGACCAGTCAAGCTGCCTTCTCTCCACCGCCTGTCGTCTGTCTACACGGTTAAGTGCCCTGCTTTGATTTCCGTCGGCAAACACTGTAAATTCCTATTGACCCGTCTGCCGTCACGTTATCACGTTAAATTAGCCGAGAGTAACGAGAGTATCGACCATCCCCTGTGGTGGATCCGATGCATCTCTCCTTCCTCCTCCCACTCTCCTCCTCCTCCTTAACAGATCCTTCCCCATTTCTTCAAAATTCGGGAAGAATTCGAGAAAATTCACGCGAGAGTCTCTCGCATCGTTTCCCATCGTTCGTGTCGCGTTTTTCGATCCGCATGTGTACATGGTCACGTTTAATTCAAGTTTTAATAGGAAAAGCAACGAACCGTAATTTAAATCGGTCGAAATCAATTTAAATCTCTATTTAAATTTCATTGGAGATTTTAAGTGGCGTAATGTTGGAAAATGTTATTGCGCTTTAATAAGTAACAAGCCAATATCGTTTTGTAACAAATTATGTATACATAATATTTCCAACGTTTTAACACGATCTATTAAAGAAGGGGAATTATTTTCTGTTTCCGGGTCCGGATGAAAAAATAAAGAGAAATAATTCCGAATGATTAAAATTAAACATCCGTATAATGAAATTATAATGCAAAATTAATTTCCACCGAATACGATACGATTTTATATGTACAAGAGCAAAAATTGAAATTATGAAAAGCACGATAACGTACGCGCGATATACTTGGAAAATAAAATAAGGAAAAAAAAATGTTCTCGAGTTGTGTCTTCTCCACGTGAATAGGGATGAAATTTTCGGCCGAAACTCGATCGTGGATGACGAGGCTAACACCGAACGATGGACGATGGAACGAGCCGAATATCGACGAACGTTGCAGAAACGTTACAGTACGAATCTCGGAAAGTTAAGGAGAAGACGGAGGCATAACGGTACTGCGTGACAGTGTCTTCTAAATATTCAAGCGGGGCAGGTACCTAAAACTTGGCAGCTTTATCTCGGCATTACTCGAAAATTTATTCATATATAATGAACGGTTGAATAATGTACGAGGTTAACCCCTTGTTCTGCCTCTACAAAGCCTACACGAGGAAACCGGGAGGTTGAATACTGCGAGGAGGAGATGGAAGAGTAAGAAGTAACAAACGCGGTACCAGATTATATTTAACAGGCTGGGCGGGGTCCTAGGATTGGGGGAGAAATATATTTTCCATGGAATTGTGTTTGGGATATACAGGGGAATTAAGCGTCTACCGTATTTGATTATTACCCTTTTAATCCGAATTCGGGCCAAACGCCACACGTTTTCTGAAACGCCACCTTTTCCCTCTTTATCACGCCTGTGGATATCAGGATAACGAAGTATCATTGCAATTTCGTCTCGTCGAGTTGAAATATCGAATACGTAAATGAAAGAAATTCGCAGAAGAGAAAGCTCCATCTTCGAAGCTCGTAGCGTATAGGCTATTAAGCGTGTAATAGAATGAGAAAGGGCGGCGAAATAAATCCGTTTCCGATACCCTTTGTAATTTGAGATGATCGGCTTGGGCTCGCCCGTACTGGGACTGGAACCGGTCTCTTACGTGTGTCACCAGGAGGCAGCCGTGATCCGTCACGTGATCCGGGGTGAAAAAAAAAAAAAAAAAGGTCCTCGAGAGAAGTTACTTTCGCCTAGAAAAGGATCGTCGAGGAGAAGGGAGGAAGGGGGGAAAAGGCTTTTTCGATCGATGAATATTTTTGCTCGAGTTACGAGAAATCTTAGTTTCGTGAAACGGCGATTCGAAAATTGGAGTCGGAGTGTTTTTTTTTTTAGGGAGAAAGAATTCGAACAAAACTGTTTCGGTGCGATTTAGATGTAAAACGATTCCGGACACGTGTACACGTGCGAATGAAAAGAACTGATATTTTTTTATGGTAATTTTAACACAATGTTTTATACAGGAAAACGTTGCTTAATAACTATAAAATATGCAGAGTGCGTTACAAACTTGGCACCGCATCTGTATAACGGTGGTAATTATTATTAAAATTCCTTGCATTAAAAATTCTATTACATGGAAAAAGTCATAACTCAAACTATGAATTATTATTCTACTTTGTGTATAAAAAAAAAAAAAAAAAGAAAATCGTTGCTCTTAATTCTGCCGCATGTTGAATCGTAATGTTTCGTAAATAACGATATTGGAAATGAACGCATCGATAAAATTAAAATTTCAAAAGAAGAAACTTGTAATTTTTAATAAATTTAATCAAAACACGTTGTTTATCCCGTTACTTTTTAATGATCGAGTATCAGTACTCGAATAACCTTCCCTCCTTTTAAGAAAACGTATCTTTCAAAATAAAATAATCTTTTATTTGGATCGTATCTTTATCTTTGGATACATGAATATTATTTTGGTTATTTCGTAAACAAGTTTTTAAATAGAAACAATTTTATAATTAACTCAGACCAGACTACTTCAATATTATAGTAAATATTATATACAAACACACGAGTTATAAACAGATTATATATATATCGAAACGAAAATAACTTTTATTCGTCTCGAAGTAGAATCGGCTGGCGACTGTTCAGACGTGCTCGTTCGAACGTATCTATAAGTAGAACTCGTAGAGGTCGTACGCGTCGATCGTACGATAAGTAGAAGAGGTTCGAATCGGTCAGACGCGTACAATTTTTCCATTCCATATACCAATATATATATAACCCACGTATACTTTACACTATAAATAATCTTTATTATTTCGTCGAAATCGTATTATACCAAACTTTTGTCCCCTATATATATATATATATAAAAATTGTTCTTCAGAGAAAGAAATTGATGGAAATAATTCCTCCGCCGTGATATACGCTAATATCGAGCGTATTGCAAGAGATCAAGATACATACGGAAGCAACTACGGAACAACCTAAGCATATTTCAAAGACGGAGAAGGAACGAATAATGGCGCTCATGGGAAGAAGAACAGTACGTGGCTCGCCGCGTACGATATAGTCGGGACATAATGGTTGGGGTAGAGAGAGGGAAAGAAAGAGAGAGAAAGAGAAAGAGAGAGAGAGAGAGAGATTGGTGGGGTTAGCGCGGGGGTAGGAGGCTACAGAGATCGGTACAAAGCTTGCTAATGGACGTCCATTGCTCCCGTCAAAGATACGTCTACTTATCAGCTTAATGCGCACGCATGTAAAACAGCGTAAAAGTAACGGAAATAGGAGGGAGGGAAAGAGAGAGAGAGAAAAAAAAAATTAGAACCGATCCAAGCGTCAGCTCTTCCAATTTTCTATAGGAAAATTGATAAAAGGGAAACCTTAAATACGTCTCGTACGTACTCGTCGCGGTTGACGAAATTTTTATCCTCCGTCGAGTTTCCATCGAATTCCTCCCCGAGCGAAAATTCCTTAATCTCGGTGATTAGAAAGAAATCGAGTGGTGGTTAGCTTCGAATCGAAAGTCAATCGGGGGGAAAAAAAATGTGCTGCGAAACTTCATTGCCGACCGAAGCGGAGCGGTTCGGAATAAGAAAAAGGAAGAGAGAAAGAGAGAGAGAAAGAGAGAACAGAAGGATGTCTTGGAAATCCCCGACGAAGACGAGGACGACGACGAAGACGACGACGACGACGACGACGTCGACGGTGGCGGAAGAGAAAAGAGACGGAGAGAAAGGGAGAGAACGCGGCGAAGCCCGCGCACGGATGCTGCGTGCTTCTCCATTTTGTCTTAACGTGGTGTATGCGGTTGCTAGGCAACAGCCCTTACGCTCCATTCATATATAATTCAGCAGCCAATGCGGGCCACGCGAGTCCGCACCCTCGCTCAGTCATTCGGCTCCGCTCCGCTCTGTGAAACGCTGAAACAGTGGCTCCGCGGTTATACAGCGCGCACGCACCTTCGCGTGCACGCATATTCCTTCTTCTTCTTCTCCTCCTCTTCCTCCTCCTCCTCCTCCTCTCCCGTCCCCCCTTCCTCCCCACCTTCCTTTTCACCCAACCGCTACCGGTTATTTTACCCTTAACTCCAACCTATCCCTTCCCCTCCCCCTCCTCGCATCGCCAACAGCGTTCACGGTCTTGCTTTATGCACTTTATCCACGGTTCACAATCTTAGAGGATAACTCGTTTCGCCCTACACTCCCGCGTATTTATTGTCTTCCACGCTCCTCTCTCTTTTTCTTTTTTTTTTTTTTTAAACGAAGGACTTCCTCCCTTCCCGAAAGAGGAATTCTTACTCGAAATCATCCCGATTTCGTATTTAAAAATTACCACGATCGAGGAGGAGGTTTAAACTCTCCCTAAAACAGTTCGGTAAAAATACCAATTATGATCTTTATAGAAATTGAACGAATGCGAGGAAAGTAGAGGATGGTTAAATTACGTTCGTGCATTTAACGAAAGATCGCAGCATCGGCGATAGAAGAAGCAAGAAGGGGATCGATATCGATCGAGATCCGCGAAAGGTAGTCTCTGAACGCGTGCCTTTGACAATCGACGGGAATCGCGGTCGATCGTGATCGCGCGGCGCAGGATCGTATCCGAAATGTAGTAAGGGATAACTCGGATGGCGGGTGGTGGTTTGGCGGGCGGAAAGGGTGGTAGTGGCGGCTCGATGAAGGCCCGGGGTGTTCGATGAGTGCGTGCGTGGCACGAAAAAGACTTTAATCCGAGCGTCAACAGAGGTATTACCGCGCATCGGTGCCTCTCGGCCCTCTCTTCTCATCCCTTCATATTCCCACCTCGGCTCCCTTTAACCCCGACCATCGGCCACGGGGATGGAGAGAGAGGCCAGCGAGCGAAGCGAGGAGTTGCCGTCCCCAGCTCGCTCGCCTCATGCCGTATTCATGGTTCATTATCATAGCGAATCATGGCCCATCAGCTTTTGATTGTCCGCCAGCGTTGTTAGTCCTAACTAATGCGACTGCAGTGACCACGATACGTCCGGAATGTTGTATCAGAGGATAAGCGTCCTCTTCCCCCTCCCTCCCTCCCTCCCCTTATCTTTCCAACCGGATCATTCTTCTCTCCCTTCCTCGATCTCTTTTCTTTTTCTTTCTTTCTTTCTTTCTTTCTTTCTTTCTTTCTTTCTTTCTTTCTTCTTCTTCTTTTTTTTTTATCTTGGATAAATTTCAAGGATTGGACAGATCGAGGAAACGTAAGAGGTGAGCTTAAGGTTCGTTAAAGGGGAGGAAACGGAAAAGGTGTGGCAGAGAGATATTATTCCACGTAGAGGGAAAGTTTTAAATGTTTTATCTCTTCTGTATACGAAGTTTTATAGAGAAGTCTTTTTTCTTTTTTTTTTTTGGAAAAACGGAAACAAAAGTTCCAATTTGTAATTCGGTTACGGGTTTCTATTTAATAAGGAGAAGCATTTACATCGTATATTCTTCTGATATCGCCTGAATACGGATCGCGTGGCTTTAGTAGCAGGATCTTCTTCAATATGTAACGGGGTTTCTTGTAGCATCATGTTCGATAAAAGGATGCTGCCGTAAAATCAAACAGAAAATTTTCTTTTACCTCCATACATTATGCTCCCCCCGTGTCTACATTATTCCGGTTCTGATTTCTTCTTCATTCCCTTTGGGGGGCGGGGGAAAAATTCTACTCTACTCTCATCTAAGCTTTGTTGTTGACCGTCTCGTTGACGATCTGAAAATTTATCAATCGTTAGGAAAAAATCGTCAGAGAAAAATCGAAGATACATTCGGCAAAAGCAATTTTATCCCAGGAGTTGATAAAATAATTGGACGGAGGTGCGGTAAACGGTGGGGAATCGCAGAATCGCGAGCGATGTGCCGTGCCGAGTTAGGCGATCTAACTAAGTTGGCACCTCGGACGGACGCCAAACGACCTTTTCCTCTCTGTCTCCCATCACTGCACCTTGACTCCTGCTCGACCACAGTCCCGCATTAAGTATTCACGCTGAACCCAATTTGCGTGCAAGGAGCGTTCGTTCCGGGGAACTGAGACCGCGCCACCTACCTACCCTACCATTTCGAATCCGACGAATTCCAAAAGAGAGCAGCTCGGCGAAAGCCTTTTTCGAAACCGTTCCCCCGTTTCTTACCGGATACGGACAAAAGGTATTGGAAAAATTCTGCATTCGCCCCTATTCGGTATCGATCGACCGCCTCCAAACCAAAGCTTTCCCCGTTCATTTTTTAAAATAATCTCTCGAAAATTGATTAATATTTTTTCACAAAAATATATATAATTCTAACTCAGAAATTCTTCCACCGCCTAAAAAAGAAAAATATTCAGCTGTAACTTTAATCCTGAGATAGGTTTGGAGAGAAGGGATTTTTCAAGTTTGCCCAAATTTTTCTCCGTTCCATCAATTTTTAAAATAATCTCTCGAAAATTTATTAATATTTTTTTACAAAAATATATATATATATATTTCTAAGAAATCAGAAATTCTTCCTCTGCCGCCTAAAAAAAGAAACGACATCCAGCTGTAATTTTACCCCTCCTGAGAGGAAGAGAAGGGATTTTCCAAAGCTTTCTCCGTTCCACCAATTTTTAAAATAATCTCTCGAAAATTTACTAATATTTTTTACAAAAATATATTTTTAAGAACTCAGAAATTCTTCCTCCACCGCCTAAAAAAAAGAAACGACTTCCAGTTGTAATTTTAGTCCGACTCCTGATGCGAAGTAAGAAAAGTTAGAGAGAAAGGATTTTCCAAAGTTTTCCCCCGATTTTTAAAATAATTTCTCGAAAATTTATTAATATTTTTTTTACAAAAATATATATATATTTCTAAGAATTCAGAAATTCTTCCTCCATCGCCTAAAAAAAACGATATTCAGCTGTAATTTTAGTTCAATTCTTGAGATAGGGTTAGAGAGAAGGGATTTTCCAAGTTTGCCCAAACCTTTTACAAAAATATATATTTCTAAGAATTCAGAAATTAAAAAAGAATTCAGAATTAAAAAATATATATTTCTAAGAATTCAGAAATTCTTCCTTCACCACCTAAAAAAAAAACGATATTCAGCTGTAATTTTAGTCCAACTTTTGAGATAGGGTTAGAGAGAAGGGATTTTCCAAGTTTGCCCAAACCTTTCCCCGTTCCACCAATTTTTAAAATTATCTCTCGAAAATTGACTAATATTTTTTTACAAAAATATATTTTTAAGAACTCAGAAATTCTTCCTTCACCGCCTAAAAAAAAAACGATATTCAGCTGTAATTTTAGTTCAACTCTTAAGATAAGGTTAGAGAGAAGGGATTTTCCAAACTTTTACAAAAATATATATATTTCTAAGAATTCAGAAATTCTTCCTCCACCACCTAAAAAAAAACGATATTCAGCTGTAATTTTAGTCCAACTTTTGAGATAGGGTTAGAGAGAAGGGATTTTCCAAGTTTGCCCAAACCTTTCCCCGTTCCACCAATTTTTAAAATAATCTCTCGAAAATCGAGTAATATTTTTTTATAAAAATATATATAATTCTAAGAAATTCTTGCTCCACCGCCTAAAAAAAAAACGATATCCAACTGTAATTTTAGTCCGACTCCTGATGCGAGGTAGGAGGGGTTGGGAGAGAAGGGATTTTCCACGTTCATCCCACTCGAATCGTACGTACTCGAGGAACATCCCTAATGGGAACGGGCAACGGGTTGGGATGGGTTGACAATCCTCTAATTACTTTAAAGTAGTTTTCGATTCTCCAACTACCGTCACGGTTATCGAGAGGGTCGCAAGCCAGAGATTTCCCTCCGCTTTAAACGAAAGCTCTTAGCTCCGCGTTCCTTATTATTTCGATACGTCGAAATACATTTCCATTCGACATTCGACGCCCAATCTTCATTGCAATTTCTTAAAACGTGATTGATCGCTTGACAATTTGCTAGATGCCTAGAGACCATAGACAAAAACGGGGAGGAGAGACAGAGAGAGAGAAATATATTCTTCTAAAGTACGAGACTTTCTGAAAAACGAGACTTTCGAAGTATCGATAACGAATCGTCCTAGAAAGAAAAAAAGAAAGAAAAAGGAGGAAAGGTGTGGTCCTTTCTCCGAATGATCGTCGAAGCAGCGGCTCTATTCGGCTCTCGTGATGCAGCCACTGTGCAAATTTATGTTGAGCGGGAGCATAAAGGTGTGACAAGAAATGAGTTCCGAGACCTTGACTTAAATGGAGGCGAGCGTACGGGTAGTTGCCGCTACTCGTTGATTATTTATTCAAAGGGTATTACGGGCTCCACTAATTATAATTTATATCGTGGCAGTAACAACATCACATCGACCGTACGAGCTTCAGATATGGCATCGTATATACGGGGAAAGTGGTAAGAAAACTTTAGAAATACCTCCCCCTTCCTACCTTTTGTTTATAAATATATATATATATATAACGCCATCTTCCTGTAATACGTTTCATCCAATTATCCATCCTTGCATCGCTTCCCCGTTAAAACACAACCGCAATTATTCACCATAATAATATTTCGAGCTCGAAATATCGAAATATCGAAATATTATTCACCGCGATCGAGAGATCGATTCCTCGCTGTTCGCGCAAAAATTCAAATATTCGTCATCTCTTCTCTTGAAATCCTCTTGAAAAACCTTTAATTCATCGATCGTCGCGTCTGGAAAGCGATAAAAGAATACCGAAGGGGGAAGAAGCGAGAAAACGAACGAATCGGTTGGAAAACACGAAAATCAGTCTCGGCGATGCAGCTTGATTTCGATCGAGCCCCGCATAGCACATAGACGCAGAAAGAGAGAGAGAAAAAGAGAGAGAGAGAGAGAGAGAGAGAGAGAGAGAGAGAGAGAGAGAAAGAGAGAGAGAATGTGACAGGCACGAGAGCCAGAAGCATGTACAGCCAATCAGCGGTTTTTCCTAGACTGGCTGTCATTCAGTCAGCCAAGTGGAAGGACAGGAACGGCTTGTGGTTCGGCTTTGGCATTATTCATTATGCAGCTCACAACACGCCGTCACCTGCCACCGCAGTCCTGCATATACACATAGTCAGCCTGCCATTGACCACACACGTGTACCTCTACGTATACGTACGTGTGTCCGTTATATTAGCTAATCCGTCTGCCAAGAATCCCTCCCCCTCCCTCCCTCCTCCTCTCTTTCCTTCTCCCTGATCAACATTTTGATTTCCATTCAAAGATTCATTTCTTTTTTATCGCGAAAATTTCGGGTCAGAAAGTTGGGAAGAGAGAGTTTTAAAAATAATCCCGAAGGAATTTCGAGCGATTGTAGGTAATCAAGTTGGGTGTTGATCGATTGTTTATAAATTTGGACAATTTTTTTGTTGGAAAGTGATATATATATATATATATGTGTATATAATGTATATATCGTGACCGAATGACAGCTGTATTTACACGGACTTTCGAGGGGTGAGCACTTTCGAGGGATGAGTGAGTATCAGTGCGTAGCGAGAAAAATGTTTTTAAAATATTGAGCATTTTCACCCTTCGAGGAGAATTTCGTGGAATTCCAAGAAGGCAAAAAAGATACGTGTCAAAGAAAACGCGAACGCGTGCGTGCGAAGAAGATCGAAACAAGCAAACAAATTTCGATTCTTTTCTTTTTTCTTTTCTTCCTTTCTTATTTAATTCGCCCGGTGAAAAGTTATATTCCATCACCCGGTTGGTACGCGAGCGATACGTGGTAACCGAGCCCACGGTAAAATTGACTAAATCACAATTTTCCATAAGCTGATTGACGTATGAAAGAATGGTATAAGCCGTGGAACGGATAGGTGGCCTCGGTTGGGAGAGGGGGGAGGGGGGAAGGGGGAAGGATGGATAATAGGGAGGAGCACCAGTCGGATCCGCGTAGGAGCTTCCGCCACTGACAGCGCCTCCCTCCGATTCCAGTGGCAATATGTTTATACTAGACTGATAATGAATTCATGGTGTGCACGGGGGCAAGCTACTTGCGAACAGGTTGCAGCAGCATTACAGATCGGATCGGCGCAGATGCTCTTTTGTCGGCAGATGAGTGAGAGCCCAGGGGATGGCGGTGGATGATATCAGATCTGTCGGGGTCGAGGCAAGAATCGAGGGAATCGAACGCGTTTTCCGCGTGTGCGTGCGTGCGCGTGCGATTTGGATCGGTGGACAAGCGATGTGTAGACTCGAGCGGGAGATCCCACGGGTCCCAACGGGGAGAGAGGGGAGGGGACCCATCCTCGGGGCTTAATGACAATCCTCGCTATTCCATACCGCTCAAACGCTCGTTTGCGCTTGTTTGTATGTATTATGATCATTTGCAGTTAAGCCCCCCTCCTCGGTACGAACCGATCGCACGAATCGACACCTCGTGATCGTGATCACGAGCGAAATGTTATTTCGGATGTGTATACGGAATACGAAAATCGTAAATGGGTCATCGAGAGAGGTGAGGTATCGAGAGAAATAATAATAGTTCACGGAAACGGAATAGGACTAGTTTCGGATTTGTGCGGGAGATATCTAGTCCGAATAGTCGTCCGAGAGATAGATCCACGCGCGACGGTCGCACAAAATTCGTCGTTGGAAAATATGGATTGGAACGAGGTAAGTATTGATCACTATTCTAATTGTTAGTATTAAAGATAAAAAGAATTCGAGATTATTAATTTATTTCTTAATCGGTCGAGTTATTTCTTATAATTGAAATATCTTGAAAAAAATATTAAATATATTGAAATTATATTTGTATTGATTTAAGGATTAAGAATAATGAAAAAATATAAAGATAATATATATAGGAGATTGATAGAACAATGTTATCGATAGAGATATATTATAAAATTCTCGTGGGAAATTTTTAATCAACAGGATTTAGGAAACAACAAAAATAATGATACCTTTAATATCATCTTTTATCATGATTATTTCTGAATTATATGTAGATTGTTTCATACATCTTTTTTTCGCTTTGAATATTAATAAATAGATATTATGTATAAATTCATGAACAATTCGTGAATTCATAGATTTAGGATAAAGAAGAGAATAAAGCGAATTAGATATCGAAACTGTCTCTTAAGAGTACAAAGTTTGCACGGCAAATGTAGACAAAGAGAGGAAATAGTGAGAGAAGGATAGAGTTAGAGTAAAAATATTGAAATCAGCGCCATCTTCAGAGTGCCGCAAATGAAACTCATAAAGGAAGGATAGAAAATGGTGAGAAAAGGATGGATATAGAATAAGAATTTATTATCAGCGCCATCTCTCGGATATTAGGAAAATCCTCTTAAGATTGAAAAAGTAAAATAAGAATTGAAGATTAACGCCATCTCTTGAATATTATCAGAAACATATGTTTAAAAATGTCAAAAGATGGCGCTTGCCTTTCTATTTCATCTTATTTTATTTTAAGAAGGGATCCAAGAGATGGTGCTCGTGATCAATTCTTATTTTATCTTCACCTTTCTCACAGTTTCCTTTCCCTGTCTATATTTATTCGTGGTGCGTAACACACTACGAGCCAAACACGAAATATAAATTAAAACATAAATATAAATTAATAATAAAATAATAAATTAATAATAAAATAATAAACAGAAATATAAATTAAAAAACATATCTTTCGTCATTTCTCCTTCCAAATCATAATCTGTCTTAATTTTTAATATAAAAACTGATCATTACATAAATACTTATAATATTATAGAATAGAAAAATAAAAGTAAAATTTTAAAAAAATTCTGAATAACACAAAATTAATGTTAATAACTATTATCTTCTGATTCAATAAATCAATTACAAATCAATTACAGTTACAAACTATTAATCATTATTATTAATTATTAATTATAAATCAAATATTGTAAAAATTTATGTTTTAATTATATTATAATAAAATTAATATTCTTAACTTAATATTTAATATCAAAATATATCTCATCAAATAACCTTCGTAATTCTTGTTTCGTTAAATAATCCCATTTGTGATAGGCTTCATCTTCGGTAGGAATCAGATCTTTTATCATATATAAATATTTTTCAAATGGACAAACATCATCTTGTCCCGGAAGATTACAAGTTACTAATTTTTGTGTATCCCAGTATAAGAACTAAAAAGTATATTATTGTTTTTCTATTAATAAATATTATTGTGTTATAAACGAAGTGATTTTTTTTTTTCATTGATAGGTTATTAAAAAAAATTACCCTGACGTAATGTTTACCATCCTTATTCCTTAATTTTTCAAATATCATTGCACATCCATACGGTGGTAACTGAGGTTCGGATAAATTTAATGCTTTGACAAGAGCAGCGATATTTACTTCGTGCCCACTATATAAATAGATTTTTCTTGGATTTCGGCGCGCTGCGTTTATAATAATATTTTCAATAAATCTTTTGATAATCGTGCCACCGTTCAATCGTTTTTGAAGAAGCGTATACGAACGAATTTCGTATTCAATTTTCACAATATCTTGAAGTTTTATAAAAATTTCCTCGCTATACCATTCTGGTAAAGGAAGTTTCGAAGCTTTCTACGATATTATTTCGATACGATAACTATAATTATTTAATATATATTTTATTTGGTATATAAATGTTGAGTTTTTTATACCTGTGCTACAAGTTGGTTGTACGTTTCATACAATTCATGTGATGTTTTCATGTTAGCACCAGTATTTTCACTAATGTATTTGAATAAGTATCCATAGGGCTTTAATTTTTCAATAAATTTTTGTTCTTTTCTCACTTCGTTCAAAAGTTTTAAATATCTGTAAATCAATTGCATATATATGTATATATATATATATATATATATAAGTCAATTTCTTGCATATTTTTATATGCATATATTATATATATATATATATATTTCATCTTCTCTATTTTAAAAAAAAACGATTTTATTCTATTATTTTATATATCTTGTATTGAACACTTACAATGGAGAAGAATCAGGTTTTAATAAATGATCAACTCTGGATGGCATACAGTATGTTGGTATTGGCAGCCATGGCAAATTTTGATTCCACATTTGAAACGGATTCGGACGAAAAAGACCAGCTAATACTAATTGAAGAGACGTTTTCGTTCGATCGTGATCCGTACTATAGGCATATACATCAGAAGGATAATAATGATTTCCTAAGAATGTGTTATAACGTTCTCTCAACATGCTTCCAATTCGAAATTCTGTCATTTTCCCTTCCTGAAAACAAATTATAGTGATTCATCTATGTTTTTCTTTTTGATAGCATAGTTATATTGCAATAATTTATGTTGTTTAATTTATATTGTTATATTACGTTTGTTAATTGAGCAAGTCCCCATGGTTCGTACATTGCATAATTAGTAAAATTTGGCGGTAATTCAGTTCTACGTGGTGTTCGTTCTCCATGTCTGAATATCTGATAAAATTGTGAATAATCGAATTTTGATATGGAATATATTTTATTTTTATATTGTTGATATTTTATTATTAAATTATTATTATTCATACTCTACATTTTTTAATAATAATAATTTAATTTATTATTATAATAAATTAAATACAAAATAAAAGATAAAGATAAATTCTAAAATATCATTTGAAAAATATATATAAATAAATAAATATATTGATAAATATATTGAATTTAGATAAAAAATAATACTCACACACTGTACCAAATCTACATTGAATTCCTTTCTTGTCATTTGAAAGAAATTTCCTAGAAAGAGAATTATTATAAGAAATAATTTTATACAAGATATATTAAAAAAAAAACGATATTTAAAATATATGTTTTCTAGAATAATTATTCTTAAATCGTTAGATTCTTTATATGAGATAATTCGAACAACATAAGATTGGATATATGTATTTTTATAACTTATCATTTCAGTTTTTTCATACATATAAAGTAGTATTGTTGCATTCATAGAACATTTTTTGATTTTAGAAATCAAGTCAGACAAAAATATATAAAAATTGATTAAGACTTAAGATATAAGTAATTTAAGTTTGCATTAAATAAAGACAACGCGACATTATAACGGTATGATTATTTATTTATTTTTACGTATCAATTCATTTTCTATATTTGTTCTAACCTCTAAAATTGTGCCTCTAAAAAGATTTTACAAATATAAATATTAACTTCTATATTAATATTTTGTATGTAATTGACAAACGAAATTTATTTAATTGATAAAACATCAATCAAAAAATCAAATTATAAATATTTTTAAATTGAAAAAGAATATTTCATAAAAGATGTGTACATATTATATTATATTCATAACAGTTAAATTTAAAATGTAAATATATATTTAGTGATAAAAGAATTTATAAAATAATAGATTTTGTTTTTGCTATTGAAATAATTTATTAAAAAAGTAATATATATAATATAGATAAATGTTGTATAAACAAATTTCGAAATTTGACATAGATAAATTTTTATTTATTTAACCTATCATTATATAATAAAATATTATTATTATTATTATATATAATAATTATTATTATATTATTATTAATCACGAAAATTTTTAAATAAATTGATGAAATTATTGTATATAAATTTGTTTTTAAAAATGATAATTTCTATTTCGCATTATTATCTATTTATAAAAACAAAAAAATATAAATGTAAATAATAAAATTATGAAATGTAGTTTTGTTTATCAGAATTATTTCTGATTATAATGCTTTTATAAAAATAAATATCATAATGAAAATTATTATTTATTTTATATTATTATATTGAAATATATTGAAAATACATTTACATTTTTTTGTAATGTATCGATTTTTAAACGATGTGTCTAAAAATATATACATATACGTACATTATTATTTACTATTAAAAATAATGAAATTAAAATCTCATAAGTATCATATATTAAAATATATATCTATGTAATATTTAACATTGATTTTTTTTTTATAATTAAGAATATTAATGATATATCAAATAATTTTTTCTTATTTTCTTATTTCTTATTTAAATTTTATCGTATTTTATTTTTTAAAAATGATAATTAGATATTATTGTAAAATAATATAAATATTTATTGTTAATATATTAACAATCCTTTCTTAATTATAATAAATTTTTATAATTCTATATTTTTTATAATATATATTTATGGAATTAAAAATAAATTACTACGTATAGATATGTAATATAGATATGTAATAGATATAGACATAATATAATATAATAGACATAATGTAAAATATTCTAATATTTATTTTCGCGCACTTTATTAGAATTCAATTGAAAAATTGTCATAGAGCTGCCATCTATCAGTAGCATCTAGAGTGTAATATTAGTTGAAATTTGAATAGTGCGTGTAATTTTCCTTGAATAAAAAAATAAAGTGTTTAAATAATTTTTGTAATTAAAATAAGTGTGCATATAGTATAAAAAAATATTTTTTTCATTATAAACTATCAAATATAATGCAAATGCAATGCAATTCTACTACAAAAATGAAAACTTGAAGTTGGCGATTAAGAATTTTTTATATCTATATATATATCTCACTTTTTTCAATTTCTTTCAATTTTACAATTTAAATTACTTAAGATTTTTTTTTTAAATTAATCTTAAACTTATTTTAAATAAATATACTATTTTTAAAATTAAAATTTCTATTCAAAATTTTTTTTGCAAAATTTAAATATATATTTTCATATATACATAATTATATGAAATGTAAAAAATGGAAACTAAATTTCTGAACTTTAAAGTATAAAGATATTCCATATTTATATAAGATTCTACTTCAATACAATTATATAATTTGTAACAATAATTCTATAATTTGTAAAAATAATATTGTAAGATAATATTTTTCATAATCAAAAATATTTTAAATATTTTAAACAAAAATTTCATTATATATTATATACATTTAATTTGTATATAAATATTTTTATATTACACTATTATTAAATAATTTTTTATTATTTTTCTATTAAAATTTATAAATAATTTTATCTAATATATCTTAAATAAAATTCATATATTTTTAAAATAAAGAATACAATTTTATTTCTTAGTTTTTAAAAACATATAAGTTTATGTTTGTCATAAACAAATATTTTTGTTAAAAATATGCAAATTTGCATAAAAATATGTTTATATTAAATTTTGTACTTACGCTTCTTCGTATAGCATATTGCAGCGATTAAAAGTGTCCATTGATTTGCTTTATACGTATTCAACGACATAAATTACGATTTAGAGATCACGAACTAATATAAATATTAAGTTGACTTCTTTTTTATGAAACGCGATTGACGAAAAAGAAAATTAATTCAACTAATTTCATTGAAAATTTCTTTCATAATTTTCGACCGCCAATTCAGTATTACAATTTTCTAACCTATATCGTATTATATACTAGTCGGACACAATCATTGAAGATTCATTTTTTCTTCGTAATGCGACGATAAAATATGTTTTTATATATAATATTTATAAAGTCAAGAAAAAATGTGTATCGTTTTATATAACACAATTGTATTAATTTGCATATAGGAATGTAATTTATAAATAAGAAACATGAGATTGTGAAAATATTTTTCTTGTGTTATTGTGTATATAAGATAATTATAAATTGATAAAATATGTCTGCTAAAAGAAAACCAGAAACACAAGTGCCAGCTGAAGAAAGTGATTTATTATCAATTAGACCACTTGGAGCTGGTCAAGAAGTAGGAAGATCGTGTATCATGTTAGAATTCAAAGGCAAAAAAATTATGTTAGATTGTGGTATTCATCCTGGTTTATCTGGTATGGATGCATTACCATTTGTGGACTTAGTAGAAGCAGATGAAATTGATTTATTATTAATTTCACATTTTCATTTGGATCATTGTGGAGCTTTACCATGGTTTCTACAAAAAACTAGTTTTAAAGGACGATGTTTTATGACTCATGCTACTAAAGCTATTTATCGTTGGCTCTTGTCTGATTATATTAAAGTAAGCAACATTGCAACAGAACAAATGTTATACACTGAATCTGATTTAGAAACTAGTATGGATAAAATAGAAACTATTAATTTTCATGAAGAAAAAGATGTATTTGGAATAAAATTTTGGGCCTATAATGCTGGTCATGTATTAGGTGCTGCTATGTTTATGATAGAAATAGCAGGTGTTAAAATTTTATATACTGGAGATTTTAGTCGACAAGAAGATAGGCATTTAATGGCAGCTGAAATTCCAAATATTCATCCAGATGTTTTAATTACCGAATCTACTTATGGTACACATATACATGAAAAAAGAGAAGATCGTGAAGGAAGATTTACAAATTTAGTTCATGAAATTGTTAATAGAGGTGGAAGATGTTTGATACCAGTATTTGCATTAGGTAGAGCACAAGAACTTCTTCTTATTTTGGATGAATATTGGAGTCAACATCCTGAACTTCATGAAATTCCTATATATTACGCCTCTTCTTTAGCAAAAAAGTGTATGGCTGTTTATCAAACTTATGTAAATGCAATGAATGATAAAATTAGAAGGCAAATAGCTATCAATAATCCTTTTGTATTCAAACATATTTCAAATTTAAAAGGAATTGATCATTTTGAAGATATTGGACCATGTGTAGTAATGGCTTCTCCTGGTATGATGCAAAGTGGACTATCAAGAGAATTATTTGAATCTTGGTGTACAGATGCAAAGAATGGAGTTATAATTGCTGGTTATTGTGTGGAAGGAACATTAGCAAAAACTATTTTGTCAGAACCCGAAGAAATTACAACTATGTCTGGACAAAAGTTACCATTAAAAATGTCTGTTGACTATATATCATTTTCAGCACATACAGATTATCAACAAACTTCAGAATTTATACGTAGTTTAAAACCACCGCATGTTGTGCTTGTACATGGAGAACAAAATGAAATGGGTAGATTAAAAGCAGCATTACAAAGAGAATATGAAGATGATCCAAATACAACAATGGAGATACATAATCCTAGAAATACTGTTGCTGTAGAATTATATTTCAGAGGAGAAAAAACTGCCAAAGTAATGGGCACATTAGCAATGGAAACACCTAAACCAGGACAAACATTATCTGGAGTTCTTGTTAAAAGAAATTTCAATTATCATATGCTTGCACCTTGTGATTTATCAAAATATACAGATATGAGTATGAGTCAAGTTATTCAAAGACAAAGTGTATATTTTTCAGCATCATTACTAGTATTAAAACATTTGTTAACCCAAATTGCTGGAAATTTAGAAGTTGTAGATGATAAAAAATTACGTGTTTTTAAGAATATTGATGTTACAATTGATGGAAAAATTGTTACAATGGAATGGGTTGCAACACCTGTAAATGATATGTATGCAGATTCCGTTTTGACTGCAATATTACAAGCTGAAATGATGGAACAACCACTCAAAGTATTACCTGCACCTACAAAAATGGATCGAATGCATTTTAAAGAATGTTTGATAGAGATGCTACAAGAAATGTTTGGTGAAGATTCTGTTCCTAAAATTTTCAAAGGAGAAAAATTATATGTAACAGTTGATGGGAAAAAAGCACATATAGATTTATTAAATTTAGAAGTAACTAGTAAAGAAGATGAAACTTTTCAACAAATAGTACAAACAGCAGTAACAAAATTGCATCAATCACTTGCACCTCCCTGTGATACAATTTAAAAAATATTTCTTTAATAAATTACATATTGAATATGATACTTATAAAATTATTAATAAGTATATTATTAGAAAATATTGAAAAACAAAGACTTTTATTTATTGTACAATTCAATGGTATTGTATAATACAAATATTTGTTCATTTTTATAATAATAATAATATTAATAAGTAAAAATATAAAAATTAAATTACTATTTAGATATTTTTTTATATAATATCCTTAAACTTTATACTATACAAATTAATATTTTTTATATTATCAAAATAGTAAAAATTGTTTGAAAAAGTATATTCAGTAAAAGTATATCATAAATATTTTATTATTATAAGCATTTTTTCATATTTAAGTCTTGTATGTAAGATAATTTCTACTTGATCTTTTCAGATATACAATCATTAAATATAAATAAATATCATTTAAATATATAATTCATCATGTTATAAAAATATGATAAAAAAATAATATAAATATGTACAATTCATTCTATTAATATGTACCAAAGCATATCATACAGATTAAAAATCATCTTATATAATAAAAATTTAAAATGTGATTGATTAAATTCACGCATAAAAAATGCAAATATAAAAGAAAAATTAAGCATGTAAATGTTTTTTATATAGAAATACTTAATAAATCAAGAAATAATATATTCGGAAAGATTTCCCCATGTTGGTCCAACTTTTAATTTTACAGGTAATGGTACTGTAAGTTGACATACTTGCTCCATTGATTCTTTTACTATTGTTGCAACTTGTCGTAAATCGTATATATTTGCCTAAAGTAAAAAAATGAAAAAGAATTTTTTATTACTTTTACGAAAATCTAATTCTTTAAATTAAATACTTACTTCATATAAAAGTTCATCATGAAGCTGTAATACTAAATAGCCACCTTTGTGTTGTGTTTCTCTACTATTACTTCTTAATTTGCGAGTAGAATTGATAGGCATAATAGGTGGAGAAGTTGAGAATTCAAATCGCATTCTTTTTTCAATATCAACCATTGCTTTTTTAACAATATCAGCTGCAGAACCTTGAACTTTAGTATTCACTGCTTGACGTTCCGTTTGTGCTATAAAATAACAATAATCATAATGGTTTATTCATAATTAATTAAAAATTTTGTTTTAGAAACGAAATTATATTAATAAAAAATTACATTTTTCCATTGGATTTATACTAGTTAATCCAGGAAACATTCTACGTCTTTCCAAAATAGTTGTAATGTAACCATTTATACGTGCTTCTTCTAATACATTATTCAACCATTTAGATATACCTGGATATGCATTCATAAAAGATTCCAAAAATTCTTTGGCTTTAACTTCATCTACCGACAAATTTTCAGCAAGTGTTTTTACTCCCATACCATAAATCATTCCATAGCATAATTGCTTTGTATGTTGTCGCATTTTATCATCAACCTATTAATTGATTAATATTAATTATGAAATGTATTACAATTATATAATGAATATACCACTTTCTAATTTATATACCTCATTTTCGGATACGTGATTCCATTTTGCTGCAATATTCTTAAAAATATCACCTGGTTTTCGCATAATATTGCATAATGTTGTATCTTTTGAAAAGTGAGCTAATATTCTTAATTCAAGTTGACAATAATCCGCTGACAACATAATATTGCCTATTGCTGGTATAAATGCCATTCGAACACTTATTGTAAAACTATTGTCTTCAGAATTAAAATCTCTTGGTACATTTTGTAAGTTTGGTTCATACATCGATATTCTACCCGTTAATGTGGATGTAACACAATTACCATGAATACGAGAACTATGTTGAGCCAGATTTAGTAAAGGATAAATGATCTAAAAATTTTATCAAATGGAAAAATCATTTAAGAGATATAAGTTAAAAAAAAAAATTTCTTTTTTACTTTATACATACTTTAGATTTAGTTACATTTAATTTACGCCATGACATAACAAGATTAGATATTGGATGATCAGATTGTCCTAGCACTGCTTTATTAACACTAATTTTCTTTCCTTTGTATAAACCTAAAATCTAAATGATAGAAATTTAATGATTAAGTTTTCAATTTTATTGATAATTAATTTCATTATTATATTTATAAACCTCTCCAACTTCTTTAGATGAAGAAAAATTAAATTTTTTTCCACATAATGCATACGCTCGTTCTTCTAATGATATCATTTCTTCGCGAATAACAGAAGATAAATCTTGTAATGATTTTAAACATACACCTAAGCCAGTTAATTCCATATATGCTAATAAAATAATGATTTTCATTTCGATATCTAAAAATATATTTAAATTTCTTTCAAAATATAAGAAAAAATAATAAATGAATATTATATGTGTATTCGTAATATTTATTACCTTTAAATGTATATAATAATGTTGGACTTAATTGTTCTAATTTATCTACAAGTTTATCAGTTATGTGCCATGTAAGTACAGCTTCTGCACATGCTCTAAGTTCTCCTGGTATTGCACTTTTGATGCATAATCCAGGTCCTGTATCATAACATGTACCCATTTTTTTAATTATGAAGCATCCTTGTGGAAAATATTCTTTTACCTATTTATGCAATAATTTAAATATATAGTTAATTATAATATATTTGTAATATAATAAGTAATTTAAATAATAATAAAAATATATATATATATATACCATGTCATTAAAAGTTTTTTCATAAATGTTACCATCATACAACCAATTTGCTACTTTTGGATCTAAAAATTTACAACTTGCAATAATACCACAACATTCATATAAAGTTTTAAATGTTTCTTTAGTTGCAAAACATTTTACATATAAAACTGTATTAGCAAGCAATTCTTTAAATAACTTCATTTGCTCTTTGCCTGAGATTTTTAAATCTGAAAATTTATTTTTTTTTAAATTAGCAAAAAATAACAAAAAATTAATATTAATGTAATATTAAATACCTTGTTCATTGGAGAAAGAAATATAATATGCAATATTGCTTTCCCAAGCAATAGCTGCACCATATAGTTTTTTATCTCCATATGTATAATTTTCCACTTTTTTAGATTTTTTTTTACTTTCATTAGAAGAACCAATGATTTTGGCACCTATATTGTTAGTTTCATCATTATATAATTCACAATTTAATGCCAAAGCAATATATCGTTTTTGCATTACTTCACGTTTAAATAAATTAAATGTGCCTCTATCACTTCCAATTTTTATAATATTCAATGTATTCCAATTAATCATTTCATTTGAGATATCTACAAGTTCATTCGCTTGTATACACATCTTAGAATTATTTTGAGTTCTTTTTAAATTAATTTTAGGTTTTTTTAAAATTTTTGATGATTTTATAGATGTGTCTTCATCTGAATTCGAAATTATGCTATCAATACTACAATTTTTACTAGATAAAATATTTTTTGCATGAATTTCTTTTAATTTCGGTTTGATTTTACATTCTCTAATTTCAGTTTTATTTGACACAGTAATTGCATTGTTTTTATCATCAGATATCTGATCGGAAATTTTTTGAGTATATATTTTTCGTTTTCTTTCAGAATCTAATTTAGTACGTATTTTGTTATTTGTAGCAGGTGAATTTGTATTTTGAGAAGCAACAATAATATCATCAGAATCTGATTTATTTGATGATGATGCGTGATTTTTATTAAAAACAATATTTGCTAAAGGTGATCTTGCAATTGATTCATTCTTGAATTTGGATTTTTGCGATATTTTTTTTAGATCAGGTATATTCATGGTTTTCTCAAATTTCAAATCAGATTTCTTTTTCATCTCAGGCGTCAAATCATTTATTCCAGTAGATCCTATAATATTTTGTATATTTGTATTTTTTACATTTCTAATACTACATTTAATTAATACATCTTCGTTATTTTTATCTTTGATTTCATGTAATTTCTCTATTATTTTTTTTGATTCATTCCAAGAATCATCTTTCCATGAAATCATATTATGTTTTATTTGTGAATTTATAGAATTTAAAGAATTTAAAGAATTTTGATTTATATTTTTATTTTTTATATCATTTTCTATATCTATTTCATTGTTAACATTATAAGTAATGGCTTTATTCTCTATTATTTTCTGTTCAGATAATTTAGTATCTTCAAACTCTGAGAAATGTAGAGAATCAATGATATTTTGTTCAAGAGCATTGCAAATTTGTGTATCGAGATTTAAACTATCATCAAATAAACTAGGACTTCTCGAAATCTCTGTTTTTATATCATTCTCAATAGATAAACATGTTGCTCCATTTTTACAAACTAATTTATCATTTTTTTCATCCGAAATTCTTATTTTCTTGATTGATATAGTATTTATATTTTGATTATTCTGATCATCATTAATTGAGTATTTAATAGAAGAACTTTTTGTATGATTTCTTTTTTTACTATTGAAAGCAATTAATGATTCACTATTTTTTCTCTCTAAACAACCGAGAATTACTTTAGAACTATTTTTTAAAAAATCAGTCGATAATTTTTCAATTGGAGATTCAAAAAATTCTGGAATATCTATTTGCGATAATTGATCAATAACTTTTACATCATCACATTTTCTTTTTTGTTCTGTATTATTTTCTAAGATATATTTAGAATTTTCAATATTTTCTATAACACTCATATCTATTTTGGATTTTTCATTTTTATTGTATTTATGATTTAATGTAATTTTTTTAATATTATTAATAGAATTCACATTCTTGTTCACAGTTTGATTAATTAAAGATATATTTTTTTCATATTCATCTTGAATTTTTTCATTTGAATTAGTTTTGTTTTGAGGATTATTCGGCATAGTTTCAATATTTATTTGTACATCAATATCTTTTAGCATATCTTGTTGTGTGCATAAGTTCACTTCAGTATTAGATTCGTTTGTAACAATAGATCGTTCATTTTGCTTCCATGACATATCTTGCAATCTCAATTCATTCTATAATTAAAATAAAAAATTGTTCAATTTTAAAATCATTCAAAGAAATTTAATTTTAACATTATAACTATTATCTACCTGTACCAATATTCTAGCTTCATGAACCAACATGATTGCAGCTTCATGAGGTGTTAAACCATCTTTTCCAGTAACAAACACTGTTCTCATTTTATTTCGTTTTATTGCTTCTGATTCATGTTCACCATCATGTTCTTTCTCACTAAAATATAATTTTAACATTGTACATGTTCTTATTAAAATTTATTTTGTTATTGCACATCAATGAAATATTTTAATTATGCACCTTTCAAAAGGAAGTGCTTTATAAAGTGCTCGTTCAACATCCAGTTCATTAGCAATAGCTAAATCTGCTACAGATGTTATTCCATGCTTATAAAGACTTCTAGCACGTAGTCCATTTAACATTGGAAGTCTTAATAAATCTAATAATTCTCTACAAACACCAAACTGCAATCGTGTTTGAAATTGCGAAACTAATAATTCCATACAGTCCCAACCCAATTGCTTACAAAATTGTGTAATCATTCCTAAATAAGATTTTAATATACAAAAATATTATCAAATAAAATAAAATGTTTTTTCGTAAGAAATAAAAAAATATTACCAGCAAATGTAGAAGCAGATTGTTGTAAAGTTTGAAGAACGCCACGGCAACAGCCGTATTTTTTACAAACTGAATTAAGCGGGATTTCACGAACTAAATCGTGTAAAGCTAATGCTGTATAAAATCTTTTATGTATACTAAGCTAAAAATAGGAATTTATGTTAATTAATATAGTTATTAAATTTTTAATTACGAGAATCAATATTCAATACTTAAATATAAAATCAATTCACCAATTTCCCCTGTCGCACGATACCCCTAACAGCTGATGTTAAAAATCGTTCCTCTACACCAACAAGTTGTCCGACTCTACGTTCACTTTCTGACAACATTTTCCACAATTCCAAAAATGTCATCCAATCAATAGATCCAATTTGGTTTCCAGAAGTAAGTGGTGTTACAAGATATATTACATGCAATTCTGTATCCAAGACAAAACATCGTCTTGCTTTTTGAAGTTCTTCAAGTAAAAATAAACCCTCTCTAGGTGCAATAGAAGCTGCTAAGCAAGCTTTTCCAAAAGCTGTAGCTACCCATCTATTATGTCCTTCTTCAGTTTTTTGTAAACTACATAATGTACATTATATAAAAAACAAAATATCAAAAGTATCAAAAATATCAATGTAAAATTTTTGTAATGCTTACAGTAAAAATTCATTGTCTACTAAAAATTTAATCGCTTTGTTCCAAAGATCTTTTGAGTCATATTCATTGCTCAAACTTACTAATGTACAATTAACATACAATTCAAGATCTGATGGAGTATACACAACTTCACTAGCTACAGCTTCTAAAAGTGCTCGAATTAAAGGAGCTGAATCTTCAAGGCAAGATTCAATTGGTTCTAAAGAAGCTGATATTAATGCTTCAGCTGATTTTTGTTCATTTGGTTTACAAATAAGTATACTTTCACCTATGAAAATAATTTGTTTTCATATTTCTTTTCATTAACTTTTTATTTGAGAATTAGTTTACTTAATTCCAGTATTTTCTTTTCTTCTTACCTGCTGTATCTTTTCCCATTCTACCTGCTCGTCCTATCATTTGACGATAGGTAAGACTATCTAATAGTTTGCCAGCAAACTTTGGAGATCTGATAATCACTCTTCTAGCAGGTAAATTTACTCCACTACTTAAAGTTGATGTAGCGATAAGCACTCTTAGAGATCCGGATCTAAAATAAATTAATATTTATAATTGAAGTTTTTTTAATTTAATATATATATAACAAATATATATATCCATAAAAAATATAAGGTAAACCTGAAAGATCCTTCTATAATATCACGTTCATCCATAGTAAGACCAGCATGATGAAAAGCTATTCCAAATGATACTGTATTTTTTAATACATTATCTAAACCAGTAGGACTACGTTTTAATTGTTCCAATGTTTCAGAAATTAATTCAGAATCTAATTGATCTCTTAAAATTTTACCTAATTGTGTATTTTCTCTACCTAAAAAAAAACTTATTTAATATATACATATAAATATAAAGAAAATTCAAAAATCAGAAAATATAAATCATTAAACAAACCCAATTTACAAAATGCAATAGCAATTTGTTCAGCTAGTTTTTCACACCAATTTTTTGTAGAACAAAAAATTAATACACTATGTCCATCAGATATTGTTTCAATACATAGATGAAGAATATCATCAGAATCCATAGTTAATTCTGGCATTGGTGTTAAGCTTCTTATAAGACATAATTTATTATCATATATATTTCTGCCTATCTGAAAACATATGAAAACTTGTATTAGTTTTAAATTACAAATATATATATTACATCTTTAAAATATAAATTATAAAATACTTTGCATTGTTCATTTAAAGGTATTGGTCTGAATTCTGTCTTATACAACTCTGCATCCAACCATTTAGCTAAAAGAGATAAATTTGGAAGTGTAGCAGACATACCAATTAATTGTATATTAATATTTTCATTCCTGAAGGAAAATTTTTTTGAATTTATTTTTAATTTATTTAACAACCTATTATATTTTTTTATATCAAGTGAAAATAAATTTTGTTACCTAGAAGTCATATATCTCAATTTAGTTAAAAGTAATTCAAGAAGATATCCACGATTTGGATCACCAACAAGATGTAATTCATCTACAATTACAGCACCTAAATTAATTAATTCATTTTCTTCCATTAAATGATTTATTAATGAGTTTGCTTTTTCAATAGTTGCTATTGCAATATGAGTTGTTGCAAATCCTCCTGAAGGTGCAATACCACCCATAAATCCTTCTACTCGAACACCACTATCAGATAATAAATCCTAAAAAATTATAGTTGCAAAATTACTATATATTATATCTTTATATTATATACTTATATAATTAAATCTTACTTGAAAATAATACATTTTTTCCCTAACAACAGAGACAAATGGCAAGATAAAAATTACTTTTTTTTGTCTTTCTAACACTGTTTTTATCATGAGAATTTCAGCTATTAATGTCTTTCCAGCTGATGTTGGTGCAGAATATACAAGATTACAATTTTTTTCAATGACTTTCTGATTTGATAAACATTCTACTTGCCAAGCAAACATAGTAGTTACTCCTCTTGCTTCATATTTCTGTAATAAATAATTATTGATGTAATAAGTAATTTAAATCAAAAGAAAATAGTTAATTTTGACATTTATATAAATTTATTATAAATAAGATCATAAATTGTTTAATTGTTTATTTTACCTGAAGAATATTTAATGGTAATCCCCAAGAAGATAATTTGCATCGATCTTGAGTAGGAATAATAGAGATGGAAGGATTAATTTCTGATGTTTTTTCCGTATTATTTATAGAACTATTGCTGTTAGATAAATTTACATTAGTCATATCATTTGTTGTCATATATGCAACATTATTTTTGTTTAAATTATTTATATGTAAAGTTAACAATTCAGATTTATTATTTGATAATGTATTTGTATTTGAAGAAATATTGTCTCTTGTATAATTATCATTCATATTAACATTTTCTTTGTCAATTTTAAATAAATTATCATTCTTTTTAAATGACATAATTCTTTTTGTTTTGGATTTATTTGTTTCTTTACATTTTGAATTACTTGGATTTAAATTAGGTTTTTTATTAGTAAAATTACATAATCCTTCTTTTAATTGAGTAACTTTATCAACATCATTTGCAACCATAGAAAAATATATATTATGTTTAAAATATTTATCTACATTATTATGATTATCAATAATATTCATATTTTTATTTTCAACTTGAATACAGGCAGATAAAGTATCATCCCCAAAAGATGGTATTTTATTGAAAGATTGCATTTTGTTATTTTTATATTACTTGAATAATGTATTTAAAAAATTCTATAACAAAGTTCATACAATTTCAATCTTTATAAGTGGAATTTTTTTTATAATTTTTATACAATTTTCATTCATAATTTTCAAAATTTAATATATTATTTTATATCTTATATATATTATTTTATCTTGTTTTAATATAATATAATTAATCAACGTTATTAATATTACATTTACAAATAAAGCAATTATATATTATAGTTTTTGTTTTATTCAATTCATTATTTAATAAATAATTATATAAATATAAATTTTTATTTATGTACAAAATTATCACTTGTAGTGTAAATATAGCAAATGCTTCATTTCTTAAATTAAACCAAATATTTAATAAAAAATAATTGATTTATTGAATAAAAAATAGTAGGAAAATAATCCAAATTTTTCTTTCACAACATAATATCGATTTTATTATAAAATTTGATAAAAATCACATCTTAAACGACATTTAAAATACATGATTAACGTACGATTGCGCGTAGCGACATCACAATAAATATTTTTTTAAAAAATTTAAGTTTTATTATTAATTTATTAATATTTAATTCATATATAATACATCTTATAAAGAATATTTTTAATTATTCATATTAAATCCATTTATTTTATTTATTTAAATTATAAATAATTTGAATCATGGAATATTGCCTTAATTTTCCCTAGAAATAAGAGAAATTTATATATACATTTCAACTTAAAATAAAAAAAAATTATTATATCATATATATATTTAAACTTTAATTATATAATTATATGAATTGTATATACAACTAATTTTTTATAATTGGAAGTAAAATAAATGTTTTTATAAGATGAAAATTTTAGTTTTTTATAAATTTAAAAACTATAAAATATTTATAAATATTTATAATATTTATTAACATTTTGTTTAGTAATTATGTACATATATTTCAAAAATATATATATATTTTTTAACATTGCATTAGAAATATTAGAAAATTGTTGAACTTGATGGAATATGCCCTCTAGCGAGAAATTTCTGAACGAATTTCATAAAATACATTAGATAATGAAAATGCATATGATAATTGTCTTAGTATTTAAAATTATGTAACGTTACATTTAAAATTATATATGCAGGAAATCACTATTTACAATTAACGAGAATAAATAAAAAGTTTATAAATAAAATTTAAAAAATTGTAATTTTTATTCAAATATAATAAAAATAAATAAAAATTAAAATAAAAATTATTATTTTAATTTATTGCAAATATTTTATATCGAGATTCGTATAACATGTATTATTTTATTTTATATTCAATTATAATTTAAAAAAAACATTGGCAACAAATTTAAATTTATTTAAATATTTTCCTCAGACTATGTTTTATAGATTTATTTGTATCTAATAGATTTGAAATTTTTTAAATAATTCAATAATTTTTTCAATTTTTAAAATGAAGTGTATATAATATATATATTAAAGATACATATAGATAGATAGATGTGATAGAAATATTAAAACAACATCTATTATATATAAAATAAAGCTTTATCTGTCAGCATTAATTTCACAGTTCACATGAAATATGAAAATAAGACTTTGTTCGTGTTAGAAGTAACTTTCTATCAGGAAGTATCAAATATTTAATCGGTTTTTATTGACATGTTTTATTAAAAATAGTGTTTAAATTTCAATCGGTTATCTCAACACATTTATATTAAATTATATTAAATTCACTATTGAAATTTTTCAAATTCCTTGATGCATCTGCCATTTAATAATAATAAAATAAGTGTTCAATCAAATATTTAACATGAGAAAAATTGTGACACTAAAAGATATAATAATTTTCTATTTTGTTCAGTTTCTATATTGTTCCGATTTAATTTATCAAAGAATTGATTGACAAATTAAAACAAAGAATTTAGATAATAAGTTTTTATTAATTAGACGATACAAAGTGAAATATCTGAATGATAAGATACAATCTATCGACAGTATTGATAAATAAACTATTGATTTCATCGAATCGAAATGAAATGTTTCGAGAATGTTAGTGCCATTTCCTATAAGTTTCAAGTATTCCTTTAAAACAATTAATCGAATCAAATCAAATTTAAATTAATTAAAATCAGACGAATCGACCGACAGATCGCTTCGGTGTTCAACGATTCAATGTATCTTTGAAAAAATATCCTTGAAACGTGTATCTTAACATCATACGTGTTGAAAATCTAAAAAAAAATTTCTCAAACGTATGAACAGAGCTTAAATAACGATCTCGATAAACTCGTTCTCCCTTTCTCATCATTTCGAACTCATCGACATTTCCCCTGTCCAAATTCTCTCGACCTTAACATTTAATCCATCCATCCATCCATACATGGAAAATTGAAACGAGGACAACTCGGAACTACGAACTTTGGACTTTTAACCACGATTCGGACAAGTTCTCAACTCGAGTTAAATAATTATCTTCGAATCTTTGGAGAATCGTATCTCGGCCGAACACTGATTCGAACACCGATTCAATATTCAAACAGATCGTTGAAACGCGTGTTCGATATCGCGGTAATACTCGGGGAGTGTGAACAAAGCCTAAACGGGTTGGAGCAAACGCGTCAGGCGGGCGGACAGGCGGGTAGACAGGCAGACAGACAGAAGCTGGAGCACCTGTCTGTCCCTCCACTCTTCTTGCACGGCAAAGAGGGGCCGGCAGTGGATACCTCGTGCCGTGGTTCAGTACCTCGTGCACGCTCACGCTGATAAGACCTTATTCTAATCACACGTCACCTGGTATCGATAGTCGTGCGCGGATCTATTACGTGATTTCTCACGCCCCGTTTCGACCTAATTCCTTCGTGGTCCTTCGACCGATCTCTAATATCCGCACGCGTTTCGCCCTGTCCTCTCTCTCTCCCTCTCTTTCCCTTCCTCCTCTTTCCTTTCCTTCCCTTTCTCTTTCTCTTTCTCTCTCTTTCTCTCTCCCTCTTTCTCCCTCTTTCTCTCCCCCCCTCCCCCTCTTCTATCCCACTCCGTTTCGCGTGCATCATACCCATACAGGTGGTCCTCCACCTCGATGCAGCGGATCGCACAGCCCGATCCAGGAATTTTTCCGGATCGGTCAATCGAACGCTTAGCGGTCGGCTCGCCTCCCCTAGCTCGCTTCTTGCTCCTTCGAATGCGTAATACGTAATTATCTCAAGGCTCTCCCTCCCTCTCTCCCTCTTCCCCCCACCCCCTTGTCCCGATAGTCACGTACGATAGGTACGTATCACGGGGTGGTTGGGTTGGCGGTGCACACGGAAGAAGAGAAAAAGAGGCACGGGATGCACCGTGGAGGAAATGTATTCACGTTCCACACCGGTTCGATATCGAATTCGATGCAGGGCAGAGAGACACGCAGCAACGAAGGAGGATCGTGCCGAGCCGATTTTCATCCCGTACTCGTGGATTCGTTGGATTGGGATCGCGGCACTGCGTGTTTCCGCGGCGGCGATGGATTGGGAATCGATTCTGCTCCCTGTATCGTTTAGTCTGCTTCCGACGTTCGAGTACTAAAGTCGTTGTTGCCGCTCTCGTCGGTCGCGCCGCGTAAATACGATCGGCCACGTGTTCGCAGCGTTCTCTCCTCACTCGTGCCCCCCCCCCCCCTCCCTCCTTCTCCCCTCCCCGCGCGAGGAGAGAGAACATTCGATCGTCGATTAGAAACGTACGGTGGCGCGATTCGCTACGCCCGTTTTCTCGTTTTATCGTCACCACGTGCAAATGCGACATAGCCGGTGGACGTCATCGAGGAAGGCTGTTGCACCCGTCGTCCATCGAAGGTCGAATATCGACACTCGCCGGCATGGAGAAATTAGGTGAACCGCTCGAGCGAGAATTTTTTTCCCCTCCATTGTACAATGTAAGAACGAAGTGCGCAGGGATCGTGTAAGTTCACGTGTATCATTGAGGAAAGGAACTTGGTCCGCGGCGAGAATTTCTGGTGTTACGTAACGGAGAAATAGAACGAACGAGATCAACGCGTGTTGGGTGACGACGTTTTCTTCTTTCGTTTTTCTTTTCTTTTCTTTTCTTTTTTTTTTTTTTTTTTTTCTTTGCTTCCCTTTCCTCCCCTCGGAACGTTCGAACCACGATAAGAAGGGGGATCACCACGTGTCGATTCGTTTTATACGTGATTTATAAGTGCGATGTTTATTAAGTTCGACTCGATAAATATACGAGTTCCGCGAAAAGAATCTTCCAGTGAAAGCGAGATCAGCGCTAAGTGTTTGTGAAATCGTGAAACTGCGAAACCAACCACGTGTGTGACATCTATTACCAAGGTGGATCGTAAAATCGTAAAACCGTGCCTTTTGTTTCTTGTTCTGGAGAGGAGCGAGGCGACGATTTCTCGACACGCGAAGCGCGATTTTCGTAGGAATCCTCGTTTCATCGATCTGCAGGGAGACCCAGTTACGCCTCCTGTTGAATGCAATTTATCGGATTAAAGGGGAGCTCCACATGAAATTGGTAAGCGAAGAAATTTCTCGTTCCACTCTATCATTTCTTCGATACCTCCGTATCCTACCATCCTTCTTCTTTATTATGCGATTCGTCTGGGTAGTAATCTTTCCTTTCTTTCTTTTTCTTCACTACGTATCGCGTGATTGAAGGGCATAGATTGATTTATCTCGAAAGATTATTTCGAAGATTTTAAAGTATAAAGCTAATGGTTAAAGCGTTCTCGTAGCGACATTAGTCGTACGTCGTGTTTGAGGTCTTCTCTCTACGACCTACGACGTTCGCGAGAATGTTGTGTGTTTACTTTTTTTTTTCCTTTCCTTTTCGTTGGAACTTTTAACTGTTCGGATTTAGAACATGGAGGGAGAAAAATTTGTATCGAGAAGAGAGATATCGTTGGTTTGATATTACGGTTGTTTACTTGTCTTGCCTTGGCATACTTTTTTAACGTTTCGTTTATAACGAGCAAAGGAACGAAAAAAAAGAAAAAAAAAAAAAAATAACGCGATTGCAAGACTACGTATGCACGCGTTTACGTATTTATGCTACGCAATATGGCGTTTTAAGAAACGAGTGCTTTATGCAAATTTCTCGTTCCTTGGCTATGCGTAATTTATCTTGTTACATTCGATCGGGATTGATTTAAGCCATATCGAATGGGTCGAAGAGAATTATATAGGTAAAATCGGGAAAGGATTTCACCGTGGAAAAATATTAGGAAAAGTGTTGCAAAATACGATATTTAAGATGTAAATGAAGAAAGGAACTACGGGTCGGGATCGTTTGATGTGTTAATAGCCGGTTAAAGTAAAAAATTAATAGGTAGACGTTGAAAATAAAATAATTACAGAAATAACCATGCAACGGTCGTATTTTACAATGTGTCGAATATCAATCGAAAAATTATGATTAAAAATTTAATTCAAGATTCAATTACAACGGATCGTATATATATATATATATATATATTGGAGAGAAATTATCAAAAAATTATTCGAAAATATATATGCAATAAATAACTTTTAATAAATACCAAGTTGCGAATAAATTTTAATTTCTTGATTACCTTCTGCTCGTTAACAGTAGCATGCCAGTGGCGTTTTTTAATTTACGTTTCACCTCAATTTTCTTCTTACTTCTCGAAGAAAAAAAAAGTTTGCCATCGCGTTCCAACGAAACAATACATTATTGCTTACAAATCATCGACAAATGAAAAAAAGAAAAGAAAAAAAAAGAAAATACCGCTACAAATATATCGCGAAGAACCGATCTAACATGTACGACGTAATAACGAGTGCAATTACTTCGAATTCGTATCAATTAAGGTGCACATAAATTACGTTTTTTTTTCTTTTTTTTTTTTTTTATAAAAAAAAATCTCTTAACAGTATCGAACGTAAAGCATTGAAAGCCACGGTATGCGCATTGTACTCAAAGCCGTAACAGAAGGGGATAACGAACGAACGATCGAGGAAAACAATGTGTAAAGAGCTCTGGTTAACTGTTTCCCCTCTTTTCTCGTCGCTCTCTCTTTCCCCCCCCCCCCTCTCTCTCTCTCTCTCTCTCCCTCTTCCTCTTTCTTTAAAGGCCGTCCTTAACGAAAAAAAAAAAAAAAAGAGAGAAAGAAAGAACGCGCACGAAAGTGTATCGTTACATCCCCGTTGCATTGCACGCGGGCATTTATTAATGTTAATGAGCCGCGGGGCTAAATACGCGTACAATGCATAATCACGCACGATTCCCACCTCAATTTCCCTCTAAACAAAACATTCCACGGAACCGGGTTCACTTACGCACAACCGATTCCAGATTTAACGACCATGATCATCTCGCGAAGGAGATTTTTTTTTTTTTTGATCGCAATCTTTCCGTGGGAAGGAGTCCATTATTCCTTGGTGCGCCCGCTATTAATTAGTTAACTAATTATCCAGCTTTATGAATTACGCGCGTTAAACCCGCGCCAAATAAACCCCTGCCAATTTTTCTCCACCTCTTCTTCGCTCTCCTTTCTTTCTCTCATCCTTTTTTTTTTTTTTTTTTTTTAACCTAGGTGCCGACTCGCATCGTATTACAACGAACTTGCAAGCGCCAATGTTTTTCGTTGGAGCCCTCCTTGTGTTAGGAGGCAGTTTCTTCCTTGTGAAAGTCAATTGTAACAACTAAACGTAAAGTAACACGATGAATAATGACTTCATTGTTTTACACACAAGGTTTACACACAGCGTGTGTAAACGAGGGGGAGGTCGATTAATTCTCGTATAATATTCTTCTTATCTGGTGAATATGAGATACGATTGGATAGGATCAGCTGCGTTGAAATTGTATAATTTTTTTTTTTTTTTTTTTTTTTTTTACAATTGTACAATTATGCGAGTGAATATTATTGGATCTGGTAAGGAATTTTAATTCAAAGGGGGAGACAATGATAATCACCGATTGTATAAGTATGTATGTATATATATATATATATATATATATATATATTTTAAATCGCGATTATTTCACCTTTGATTTTAATTTCAAGTTGGGGAGGGATGGTGCGCGCGTGTAACGCACGTGCAATAATTTATTTTCATTTTCTTTATTTTTCTTTTTTCTCAACCGCGTTTTCTTAAACGCGGAAATTTTTATCCAATGCGTTATGCACACGCGTGAATAGTGTATATCCTGTCTACGAAATCCAAGTGAAAGATTCGCGTTCAGTTTGTTAGTGTGCTTCGAAGCTCGCTTATTAGTAGGTTTATGCTAACGCGTTGTAAATGTAAAAGTAAGGAATTGCTACTGGCCGGCGAGCTATCGTCGAGTTAGACATAGAGCAAGCGTGTAATTTTTTTATGGCGAGAATCGTTCGGGTGCAATTCATTCATTGTTTGTGTGTTTTTTTTTTTTTTTTCCTCGAAGACAATGGACGTTGGAACGGGAATAAAACGAAAAAAGAAACGAGAGAGAGAGAGAGAGAGAGAGACGTTCTTTGTTTCGAGACACGGAAAACGTTGAACGTTGAAATCTGGAAAATACTGGTAGCAAATACATCATTATAGCTAGGCCTCGCTATCTCATTCCGTGCACTTTGCCACGACGATAATAAAGGACTTGCACACTGTTTCTTCGTTTATCGTGCTTGTTAACACGTATCTGACATACCGTTTGACACAGTTTTCTGCTCAATTTTATCGGGGTATTGAAATTACTACCTGATTAAAATTGTCTTGTCGGTTTGTCTTAGGCGATAAAACTTTAAGTAGACATTGATTGTACCGTTATTCGTGGCTACGTTTTAAGAAATTATATAGCGTATTTCGTTTTATATATATATATATATATATTTTTTTTTTCCCTCCAAGATTTCTTTCAAGATCTTGATTTTTTTGTACTCGTATTCAACCGTATCGTATTATTAAATTCAACTTCAGCGAGGTGGGACAGCCAATTTGTAGTTGCGCTAGAGACAAATTATACTACTACTCTAACTAATTAAACAAATTGCAGCTGATTAAACCATTCATGTTTAACTCAATTGAACGAGCATTGGTACAAATATAGATATCGTGTGTCATGCGCTGCATACAAATAAGACCGATAATTTAACGATTAATTAATAAATATCGTGCAATCAACAATGTCACGTGCGTTATTGAACCATAGAAAGATAGAACGCGCGGCCATTTTTGTTTCAGAGATTCTTACTACTTTCAAACGTTCAACGTTCAAACGAGCACGATATTTTTTTTTTTTTTTTATAGAATATTCTTCTCTAAAATTTTTATTACCCTCCCCTTGGACATACACTATACTCCCTACTCCTCTCAAGATCAAGATTTCCACCGTTTGATCTCGATGATTTATCGCATAGAGTGGGAATGAAATTATTCACATTGATACCACATTGTGCATAACTGTAAACAGCGGGCTTGAAATGGTGGCCGTAGCCGAAGCGAAGGGAAATGCCATCTTATCGTAACAAATGTCCGCGCCTGAGAGTTATTTCGTGCCTCGTACCCGTTACACAACTCGATCAATTATATTTGTCCTACAAAACCGGGTTGTTGGAAGTGAGAGTTCTTCTAAACGTTGTTTCCAGGTACCACGATGGCGTGCATAAAACCCGCGTATTTTTATTCGAATGTTACCAGCTGGCAAGGAATGCGCGTGTGTCGTACAAAGCTCGAAACGAAAAGTTTACGACCAATGATATCTATACCGAATGTCACTGACCCTTTTATTATATGCATACACGTTCGTACGCGTTTGTCAAGCTGCCAACCGTGTATCTTATACGAGGCAGAACAATTTGATCATAATTGCGTTGAAGAAAAGCGGTTTCCAACATTATCTGTCCGCACGTGTGTACACGTGTGCACTTGTGCACACACTTTGATATATCCATTTAATACGTACATGATTACTCCTTCTTCTTCTTTTTCTTTTTCTTCTTCTTCTTAATTGTGTGCGTATCTTCCGTATTCTCTTCCCTTCTCGCGAAGGGAAGAGTGTTGTTGGAAATTCGTTGCCACGAATAATAAATCGAAACCTTCGTTCCTCTTCGACGCGGAAACGCGTCGTTTCTGACTCGTTTCCGATTTTTCGAAACGCGGAGAGACAGTTACTAACGGTAGACAAGCTTGGACTTTCATTCATAAAACGGAACTCGGCGGACGCAACATTACTCTCAATCAGATCGGAAAACCAGTTTCCTAGGCACGCCCGTTTCCAAAGTGATCCTTCATTCCTTACTTTTACCAAGTTTTAAACGCGCCACCTCCTCGAATATCTATTACGTCAAACGCTATATATTTCAAGGTTCATTTTCTTGCATTCAACCCCGCTTCAATTCTTAGGGTCCACGCCCTAAGATGTGGTGGTTGTTGACGTTGTTCAGGAATAATTTCACTGATAAATAACGCTTTCGACGATTCGACGCGCGGTTCCATTCGATGATCCCCCTTCCCAATAAATATCCGGCCGTTATAAATCGCTCGTTATAAACGTCGAATTAATTTATTCGGCTCGAGCATGACGCGGCTCACAAGCTTGAAAGCTTTACGATTGCATCGATCGAACCGTAGATCCGTAGGTCATATTTTCGAGAAGAATGATCGAGAAGATGAAATGATAAAAATTATCCCCTCGTTCCATTTTATAAACATCGATCATCGATTCATCGATCGATTCTTATTAATTTCGCGTTACGAAAAGGGAAAAAAAAGGGAGACTCGATGGAATTTAGCTTCGAATTGCGGTAAAAAAATCTTTAAGATCCACTCGAAGACGTTACACGTACGAATCAATTTGCAAATCCCTTCCCCTCCTTTCCCCTCCCCGAGGTTGCACGGCGGTTGTAATCTTGTGGGAGGTGTACGATCGATTATCTCGATTGCACCCTCGAAGGGAATCGGGGAACCCACGAATCACGATCACCGAAAAACACAATAATCCGGAAAACGGACAAAGGCGGTTTCCGTATCGAAACGACGAGGTAATCGTACACCGTGTAATTCATTTAATCGTGAATAATTACGGGTGGATAAATTCGATCCTCGGAGGTGTTGGTATACGCCGTGTATACTTATTCCCTCATTGTCCATATAATTTAACGTTGGATCACATGGGTATTACGCGCATATTTCTCACGTTACGGCACAGTGTTAGTTAGGGCATTGCGAGGGTGTATCGGCATTTCTATTCTTTTCGCAAGCGATTCTATTCAATTTCAAGCAACGGGTGTGGTTTTTGAAGGAATTTGAAAAACCTCGAATCGTTGCGTATTTGTATTCCTTATCTATCCAATTTGCTGGTCGATGATCGTTCGTTCAAAATCAGCTATTGTATCAGTTATTATCTCGATGGCGTGCAATTTCGCTAACGAACCTGTCAACCGGAGGAGGGGATATTAATAAAATTCCTCGCGTTACATGTCTTATTCATTAGAGCGTGGCCGACGTTTCGAAAAATTTTGGGTCCGGTATCTCGCGGTTTTCCGCGTATCTTCGTTAAAGTGTCGTTAATACACCGTACTCGTGGGCGTGTAAACACGCGGCGCGGTATAAAAGCGCGGTATGCAAATGATTTATCTTGATCCCCGCCCACGCTTTTAACTCCGACCTCCAGAATTATCCCGCGGTCTAACGTCTCGTCTACCCTCCTCCCTCCCCCTTTACACCTTTTATCTTCATTCGTACGCGTTATTCTTCGGTCGCCGAAGCGGGGATCAGAAGAAATACTTGGGAGGGAGGAGGAGGTATTCTTGGCCTTGGTCGCGGTGCAATCGAGAGAGATGGCCGAATTCTTTGCAACAACACGCGAAATTAAAGCGGTGGAGAGAATCCCTTTCAGCCCGCTCGTTTGCTCTTCTTAAATCACCCTGCCTCGTAAATACCTTCCAATTGTCCTCGTAATAAAGTTCTTGTTCGCACAAGAACCACGATTATTTTGTTCACCCGTTGCAAATTACAATGGTATTTCGGTTGTCCACTCCTTGGATATGTAAATCCCGACGGCCACTTATTACAATCCAAGGAACTTTGTTTCAAATTTATCGGAGGAAAAATTGGAACCGGTATAGTCCGGTAGTCGATCCGGTCCAACCACCCTGTGCTCACTCTCACTGCGCATAATTTATTACATTTACCTACCTGCTTTTGATCGATTAAATAGATCAAATGTAAATGTCAAATTTCTCGAATCGATCGAAAAAAATATCCGTAAAATATCCATATTAAAAAAAAAAAAAAGAAAGGGGTAGGGGTAAGTACAGAATCGAGCAAAGAAATGGAATAAACATTTGAAAGAACATTGGAAACGACGTTACGTCGTATATCGTTTCCCAGAGGAAGAGGATCCGTCCAATTCGTCCCTCCTCGCAATTTCGGCGGCGTGCGTGCACGCCGTACATATATCTTCGGCGAGGACCAAGGCTGACGATAGCCGATCGTATCGACAGACTTTTCTCGCTGTCTTTGACCTTAATACAGGGAGGTGGCGAGGCCAAAGACCTTGCCATTGAATTTGGCTGTAATCGAAGTTGACGTCACCGGGTATCCCTCCTCGGGTAAGGAGCAACGATGTAAATTGACTTTCACGAATATTGCCTGCGACATTTTGCCAAGGCGAGCGCCTTACGCGGCCAAGCCGATCCGACTGAACATTTTCGCGTTCCTCTCCCTCTCTCTCTTTCTCGCTGAATCCAGAGGGAACGAACACGATTACGTTACGTTAACTCGGCCGAAGGTGGATATATCGACTCCGGCGGACCATGAACGAACTCGTCCGGCCCTCCACTCGAACGGAGACCAACCGAAGGCATTATTCCCTTGGATGGATGGATCGTTTCGTCCCGACTGATCATCTCCTTCGAGGCCTCGAGAGATGGAATAATTTGAAAAGTTACGTTACGTCCTCGATGAATTCGAGCCGAGAAAAAAATGGAGAAAGTGTTCTCGATTTCTTTTCTTTTTTTTTCCTTCTCTTCTGCAGCATGTGCATGGAAGAAAACGAAGATGCGTCGCGCTTTTGAAGATCGAGAACCAGAGACTTTTACGTCTTTTCGAAGAGTTGGTTTTTTCGAGAGGGAGGGGTAATAGTAATTTTATTTGGGGGAGGGATAATCGAGGAACAACGGAGAATTTAAAGAGAGGATTTAAATTAATAAGGAGGGGAAAAGATTTTCTCACGATTTAACGCGTGGTATAAGTCACGGTGGTATTTTGCGGAGTGTGGATAAAAGACAAAGAGATGGTCTTTTCGGTTGTGGCTGGTAGATGGGATGTTCTTTACGACTTATGTGGTGGACGTCACCGCACGATGAACTATATTTTATTGCCGTGGCATGGCAATTCGTTTTATACACCGAGCCATTTTCATTGTGATAGAGCAAACAGTGCGATGATATAATGCGCAATATAAGACGGCCGGCTAGCATAAGTCACCGAACAATAGACTTTGTATTTATTCCTTTCAGATATTTTGAGTTACTGTGAAATCGCGTGTAATAAGTACTATACCGCGTAATTTATGTTTCGCATCGTGGTGTCAGTGCAATCAACAAATTTCATGCTTGTTACCTGTGACATCTTATGAATCGTACGATGCAATGAAAATTTATGATACTTGATTGGGAGATGAGTCCGGTTATATTAGCGTATTAAGACTTTTGTCGGTGTCGGATAGTCGGAAATATTCAATCTCTTCAAGATCTTTTCTAACAATTTTCTTTTTACAATTTTTATAATTCTATGCAATGTTTTTAACTTCTTCCCAACTTCCCGTATATAAAGTTATAATTTTTTCGATTTATGAAAATTTACCCCGTCGTATATTTTTACGAATAAAGAATATTTCGAAATTTATATATATTTTTTTTTTTACAATTTCGATGCAATAATTGGCGATAATAATAATCCTCTGTAATAATGATTCGCCTTTAAAAAAAATGTCATTAAATATCGGGACACCCAGTACGTAAAGTACCCTATATATTTTTTATTTCGATCTTCCTTTCACGTAGTGCCTCATAACGGTTCTCGAATATTTTTGGCCTCCCGTTTTAGAGTCGTAATATTCATTTTGCCGTCAACGGACAGATTAAAGAATATCACAAATTATTTCCCGTCGATATATATTTCAATTTCTTCATCAACTTCATCAAAATGCATTTTTACAGATACGATTTCTCGCGCTCTTCAAATTTATCGTAACACGATGTAATTGTATCTCGCAAAATATCCTCTTCCACGTCCCATAATAATTCGAAAAATTATTTTCAATTTGACTCTCTCGAAGGATTCTCTCTCTCTCTCTCTCTCCCCTTCTTTTTAAAAAAAAAAAAAATATTTGACAAACGACGCCACGACGAATTCCTTCCCAATTAAGTTTTATTAGGAACAGGAGGCAAATCTCTGCTACGTTTCTGGGCGCGGCCAATATCTCTTATAATCACGTTCTTTTTGTAAAAAAAAAAAAAAAAGGAAAGAAAAGGAAAGGAAAAAAGAGAGGGGAGGGGAGGAGTTCCATTGATCTGTAACCTATTCCTCGTAGTACCTCTGGCCATTGTGTCGTGTTTTCGACTGCGCCTCGGTCAAAGTAGTCATGTACGCTGATTGTAATCTTCTTACATGGTGATTTAAGTGCTATGAGAAGCAGATGGACGAGCCATGCGACGTCGTTAGTTTATTCCCTTCCAGTTTCGTCGCCTTTGTCGCCGGTCTGAAGCATGGTTTCGCTCCAATGAGAGAAAGCAGCCAACTGTCGCCAATCTTCCGTTGCTTAGCTTTTGATGATAATACGCGCATTTACTACGTGTCGCCGTGCTCAATTTCAATATCGGATTTCCCCTACGGCCAGACGTACATTTAATATTTCAAGATCGAGCTAATTCCAGATCGTCGTGCCCGATTATTGTAAAAAAGAAAAACAAACAAACGAACGAAAGAGGAACGAGAAAGGGTTGAAGAGAGAGAGAGAGAGAGAGAGAGAGAGAGAGAGAGAGAGAGAGAGAGAGAGAGATTTCTAAAACATCTTTGTACTCGTTCCATGTCGACTCAATCCTATGTCGCGCAGTATTTTGACAGATGGAAATATTCTATGAAAGACGAGTTGCACAGACGAGCACCGGCTCGGTACATTTATGCATGGGATTAGCATGACAAAGATGGCGATATCTCTCGGTATATCGAGTGCATCGATGCGAAAAGGAGCAACGAGAAATTTATATAAATGGCAAAGTGCCCGTTGGTTAATTTTGGCCGTTGGATAACTTCTTCCGCATATTACATGCGAACGTCTATTTATTCGACCAATTTACGAGGTTACGATAATTAAAGAACCGATGCGAATTCTTGTCGGGTTCGCGTTCACTAATTTGGATCGAATAAAGGGGATCTTTGGAACCGGGATCTGTTCCATCCGTTTATCCGGATAAAATTTTTGTCGTATCGTGGCAAAATTTGTTTCTTTTTTTTTTCTTTTCTTTTTTTTAATTTTTAAAAAAAAAAAAAACGCGATTTTCGAACGAATATGTTATGTTCGAGTATTTCGAGCGCGTCAGAAATTTGCTGTGGAGAAAGTTGATGGATTATAGATCGTTCGTTATTAAATGTTACGTAACCTTTGCTACTGTCTAGGTCTAGAGTCTAGACTGCAACGAAGTCGACAATTGAACGATGTTTAAAATAGTTGAATAGCTTGTCTATCGGGTATGCAATCATAACTATGCGCTGACATTCATATTTACCAGACGAGGTTATTAAACTTGTAGAGAGATTGACGTGAATCGATCATTCCACTCTAATATTAAGTAGCTAGTAGAACGAAGCTTTCGCTTTTATGCCCAACCATTCCTCTTTTCTTTATAATATAAAAAAAAAAAAAAAATCTGCTAAATTAAACTCTCCCGTTTGAATTACTTTGTTTCTCATTCACAGTAAAATGTATAATAATAAATTAACAATAATAATAATTACAATTCAATTTCCATAATACGATTATTAAAGCCTCGTCAAGATTGAAAAATTGTTTAAATTTTTAACGCGTATAAAAATGGAAGTTATTTTTACGTTATTATTGCTCGAAAACGTATGGAATAAAATTACCTGAAAAATACCTTGGGAACGTTATAATTTACCGTCCCTTTTGATACGCCGGTCATAACAAACCAGTTGAGTAAAGTAAAAGCTCTGACCTTGCGTATACACGTGCATGTTAAGGTCGGTTTTCACGGGAGGCTCACGACCACATTAGTTACGGAAGAAAACCTGGTCGATGTAAACAACGCAGCCGGTAAAAGTCTGAGCTACGCTATCTTGAAAACTTCCACGTGGAGTTCCACCAAGATTTCTGATAAGTTTGAAAAAAAAAAAAAAAAAAAAAAAAAACAGGGAATGTTCGAACTCGTGCTCGTTTTCGACGTTAAAATCAGACGCCAACCAATTTTTTTTTTCGCGTGAAAAAGACCATACGATCGAAGCTATTCGTTTCTAAAAAAATTAATAAGAGTCTTGGAACGTATTCTTGTCCCAGATTGCTTTCGATACGAATATATATATATGTAATATAGTATCTATCTATCTAGCAATCAAGAAATCAAGAAATATTTTCCTTAAGGCGGTTTAAATATTTTGCAGAAAGACTTTTTCTTCTCGTGAATTTTTTTTTTCTTTTACAAACGATTTAAGTTATCGGTTTTGCTAGGATTTCGAAGAATCACCAAATTTTGTCACCATCTGTTTCCATCAGAATCGTGAACTACGATAAGCCAAATCACGACGATATAATTCTTTATGGTGTTGCGTTACAGCTTTAAGATTTATATAACAGCTAGTATATCTACGAAGGTGACTGACCTATTTACTATTACTCGTGCCTGTGTTATCTGCGGTAACTGGCGGGTCTGTATTGGTTATATTTTTCTTTATTCTTCTTTTTTTCCCCTACTCAACTTGTCTAGGATGACATAGGCACAGGTGTAATTCACGCCAATCTGGCGACACGGCCGATCAATGGTAAAAATGGCGAGACACGATTGTTTTAGACTCGATAAGCTTCTTTTCACAAAATTCACGTCTCCTCTTTATTCGTATCGAAGAAAAATGCATTCTTGTCGCAGATAGATAAATCAATCGATAAATTTCGAAGATAAATAAATTTTTAATTTCAGCCAGCTGAAGCGTTAAAAAAAAGGCAACACGGGAGATTATTTTATCAATCGTGAAAGTTAGTAATTAATACTTTTAAATAGCGTGAGTCATCGACACAATATTAGCATTCGATATTCGATACCTCAAAATTCTATTTACCCTGTTGGCCTCTAATTTATTACTCCAACTTATGATCGTGTTATTTAATATTCGTACGCAATTTTAATACGAGTTACAGATATAGAGACTCGCTCGCTATATCAAACTTCTGACGTTTCTATTATTGCATTATTAATTTACTCTTTTTTCTCTTTCTCTCTCTCTCTCTCTCTCTCTCTTAATGAACGACGTATCATTTCCACAGTTTTTCCATCCAGCGATAGCTACAGAAAAAGATCATCAAATACAATATAACGCCGTTTCGAAATTAAAATTACAAATCGCTCTTTTGCTCTCTCCCTCTCTCTCTCTTTCTCTCTCTCTCTGTGCATCGACGATTCTCTCTTTATAAAACTCGAGTCACGCGCATACATATTCGTTCGACCTGTTTCAAGATCAGACAAACATCACGGTAAATCCTGCAGACTCTAGTGGCCGCCATTTCTCGTCTCGAGCACCTTGTTTCGCTCCAATTTTTCGTTTTACACGGATGCGCGATTAACGTTTCGTTTTTACAGCCGCGTCGAAATTCGAAAGGGTGACGTTATCATTTACAAAAAACAAAAAAAAAAAAAAAAAGAAAAAGGAAAAGAAAGAAAGGAAGAAAGAGAGAGAGAGAGAGAGAAAAAAAAAAGAGACCACGAGTCCTCCGCGTGCATATATTATATCGTAAAGTTATAGAAGTGCGAGGTCAAGAGCCACTTAAGAACACTCTGATGCGTGCGCCCGTCTGGATAGATCTCGACAAGAATCTTGATCTCCAGCCTCTGTTCACGCTGCGTGAAAGTCTCTCGAGTGGTTCCACCGCGAGCAGTAGGTACAATGATGGATGGGATATTCTTTTGGTGGGATAGGATCGAGAGAGAAAAGTTGAGGATTACATTCCTCAAAGTATCTAATTGCCGCGCATAATTACATGCAACCGTGCGCTCGTCGTTCATCCTATATACTTCTCGCCTCCTATACTTCTTTTTTTTTTTTTCTTTTTCTTTTTACTGAAAAAGTATGTGTGTTTTTCTTTTTTTTTTTTTTTTCTCGGGTTGTTATTTGATATCTATGATTCCAGAATAAATTGCAACATGTTCGTGACTGGGGATCGTAAAATTGAATGTAATTTTTTTTTTTTTTTTTCTTCCATCCAAGTTCAAAACCGGAGTGTGGAAATGACCGAAATCGGGGGGGGATCGCTCCGCGTTGAGAAATGGTTAATTAAAAGAAAAAAAAAATAATATCGCATGGACGGTTATTTTCTCGCGCGACGAACTCGCGCGCGGGTGCGCAAATGTGGCGGTTATACGAAGTTGTATACGAGTTGTTGTGTCGTAATCAAATCGTAGGCATATTTATAATAATTCGCGTGGCAAAAGAGGAGGGTAGGCGAACCAACACGTTCGAAACCCGTTTCAGCTAGTTGAATTAAGAAAAAAATTTCATAATAGATGATAGATAGAGACAAATAGCGTTGTTATGAGCCCAATCATCATCTTTAATGAATCTTATTGATACTCATAGAATCGATGAATCGTGGGTTCAAAGTTTCAAGTTGGGGGGGTTGTAAAAAAAAAAAAATAACCGGTTTATTAATATTAAGCGATTCATTAACAGATTTAATATCTCTGTTGTCTCTTCCCCGAAAAATTTTTTTCCCCCGAGTAATTTTAATATTAGGATTATTACAGGTGATTTTTATAATCGATCCGTTGTCACATCGAATCGATGTACCCCACAGCTACGTGACTGTGTATCTCGGTTGGTCAATCGATCGTGATCAACCGGTTCCGATTGCCGCTCTAAGATCTGATAGGGTTAAATTACTCATTAAATAAAGCAGTGTGAGTTTTTCATCCGATAAAATAATGCACTATTACATATTTAATGGCGACGCTTTCTAGTCGTTTCTGTTACCTAATATCATCTACGCACATATATATATATATATACACCTCTCGTATTTATAATTCCATATTTTAAATTCCATCCTTCAAAAATTGAGATTAGTGAGCAAGATATATCAAAATAAACTGTTTTCTTTCGTTAATCATAAAATATATATTATATGATTAATCCTTGTTGTAAAGCAATTATACCGACCGGTGTAGAAGCGAATCTTATTGTACTACGTAGAGTATCGTTTATCATTTACGCGATCGATAGTTATAAACCGCATGTATCATTTTCCAATATTTTTTTTTTTTTTTTTTTTTTTTTACCGATACACCGCTTCTCCCATATCAGAATTGTATTTTAATTCATCGTTGACGATTAATTCAACTTTTAATTACTTCTCTTCGAAGTGCAATCGAACCGAATGCAATCTTCATGTCAAGATTAATTAATTGTACATATATATATATATATATGTATATCGTCGAATTAATTATCGCAAGCAACGATTAATTTCAAAGAGTATTAAAAACTCGATTTCCACGTTTACGAGAGGAGCTCGTATGAATTTATAAATCGGCTTTTTCCTCCCCATAGAAAAATAACATCCTATCGAGTCAAAAACTACTTTTGCCCCACAATCGGTTCATTCACTCGATGAAAGGACTATTCACATGATTTCTCGCAAAGCAAAACATTTCGCGGGAGAAGTTTTATTCGCGCGAACCGGGATAGAAGAATGTGCTTACTTAGTGTCCTGTTTCAAACTCTCGTAACCCGTACGGGTGAAAAACCGAGCAACGCATCCCTTTTTATATTAACCTTGATGAATTGGCGAGCGTTATATTAGTTCGAGATTGACATCGATGTGATAAAATCCTTGCGAACGAATTTTCTATAAATTTGCATCTCGTTTTATTATTTACACGAAACATCTCGTACGAATTCTTTCTCTTCTTCTTAAACGATCGTTCAACGTTATTAAATTCGGATCAATTCGTTTCGAGACGGACGTGCTGCTTTATCGAACGTCGATAATTTCGAAAAGTGACGCCGACCGTGTTTTCGTTCGATGTTAACGTTTTCGCGATGCGATATATTATGCAGGCAGTTTGTATCGTTAATTTAAGCGATTATACAACGCGTAAAGTAGAAAATATGTTGGACGTTTGTTTCTGAAACTAGTTATAAATAAAACGGAGAAGATAAAATGAAAAGATCGCTACGATTTAATAAATTAACATCATCAGCATCGATTCGTTTCTATTCGCAAATAAAACATTAACACGCGCGAATAAATTACTCGTTTTATTAAGAGTAATGACTCTTTTCGAAATGGAAAATGATATTTTAATTTATATATATATACATATATAATATATACATATATATGTAGCGAATTGGTAATATACGTTGGCAACCACGCATAAAATATTCAATACTAAATAATGTAGCAATGAAATATGTAGCTGCAACTTCTATATATTTACACACTTTAATCGGGATATTGAAGTATCGCGAAGAAAGGAATATGTACGCGTCAATTCAAAGAGATATTAATGACAGTGTTCGTGTCAAAAGGAAAAGATCGATGGATATTTATTTCTTCTGAATAAAATCAAAGTATCGTGTAAATACTATACATCCCGATAAATCATCATCCCTCCTTCAACGTTAATTCGCGGATTAACGCGAACGAATTAGCTATATAAAAACTATACAAATATATAAATATACAATAAATACTCTACACGGATCAAAAAAAAAAAAAAAAAAAAAAAAAAAGAAAAAAACATTAATCCTATATTACTTTTCTTGAAAAATTAATTTCTCAAATCTTGTACGCGTTTCTTTCAACGGTAATTAATCGCTGTACACCTATTAATAATCCTCTTTGCACGTCGGCCAATTTTTTGTCGTACTTGAAATCGGAGGTCTCGGATACGACCTTGTTAAGATACCGGTCGAAAGCATTTCGTTCGTTCCCTTCAACGTGCGGATGAGATTCGCACGTACACGTCGCGTCGTTGCTCTCTTTTTTTTTTTTTTTTTTTCTTTTCCTTCTCTCCACGTGGCGACGCGAAATAACCCATGTCATCGCTTTCGACACATTTTTTTATCATTTTTTTTTTTCTCTTCTCTTCTTTTCTTTTCTTTTCTTCTCCCCTCGTGGACGATTAATAGTTGACAGCCGAATATCATTACTCGTTTCGATCCGCGCCGATTCGAAAACGAATTCTCCACGTGTGTCACGTTTCTAATTTCCGTGAAATTTCGGCCCTCTGATTTACGAGTTGACGATGATTCTAAGATAAAGAAGCTTTCTAGATTTGATATTCGAAAGAGAGACGGAGACGGATGAGAAGTCAAATTAAATTAGGAGAGAGAGGGTATTAAGGATAGTTTAGTTTCCAAATGTGTAAAATGGAAATTTCGAATATCGGAGAGGATTAATTATGTAACAAAATAATCTCTCAATTATAATATATTTACCGAGCTATTACGCAAATTAACTGTGTCATCAAAGCTGGATTTTCGTTCCGCGTTCGTTGATAAGAAGAGAATTCTTTATCTCGAGGGATCTTTGAATACAACTAGAACATTTTTTTTACTCGATATTGTTCCAATTAACCCAAAGTTAGATCTACTCTTATAAATATATTTTATTTCCTTTCCTCCTAAGATTTATATAAATATACCGTTTTATTAATACCGCGAGATATTAATATAATTCATTTAATAATCACAACTTCTGTACAAGCCGTTCTGTTTTCCAATCCTATCTGCAATTTATAATATATATATATATAATATCTTGGATCTGGATCCTTAGCAAAGGGAGCAAAGGTCAATGTCTCGCGGTGCGGTGACACGGTTTACAATTTTTCCTCTCGCAGCTCGAATAAATTATTAATCGTAATTATTTCGTAAGATCAGATAAGAGATGTTAATTAAGTCGATCCGAGTTCGTACACGACATATAAAGAACACGCGTTGAGCGAAACGAATTTTCCTCCTAGATTTCTTCCTAGATGGAAGATTTTCCTCGTCGATAAGAAGAAGAAGCTCGATAAAGCTTTTTCCTGAAACCGCTAACGAGTAGATAATATCCGCTCGCGGATATCGCTTAATAGACGGTATTTTCTCTTTTTCCGGCTTGTCGACTCGCGATTGTGGCCAATGCTCGCCGGCTAATGAACTATTTCATTCTTACCGTTTCCAGGCATCAGCCAGGGAATGTTAACACGGTGTAAGAAGAGGAGAAGGAAGAAGCAGGCATTCAGGAGAATTTATCTCCAACGCGGAACCAACACGTGGTGCTTGTGGTGAGTACAACTCGATAAGTAGCAAAACGTTCTTGATTAATGCTCAAGTTGACGCGTCGCCATTCTCGTGGGAAGAAATTTCAAATATTTTAACAGGGATCGAAGGATGTATCGATCGCATTCGCCCCTTCGTTTTAACTCCTCGTCCTGATCGAATCAACTTCCTTTCAAAAAAAAAAAAAAAAAAAAAAAAAAANNAAAAAAAAAAAAAAAAAAAAAAAAAAAAAAGAAACGAAAAAACCAACGAGTCACAAACCTTTTCCTCTCCTTCCTTCCCACTATTATTCGTATTATTCTTCCAAATGTCCCGTTTCGACGCGTTTCGATTTCCAAAATTTATCCTTCTTTTTTCAAATTTCTCTTTTTACAAATTGCACACGGATCGATAAAATATTGGAGGAGGGGAAAGAGAGGAGTCCGAGGCAACGTCCGCCAACGTGCACGCGTGCGGCGGCTATTTCACAGTTCGCTATCGCTGCTCGCCGCAATAAAATCGGTAGCAGCCGTTGGCGGCAAGTAATCGGCGCGCGTATTGATGCAAAGCTCGTTAAACCGGGTTGCATATTGCCCTCGAAACGGGGATAACGATTGCAACTGTTTAAAGAAATCGAGATCTCTATTGCTTCTTCGTATCGTGCGTGTCGAGGGGGGCCCCCCGGTTCGGCAATAATATGATATAGCATAGGCTAAGCTTGGAAATTATTAGGGCAGATAAGAAGGGATCGGCGCCTGTCCGTTCGATCAATGGGAACGCGTTACTCTCGCGGGAAACGGAACGATCAATGAAACAACTTGGCCCGCTCTGGAAACCGCACCGATTAAGCGGAACGAGCTGTCATCGACGTAGCTGTCCTACGGTTTAAAGACGTTTTATTGCGGTTCTTCTGGAAATAGGGGAGATAGATAACAATGCGAGTTAATTGACAGAGATGATCTTCCAATATTCCAATATTTGCTGCGATACGTCAAATATCTTATCGATTATCCACATCGTTGGATATCGTTGGAATCCGTGGAATTTCCGAGGAATTCGTTTCTGATTTCGAATTCTCTTCTCTTCTCGTCGTGCGTGAAGAGTTATTACGATTCGTGGGGTAGGAAAAAAAAAAAAAAAAAAAAAAAAAAGGAAAGAAAAGAAAAAAGAAAGGAAAAAAGGAAAAAAAAAAAAAAAAAGACAATGAGGATTCACGTGTTGGCAATAAAATTCTCTACGAGTAGTAAAGAGTTATTCCCTTGCGTTTCATGGGTTACGCAGGGTCAGCTGAGCGATGAATTTTCGATTTAGGACACCGTAAATGTGGTTATGATAATGAGAAGCTGTGAGTTTCGCAAACCGTTCGCGGAACTCTTTACCGCGCCGTGTTTGGGCATAGGATAGGTTTGGAAATATAATAGGTTCAACACGCGCCGCTAATCCGTATTCAAACGCGGCGAATTCTGACAGATTCCCCCGCTATATTTCAACGGGTTTTGGCCCCGATTGATCGAAGCGCCCTTATTCCACGTGCTCATTGAATAATCAATTAGTTTTTTGCGCTAAATTCTTCCAACAAACGAGACCAACGTCGTATCTAATCGAATTTACGATCGTTTTTTTTTTTTTTTT